>NC_061777.1:24850917-25451125 GCF_022458985.1 Mugil cephalus | reverse complement strand
ACAGCTTTGGGATTATTTCCAAAAGAGAAACTGAAGCAAGAGCACCTGGACTTATAGGGGTTCTTGAAGATGTTTTAATCTTCTCCAGTTCTGATTGGGAGTGAGGGCTTAAATAGGAACATCAGAAACTTGCATGACTAGGGTCTGTTAATAACCAGATACTGTATTTGATCCTGTTTTACCTCTAATGAATTGTTCCCTAACAACCCATTAATGGCCAGAGAGTCCATCTCAAGGTGTGGGGGTGAAACATTTCTTGGGACAGATGTTAATACTGTGTTTTAAATTGGTGACCAGTTATATCTCACTCTACCTCATCTGTTTAGAGAGTGGTTTTCCAACATGCACAAGACCCACAGATGTTCATATTCAAACCACAACTCCCCACCTTTTGGAACTGAAGAAGCTACTGGGATGAAACCTCCTGAATTAACTCTATAAAATTACAAGATGAATTGATGTTGTTTGAGCTTGTTTGGAGTGCGTTTTTGATACTTCACAGACACTTTGGAAGTACTTGACAAGACTTCAATATCTTCAACTGGCAAGAGTCAATGTCCTTTGAGAAGACCAAGCTTTAACTCTCTGGCTGGTGTCTTGGGAATCTCCTCCCTCGTGATACAATCCATTTCCTGAGGTCCCCAGTCCCCTTGTAGCTAAATACTCCCACAACGTGATGCTGCAACCCCCATGTTTCATGGCTGGCATGGTGTTCCTCAGCTGTGCTCTTCCTCCAGGTTTAACAATGGCCACCATGGCCAAACAAATCTTTTTTGTTGTTGTTGTTTTTTGATCAGAAGATAAAAGGAAGATATTTGTCTTTTTATGACACTGCAATGCATACTTTGACTTTTATGGTGGTTCTGGAGCAGTGGCTTCTTCCTTGTTGTCCTTTTTGGTTATGTTGACACCCTAAACATTTTTCAAAATATAGTTTGTATTTGTTGCATTTTAGCTTTGTATGACAGAACAGTATGGTCCACATTTTTTGCAAGCATTGCAACAGCAATCTAGTTGTATCCCTCACATCAGAAGTCAACAGCCACAACTGAACCGCCGTGGGTTTTCAAAGCAATGTCAGTCTTTGCCCTGTGACACATGCCACATCACAGGGACTTCCTGATTATTGTTCCACCAATGATTCAAACTGTTTCAAGTAAGAGAACTCGAGTGAAACTCACAGTCCGACCAGCTTTACCTGAAGAGGAATGTAAACAGACTGGAGGCCCTGAGAGCATTAAGACACTCCCAAAACACGGAAGAGCTGCTGTCGGCAAGTCAGCGGAGACATAGAGAGAAAGCGTTGTTTCATAACACAGACTCTTCAAACGAGTATTACAAGCCTATGAGAAATGGATCTTTAGGTCCAAGTGCCCATTCCCTTCCTTGCTGGGATTTCAGCGACAATAAAACTGAAAATTTGTAAAGTATACGCGTTCCTTTATCCTGACACTGGTTTGTATTCAAATGTGTTCCCTACCACTTGATCTTTATCACTATCGTTTGGCACGATAAAGCCTTTGAGCCCTTCCATATCAAAAGAAATACACGTAAGTGAGGGACTGTTTGCTCTGAAGTGGACATTGGACAGACTGGGCTTGTTTCTCCAAATCACATTTTCTTCCTTACCAGTTTGATCTCCTTTAGTTTCAGTTGAGTTATTGATAAAAATGTAACAAAACTGACATCATAGATGTCATCCTGATCTACTGTTTGCTGAGACAATATCAGCAAATGACAAAAAAAAAAGACCATTACAAGCTCTCAGATCCAAATGTGTTGCCTTCAGATTACTTACGTTTTTTCTACCTATGGACCAAAAAATGTAATTTTCAATTACAGTGTCGACACAAAAAAGGTTCTAATGAGCAACTATGGAATTATTAGTCTACTCAGTCACACAAGATTAGACAAATTAGCTGACTGGTAAAAATTCCTCTAAAAATCGATTGTTTTTTTGAGCAAAACTGCAAATTTAACTGTTGAAGAACTGTTACAACATGATGCCTTCTTTTTAGCCCCATTTGTGCCATTCCAAACGCCACAAAAACATACCAACTTGAAATTAATTAAAATGAACTTAAATACAATTGCAGTGGATAACTACATATGGGAATACTGGGAATTAACATGTAATCAAGGTGTCACACAAAAGTCTGTTTATTCAAGCTATAACTGTAGTCAACACCTGTCAGCTATCCGATACAAGCTGTCTGCCATGTCTGAAACGTCTCCGATGTCTTTTTAGCCTCTTGTGCACAAAGAGCATCAAACCAGAAACAAGCACCTGCTCAAGGACCTTTGACAAGCACATTAACAGGCCGCATGAGCATCAAGAAGTAATCCTTTCAAAGAAATACAGTCAACTGCTAAAAGTGTTAAATGTCACAGAAAGCAATGTACAGAATATCAGGTGGCCATGTAAACTCCTCTCACCTATTCAAAATGAATGTGGGAGTTTATAGAACTGAAGCATAGACTTGTTAAAATCTAACATTTTGGGCCAATAACCTAAATAAAACTATTCATTGTCAGCTGTTTTATTTCTTTATGTGTTGAAACGTTTCTCTTGCCATTAGAAAAAATATACCACTTTAACCTTAATACTGATTTATGGAAAATATATTAATGGTAAATAGTAAAAATGCCCCTTATAGGATTCCAGATCAATATGCGTTGCCTTCAGGCCACTTATTTTGTCTTGATCAGTGAACCAAAACTGAGACGTCGCGTTACAATGACATAAAACAGAGGACAAATGGTGCTTTGAAGTGTGAAAGTAAAGAAGTGCTCTGACAAACGACCATTAAATTATTAGCCTACTCAACCAAACACGAGGTGTGTCAAATCATCTATTAGCTGTTCGGTAGAAACGCCAGCATCGAGGAATAATCCTTTCTAAGAAATACAGATAACTGCTAAAGATGATAAACGTCACAAAATATCTGTCCCGTAATATCTCTCTCTCTCGGCTTTTTAAAAGGAGTTTGGGAATTTTCAGAACTTAAGTGACCTCAGTTACAACAAAACACCCCTGAAACATCCGCGTCGAGGCGCCAAGGTCTGGGCCTCAAGAATTTTTTCCTACTGCTGCATAAGATTTTATGATGTAAACCAGGGGTGTCAAACTCAGTTAATGTTAATGGACCACAAACATCCCAGTTTGATCTCAAAGGGGTCAGACCACTAACACAATAGCACATTAACCTATATATAACGACAAATATTTGCCTTTGTTTTAGCGCAAAGAAGTAGATTATTAAAGTGTTTATATTTAATGAGTGGCTCTATTACACTGCCACAAAAAATGTAGGTCAACGGTTGTACTGACCTGCCCAAAACTAAAGAAAGAAACCTACCATGTATAAAAACAATTGAAAGAAAGAAAGAAAAAGAAGAGGAAGAAGAGGAAGAAGATCTTATTATGTGTACTAATCTGGTCCTCTTTCATACTTTTTATCTTGACTGTTTACAAACATTTCCCCCAAATTCTAGTTAATGTTATCCTAAAGCTTACACCATCCAGGTAGTGAGGGAAGAAAACCAAAAGTTTCAAATATATAAAATAAACACATTGTGTGTTGGCTAAAGTTCTCTAACAGATTCTCATCACGCCCGATTAAAAACCAGCCACTGGATCGTTCCCTTGGAATAACACAGCATTATACTGTAGTGGAGCTGAAGGAAATGACTGGTTACAAACACAATACCACACACCGTCGAGAGTTACTTTAAAACAGAATGGTTTGTTTACCAGGTAAAATTCCAGTGTGAGAAAGCTGAATTTTATCTCCTCACTTCCTTGTTTTGCGACAGCGACGTATTCCCACCAAGGTAAGCCATTACGGAGGCACAGACGGCGAAAGATTCTCACCTTTACATTGCAGCGACTGGGCCACTTGGATCTTCACGGTCCCCGAGATGGACTCCCCCGGACTGTACTTGTCCTTGTTGTTGTCAAACGCGATCTCGAACTCCCGAAGCTTCCCCATTTTCCTTCGCCCCGACAGACACGCTGCGAGACTGAAGATCACCTGTGCGCAAAACCTCCAGCGCGCACTTTTTACCTGACTGTGTCCCCGCCTCCTTTTCCGCGACGTCACTCATGTCGACTAAAGGACATGATACGATAAAGATAAAACGAGAGATCAGACGTTATAAATGACTTCATAAGTCTTACGTCAATCAGTCAGCGGACAAATGAGGTGTTGCTGCGACAGGGCAGGACAGTACAAAAATAGTCAAATTAAAATGACATATTAAAAACAACAACGACACTCTGATTTTCAAGCCAAAACGCAAAATTTAATGGTTTACAACTATAATAAGTTGCCGTTTTTCCTTCTCTTATATTATTGTCAAAACTTGGAACTGTTACACCATGATGAGAGAAAAAAACGATATAACTGCACAGGTCACTTTAGTCCGCCATGCGCCTTATTTACTGTTATATTGATTGTCTTATTTTATTATTATTTATTTTTCTGATTTCAAATGTTTATATTCTACTGGAGTGCTTAACTTTGAGTTGCACCACGAACCTTTGAGTAACAAAACTTCAAACCTGTGCATGTGTTGCACATATGGCAGACCTGACAATGAAGCTGATTTTGACTTTAAGTAACTAACTAACCATGAGCAATAATAAAAATACAATCCGGGTTCCAGTCTGACCCAACAGCCCATCTGTTGTTCCTCCTGAATTGTTCAGGAGGTTTGACAGTTTGAACTCGAGAAGTCCTTTATTTATTTTCTGTAATATATTATTTTAAGTAATATTTTCCCTCTTTTTGTTTATGTGTCCCCATTGTAAATTCTAACATGGTATTTAATCACATACATTTAGTGGCTCTAACGTAGTCTTTGTCAAGTGATTTGGGATTAAACAATTGGGCCAACTCAAAAACAAAACAATTTTTTTTACACAAAAATGATATATATATATATATATATATATATATATATATATATATATATATATATATATATATATATTGTGCATTAGCACATGCGCAGATAAATTAATTTCTACTTGTCACTAGGGATCGGCCGATTATAATAAGATATATATGCTATATATTTTATTATAAGATATATATTATAAGATTATTAGAGAATAATCGCTAATCGGCGATTGACGCTGATGTTACCACTTATTTTTCACGAATAAAATGCAATAGGTAATATGGTAATATGGTGCTAGAAATTGTGTCCTTGCGTTACGTCTCCAGTAGAGGACGCTCCGACTCCTTTCATGTCACGCTCCACACAGCCGGTGGGGCACGGCCCCACCAGAAGGCGCTGATGTGCAGAGGAGGACAGAGTCGTATGGAAGAGAGTAACAAATAGGCCACGCCCCCTTCAGGGTGAAAATACAAACCCCCTAATCGGAGTTTATTTTATGTTGCTAGCATTAATCAGCTGGAAAGCGGGCGAAATGGCTACCGTTAGTCAGGCAGATGTCTGAACATAATCAGCACAGCGGGAGGATTTGTCCACGTTATGTTCACAGTTCTGCAGTTTTAATAATTGTTATTTTTATGCTGTTTGTATCTATCCTGAACAATAACTGTAATGTGCCTTAACGTTACACGAAAGGGAGCAGACTGGACCATGGAAACTGTAGACCTATTTTCATCTTGTGCTACCTGTCAAATATCTTTGAGAAGGTAATTTTTAATCAGACTGACCACTACCTGTCCTCACACAAATTACTATATGATGTTCAGTCTGGATTTTGCGGATCCTTTTTATTGTATTGAACTGACTACATTAGGAAGGAGATAGGCTGAGGGAATTTTGCAATTCTGCAAAGATGAGTGGGCTAAAATTCAGCGCTGGAAAGACTCATTACAAGTTATCGTGAACACTTGATTGCAGTTGTCGCTGCTAAGAACCAGTTATTAGGTTTAGGGGGCAATCACTTTTCCACACAGGATCATGTATGTTTGCATTTAGTTTCCCCTTAATCATGAAAACCTTAATTTAAAAACTGCATTTTGTGTTTATTTTGACTTAAAAAACAAACAAACTAAGAAATCAGGAAAGGGGTCAACACTTTTCAACACCACTGCAGCTTATTTATTCTACTTCTTGTACACAGACCCAGACTAAGTGATCAGATGAGGGGCCAGTGAGAAATTAGCTTGATTTCACTGAGTGGTGATACGGACCATATATTGTACATTAATACAAAGAAAAACTTATCGAGTGTAATTGTATGACTGTCTTTGCTTATGTCTTTCTTGCCGTGTTAGATCTGATGTTCTGATGCTCTCCTCGTTATCCTGACTTCTTATTTTCCTTTTGTCTTTCCACTTACACTTTGACGCAGCTGGTGTTATTTTAAATGAAATTGCCAAATAAATCAAATCAAGTATTATCCATATGCCAGTTACATGCAAGATAAGCTCTCTCGTTGCAAGGTCAAGTGTCTTGACCATCCAACCAACCTGCTACCACCATCGTGGGGACCAGGTAACCTAGAGCCCGGTTACCTGGTCCCCACGATGGTGGTAGCAGGGTGAAGTGAAGCCAGATTCCCTTGCTATCTTCACATCTGATGCCTTGCCTTCCCAGGCTCGAGACAAGAAGGTGATGCTGCCAGCAGGACTACAAGCAATTAGATACTTCACTGTAGTCCACTTCTTGTATTTGGAGTACAATTTAGCTCTGTGGGCAAGATATTTGTTAACCAGTTACATTTGTAATACTTTTCTAGACTGAGCAGGAAGTAAGCCAAGTAATCTTTTTTTTTTTTAAACCTGGATTTAAGGCCCTTTGGATATTCAGTTTTCATTTCAAAGCAGTCAATAATTGCTGTGAGGCGAGGAAAGTTGGCCACCATTAATGGTGGTTTTGTCTCTCTGATGCAATCCCTGTCAGGCTAGTGGATGAGGAAGCTGATTTTGGCATACAGAAGATTCAGCCAACGCCAGAATATGAAGCAGATTGTGGCCTCTCATCGACCCAGTACATGGCTGAGCAAAGAATTTGAAGGATTTTGGCATAACTTCAGCAAACAAGGGCAAAGCTGGTCCTCCGTTGAGAATTCGGAGAGCTTGAATGGCTTGATGAACTGAACGAGGTAACCGTGTAGACAGTCAAACACTGACCAACTGAGCCCAGTCAAAGCACTGCATAGACGGTCGTCACCTCAAACAGCATTTGCAGAAAAATGCTCTTTCGTCCAATTCTGCAGTTCCCTTCTTGCCTCAAGGTAAAAAAAAATACTGTGGTGTTTGTGTGCATGGACTGTCGCTAAAAAAATGTATGACTGTCACATCAGCAGTAGCTACGGGATGGTTGAAATGTAGACATCAGTAGAACAGCATTGTTGCTGTAGTTACCTGGCATCATAATCCTCAGCAGTCAGTATTTTAGCACTGTACTTGCAGCTGTTTTCTGATGATTTGGACTACACATTAATTTCCAGAAAGGTTTAACTCTGACACACAGTGAAGTGAGACGGAGAGTAGTAGAGCCATAACGATAGAATATAAACTGGAGTTTGTTTATCCTGTGTGAATGCACCACATGAAACACATATGTAGGGGGTAATATCTAAATCACAGGACATCCTCAGGTAAAAGTAATCCTGTGGGAATAGGGCTTTAGTCCTCAGTGGCCCACTAAAGGTAGGTGACACAATCAGTGATTTTGTAATGAGTGTATAGGTCTTATTGCTGCATTCCTCACATTCCCCATAGATGCTTTCTTGTTGCGTCACATGTGATGGCTTGGGTGTGTCAGTGATGTGCATCTGGTGAAGCCTTTTGGAAATAAAAAGATTTCCATGCTGTTTGCACATGCATGTTTCTCTGTCTCCCAGTGTTGGACGCACAACCCAGTAGGTGTGAAGTGTGCAAAACAGTGAGTGTGACTGACGGAGGTTACTGTTCATTGAATCCAGCAGTAATATTTTCTGCATTTTCTCATTTTTTTCTGTCACTGTTTACTTTCTTCCTGTCCCTACAGACATAGTTGCGTAAAAAGAACAATCTCACAGTTGATTTCAGTGCAGAAGCAATCCCCTCATGTTTCTTTCTCTGGAACCTCCAGACATTTTCATTTCTAAGTTTTTTCCACATTCTCCTTGAAAATCCAAAAACCACCTCTGCCAATATCTGCAGCCTGTACTTCTTCAAGATTCTGCAGGTGACTATTGCTGCAATCACTTGTCTATCACGCCCTCTTCCTCTTCATTTGACTTTCTGTTTTTCTTCTTCTTCTGCCAGGCTAAATACAGTTAGGTAAAAGGATTGCACACTTGTTTTGGGATCGTAGATAATGGGGCAAGAGCAAAATGCCATTTGCACTTTAAATCTATTTGGTATTTTGAATAATATTTTAGAACACATTTTACTACAGCTATATTTAAATTTAGTCTCGGGACAGGAATAAATTACACAACAAGTGCATATATAAGTGTTTTGTGCATAAATTGTTTGAATCTTTGGGGTGGGATAGTAAATGTCCTCCAATTATGGAATGACCCACTGCTAGTCTATCACCACCACTAAAATATTAAAATTATGTTTAAAATAATATCTATTAGATTTAATTGTGTGAACCTGAATAAGTGAGTGAGTAAAACTAAATCTGGAATTGTTGTTAATGGTTTGATTTGAATAGGGTGTATTTTATGTCAAGTAGACACTAAATACTATTAAATGAACCCACTGTGCATCTACTAAATGAAACAAACTTAACAAATTCAAGCGAGTTGCTCTATTCAAGTAGTGATTAAATCAAATCAAGTCAAAACAACTTTATTTATGGAGCACCTTTCATACAAATGTATTACAGCCCAAGGTGCTATACACATCGAACAAACAAATAGAAAACAAGCCCACAGAAACCTCACACTTCCCACCCCCACGCACACAAACACATGCACATACACAAACACATGCACACACACAAAGGAGCACAGGGATATAAAGAGCACAGTACGTAGTAATTAAGTAGTATGAGTTTGTGAGTTTGCATTTTTTTTTTTTTTTTTTTTTTTAAGTAAGGCTAACTTATTTGATTTTACAGTGTGATTGTCTGAACGGTGTGTGATATTTCTGTTAAGAAATGAATAAAGATAGATGCAGATACTTTAAATGTTATGAAAAACGATGGTGGAAGTGAAAATGCACTTTCATCTTATAAATAGCCTATTTTCTATAGCAAAAAATATATATTAAAAATATGCACTAGTGTAAGTTCCCTTTGCTCACAGTTTTACTTTTTGTATTTGATGTGATGCTTTGCACCTCCTGCTTCACTAGAATATTTTTTTTTCTATTGACTGATTGATGTATGTTTTCAATAAAGTTCGAGGAAAAATTATAAACTAAAAATAAAAAATGGTTTGAGAGTGCAACTGTAATGTAATATCTCAATAAATAAATAATGTGAAAGTAAAATAAAAAATTAATGCCTTCAAAACAGTTTAATTATATTTCAAGCTTTCAAACACTGAGTTTTTACTATCTGAAACTTGTCCCATATATTGAAAATATTGCATGATATTTATGCCACAGATACTTTTGATAATAAATTAAAATCAGTTTATTAATCAATCATTTAATTAAAAAGACATTTCCACCATCCTCAACTGTATTTTGTATTCCGTGCAAATTGGAAGCTGACATAGTAAGTTAAGACAGTGAACATGTAAAGTAATAAAATATTATCAGCAACTGTGAAATATATAACATAATTTAAAAAAAAAAAAAAAAAAAACTTGTAAAGAAAAAAACTATTTGGAGGTTTTAACTAATACATTCATTCATAGCTTCCATTCCAGTCTGTGTGAGTTTGATACATGGGGTATGTATGATGATAACATTTTCCTTTGTTTGAGAACAAGCACAAAATGCTGTTGGTTGTATGTCAATTTGAAACATTTCTTTAGGCTCCATTGCCATTTTGGCAGACATAATGCAGATTGCCTTATCAAATACAGTTCAGTGACAGCATAGGTAAATAACCACATATTCAGTATCTGCTGTATGGTATTTAGTATATAACTTTTCAACACATTTTCCCAATAACCCATGGAATCATTCTCCAGCATGTTGTAATTCTCCAGAAGATTGTTGGTACAAACCTGATGCGGCAAAAATAACTAAAAGTAAATAAAGTAAAAACCCTTTAAAAGTTTGTCCAGATACAAAACAGAGGATCTTTTTAACCACAATTACATTTATAAAGTGTTTTGCCGACCCTTCCATCCACTCTGAACTCTTTAAAATAATTATTTACTTTTGCTACCATCATAATTGCTACGACCACAAGAGGGCTCTGTCTCTTAAAGCATAAATCTTAGTCGTTCTAGGCCTCTGAAATAATGTTTAATGATCAAACACAAACGCGTGGAAAAACAAGGCAACACTTTCCACCAGATCTTTAAAGCGAACCCGTTCAGTATGAATTTTAAATTTTAAATCTGATTGCCAGTCATTTCTGAATCGCTTCTGTTCGGAACATCTCCCTGGCCAATCCTGAGAGATTGAAAAGCGTCTCGAAAATTCTGTGACCCAAAGCAGTACAACAGAGGATCCAGGCAGCTGTTCACTCCGGCTAAAATCCATGTTGCATAATACGCTGTCTCGACTTGCTGTAGAGTATGGCATTGTTGCGGGTAGTATTTTTTTAAAATGACTCCCACGGTTCGTACCACGTTCAGGGGCAGGAAGCACAGAAGGAATATCACCAGACACATGCCTATCATCCTCTGAGATTTCAACTTGACTTTCAGACCTTTGGCTGAGTTGATGTTGAGGCGTGTTAGGGTGTTTGCGAGTCGCCCATAGCAAACTGCAGACACAAAGAAAGGAAGTAGAAAGCCAAAGATGAACAGGATGAAGTTAATGGTGAAGTAGGTGTCTGTCAGTTTCTTCTGATGGATGGTGAGGCACTGACTGTGGCCTTCCTCTCTACTAGGAGGAAGCATGAAACCATAGACCAGAGACTGGATCAGTAGCAGAAGCCAAACTCCTCCACAGAGCTTCTTGATAAAGTCCTTCCGTTTCATGAAGGAGCTCCTGTTGAAGTGCACCACGGCAGTGTATCGATGGATGCTGATGAGAGTGAGAAAAATCGTGCTGCCATAGAAATGCGAACTCAGCAGGGAAATCTTGACTTGGCACAGGAAGCGACCAAAGGGCCAGTCGTTGCCCATGGCAAAGTACACCGCCATCATGGGAGTGACGGGGGTGGCGAGGGCGTCACTAAGGGCGAGATGGAACTGCAGAGTGGTTCCAGAGGTCCAGCAGGGCATCCGGCAGCAGAAGACCCACAGGCTGAAGATGTTGAGGAGGAAGCCCACAAAGAAGACAATGCACAGGAGAACGACGATGGACACATGCTGGCTCTCCCCAAGACAAGACACGGAGGTGTTGTTGCTACTGTTGTTCATCTTCTCCAACCTATTCTAACGTCTGGCACCTGTGAGAAAAGCACAGAATCACACTTTAATACAAAAACTGCAAGTACAATTTTATATTAGACCACTGACAGGAGAAGCAAAGAACATTGATCATCTCGTGACAGTTTCTGTGTAGAGGTTGCATGCTCTCCCTGTGTCTGCATGGGTTTTTTTCCGGGTACTCCAAATCTTATTTCATTTTATTTTACTTAGACGTTTAATGAGCAGGGACATATGCATCAAACACTATTTCATATAAATGGAAAACAGATGTCGTGCATACAGGTATCTGCACATGGGTAGCCAAAGCTAATTTGCAACCCATGTCCCTGGTTAGGCCTTTACCAAAACCTCCAGATAAAGTTAAAACAACATAGAGTCATTAAAATGTTGTGGTTCCAGAGTTTTACCGAAAAGGATGACTGTCGAATGTCATTTGCTATTGTATAGTTGTCCTAGAGTATTTCTAGGGTAAGGTTGTTCACACACTTGAAAATAAGTTTTAAAAACGAGAACCCTATAAAACTGTCAAAACTTTATATTTCTTGATAATTGGGCAGTGATGCCATCATACTGGTTTTTGATACATTACATTACTCAGTGCCTAAAAAGGACATGGTTGTTAGACCAATTGGTGATTCCATATCATTGTGATTGGTTGTCTGTATCTTTGTATTAGTCCTACAATAGACTGGCAACTTGCCCAGGGTGTTCCCTGTGTCTGTCCTGTGACAGCTGGGATAGACTCCAGTTCCCCCGCGACCCTCTAGAGGAAAAGTGGTTGCCGAAAATTCATGATTGAATCTTGTGACAATTCAGTATTTTGCTGGGTAATGTTTGGACATTGCATTCATGCAGATGTTACTCAGACATGTAGCAGCCACCTAGACCAGGCCAGGAACCCTCACCCCATATGACGCTCCAATCCCCAGCAGGATTCAGCCTGACACAGACACACCCACAAAACGCTCTTTGAATGATCCATAGAGCCCCCTCCCCTCAACCCATAGGACCTAAAGACGCCCACTAACAACATCCTGGTTCCAGACACCATGTCCACACCCATGTCCATTCTCTGATGAGTCACTGTTGAGGACTCCACTGTGGAGGCACAAGATAGACCTATACAATATTTGGGGAAAAATAAATTATATTTTACTTATTTTGTATGTATTTTATTATTTTTTGTTTGTCATGATAAATGATACAACATATTACCCAGAGTTGTTTTGTTGTTATTTTATGTTTGTTGTATTTTATGCACAGTTTATATACAGTGGTCAGGTGTCATGCAAGAAAAATACTTATTGTTTGTGTTGCTGAGGAACTGAAGCAGAGTAGTTGTGTCTTACACCTATAAATACACACACACAGTCGTAGTGTTGCTTCCCTAAACAGAGGTTTTCTGACATTTTACTGTGGTAATATCAAGTTAACCACAAAAACAGTGAAATACTTCCTATAAGAAAAAACAAGATTGCTTCAAACAGTTATGATCAAAATCGGGAGCGTAGTCATTTACTCAAAACAAACCGAACATACAGTATTGTGTCTCACTTGTGTGTTTTTTCACCATGATATTTTAGTAAACCTTTAGCGATCCTGGTTTTAAGGCCATTGTTAATTTTATTCAAGTACATAATTTTAATTTCTTTATGTTTTAAAATGTTGGCGTTCTTCTTGTCTATTCAGCCTAATTCAAGACTTACGAGTCTATGAGTTAAAATTGAAGGTTTTGTAGGTCATACTCCTTGTTATATGTTTGCTGATATGTTTGTTCCTTATAAGCCTAGGGTCCATGTTGTTAACAAGCATTTCCAATCTGAATTGTTTTTAGAGATCCTTTTCTCTTTCTAAGGCTTAGCCAGGGGCAAGGTACAACAGTCTGCCAACCACTGTTCCAGTTAACTACTGGACGCAGCTCAAGGCAACACCAATCGGATGCATAATGGCATCACAATTCAAATCAAAAGACTGGCCCAGAACTAAAATCCTCCACTTAGAAAGTTATGACACAAAAGGGTATGCAGGTGAAGAGATTGGTCCTTTGTCTCTCCACAACAAGACCCCTAGACCTGGTCAAGCTCCAGGGTGCAGGTGTACCCTACAGCTCCCACTGCAAAGTCTTTGTTCAGGTCAAAAAGAGCTCCCTTTGTGGAAGCTGTCAAAACAATGTCCATCAATGTTTGACACTCCATCTGAGAGGTTCACAGCAAACATGGTCTTCCTGATATGTAAACTGACAGGTGAACAGCAAATGACTCTGACGACTGAGATGGTATGGCAGAACTTGAAATACCTTCTTCTTCCTTCATGTGGTTTCAGACCTTACTGCAAATGTGCAATTACTCATTGATTCATTTCTTTCAACACTACTTCTCTATTTTTATTTCCTGTGTGTCCACAGTGTGAAAACATTTGTTGTCCATACATGCAACATCCTTCCTTACTACCAAGTTCGAACATGTACAGTAAAGGTATTTGTACCTTTCCAGATTTTCTACATTCCTACTCAAATGCTCAAAACTCAAAAACAATACTATATACATTCTCTATATGGGTCAAAGACGTATAAGGATTTTAAAAGTAAAAAAAAAATCTAAATCAGCTGCTATTAATAATAATAAAAGAACAACAGTACAACATCAAATCAATGCCCAAAAACCTACAGCTACTGAATTGATTAACATGTCCAGTCTGTCTAACAGAGGACATGTCCTGGGTAACAGAATACCTTTGTTATCCAGGAAGGACATATCGTTACCCAGGAAGGACAAAACAACTGTTTTTCCTTCATAATCGGGCACTAACTGGGTCTACTGTGTAAAACTTTAGCTTAATCTTCAACACATCAATGTCATATTTCACATGAAATAGGTCATTTTAAAATGTACAAATATTATAAATGTGTTATTAGCGTTATCCAGAAAGACACATCATGGTGGTACATCACGTACCACTGAGCGAAAAGGTCAAAATATCAACATTTTAAGAGAGATTTACTGACATTGTTATCTCTTTTGGGGTCCTTCAGAATCTGTTGGCTGATACAACACCCTGTAACATGGCTGTCCAAATCCAAATATGGTCATATAGCCACTTTATGTGTGATACACAGGAAGGACATTTGAGAATCCAAAAATGGGGACAAAAGTATTTCTTGAATAAAAATGTAAATGAGCTTAGTGTTGTTACTTTATTTGTAGGTGTCATTACAAACACCAACACAATTATGCCCCAGTGTATCATTAATGCCTTTATTAAGATTTTTGACATTTTTAGCATAATTTTGTACTTAGATCTTTAGCCCGGACGTTATCCGTTATTTTGTACTTTTGAGCTAAATAAGTCCTTAAATTTTAATTTCTTACAGTAAATACTCATATGAGCAAGTAAAGTGGGGAGAATTGAGTAACTAATTGTACTTTTTAAATTTTTTTATTAATTTTTACTATTATAAATATGCCTCGGACACCAGAATTGACATGTCTCATCTTTGACCCATATACAAGAGAATTCTGTTATAATTCAGACATCTGTCAGTGAACTAAAAACTTTGGAGAAACTGGGTCATGTAGGGGACTTATCAGTCTTAAGGCTGGATATGGCTTTAGAAGTTTCATCAGGAAGTTTTTTTCTTCCTCACTAGTGGAGGGTGATTCTGAATATGTTTGTGTTTTTTTACATCTGTGGGCTCATGTATCAATTGAAGGGAGTGAAGCTGGACCCTCTGGCGGTGGTGTCAGACAGGAGAATGCTTCACAATAGAATAAGTATGAGAATGTAAAAATGTAAGAAATATATATATATTTCTTATATTTTTACATTCTCATACTTATTCTACTTTGGGTAGGAGCTGCTACTGTAACGAAAAATAATTTCAACCAGGGATCAATAAAGTAATTCTGATTCTGATTTTGATTCTGACTGACCTAGGTACGGGTCTCAGATATGGTGTACTATACTATTATTCATAATCTACCTTCCTCGAAAAATATTTTCTGTAAACATGAGGTACATTTTCATTCCTACACGGATGACACCTTCTATTTGTCTACAAAGCCAACCTGTACTATTCCAGCCCCTGCCCATTATGCCTGTCTAACAGTAATTAAATCCTGGTTCCCTTGCAACTTCCTACAAATGCACAGCAATAAAAGAGAAGTCCTTGTTGGCTTTAAGTCTACTCTGGCCGAAGTTAACATTTTCTCATTAAACATTGCTGACTTCACTGTAGTTCCCTCCCCTCGGGTTAAGCGTCTGGGTGTCATCCTAGACAGCACTGTATATCTGGAAACACACATCAACAACGTGACTCGATCTTACTTCCACTTCTGCAATGTCAATTGACCTCGCCCATCCCTAACACAGACCTGCTTTTCTTGTCTTGCGTGCGATGACTGTTACTCTGTTCTCTTTGGGTTACCGTCAAGTTGTTTCCACAAACTTCCAAAACACTGCACCCTGTATCATCACTCAAACTCCCTCCACGGACCACATCACCCCAGTACTGTAGCAACTCCACTGGCTTCCAATAAAATCCTGCTTTGAATACAATGTTGAATTACCTTCAAGTCCCTTCACGACCAGGCTCCATCATGTCTATCTGAACTTCTCCAATTATACACACCCCCACATACTCTCAGATCCTCCTCAGCCACACCAGTCATATTGCACCACCTGGTCAACTCAGAGGTTTCACAGGTGGCCACAAATAAATTGTTTTTGTTGTTGTATTACCAATACAGACTGTACAGTTTGATATTTATTTTCCATTTATTTTATTAACTTTTTTTGTACATTGTGTTAAACCAGTGTATGTGAAATCCACATAAGCCTAATTATGTCACATAATTAAAGAATGGAACTGCCATAAGACTTTAAAGATTACAATACAAACATAGTGGAAAACTAATTCTTTCAAAAATGATTCCATCTCACAGAGTTATTCTTTTTTTAAAAAAAAGTTCTCACCTCAGCTTCAGTTGTCCTCAGCGCTTTGAGTCCAGTAACAGTGACTGTTCCTGTCTCGGACTGCCTACTTGTGGAGCCGTCAGAGGTGGCATGCCCAGAGGTCCACAGACAACATCCTTTTTTCAGTTTTACGCAAATGCTTCTCATTTTTTTAAAACTTGTGTACATTTACAGACTTTTAAAATCCATGACTTTGTTAGAAATAAGGTAAATGTCTTTTCTCACAACGTGTTCAGCAGGTCGAAAATACACTGAATGGACTTTTCTGCTTTTTTTTTCAGTGAGCCAACTTTAGTGCATTAGCTCATCAAGCAAAAGCATCTGCTTTGAAATTAATATTAATTTAATTCCTCTCTCAAGAGGAACTTTATCAGGTCACATGTCTGCATGGTGGTTATAGCACCATTAAAGATCATCTGCTCACCCCCAGTTGCTCCCAGTGCAACTGGCACTGGTGTGGGTGCTTGTGTGAGTGAATGGGTGAATGTGTCTCTGACTGTAAAAGCACTTTGAGTAGGTAGAAAAGCGCTATATAAAAGCAAGACCATTTATTTCATGTCAAAAAGAATATTTTAGGTTCTGACATCCGTACTTTAGCATTTAGGCACAAAACCATTTTAGTTCCCCAATAGAAGACAGTGTCTTTGAGGTGATGACTTGCAAAGTCATACCTATTTGGTCTTGTTGTCACTTGGAAGTTGAGCAAAGTCAGCATATAATCCAGCCTGGCTGGTGGCATTCACAAAAGTATGCAGTCATTGCAGTAAGAGCCAGAAACCTATTTTTACCAGTGACAGTTGCATTGATTTTGTACTGATTATGTGAGAAAGGGGAAGACTTGTGAAAACCGTGTGTCCTGAGCTAAGGTCAAAGGGCTGTGTCTGCTATGTTGGTTAACCAAAGGGTGAAAAGAGGCGGACTGGGACACAAATTAAAGAACGTATGAATGATATCACTGGATCTTGTGGAACCAAGGAGACCACAGTTTAACATTATAAGAGTGTAAAAATGAATTCAGGTGAAGGCATCATATTAATACATGGTATTTAATTCACATATCAATATAGCATCTACTTAACTAGATCACATTCAGCACCACTGAACAACAAAGTCACTTCCTGTTCTTGGTATTACTGGGGAACTGAAATGGAAGCTGATTAGAGATGTGGTATAAGTCGTATGTGCACATGTATATAAATACACAGGGGAAAGCGCTTACCAAACACATTTTTTACATGTGCAATTGTGAGACGCTGTTTTTATCATAGTTTCAGATCTTTTATAATCTTTCTCCACAACCTCCCATGGTGCTCTATGGAATTTACACAAGAACTCCGGTAGGTCCAAGTCAACGTTTTCCTTGTAGAAGAATTTTCTTTCAGCAGGCAGCTGGTTTAGCTTTGGTCATTGCAATCATAAGATCTATGCAGATTAGCCATAGTTTTCATAACAGCTATCATGGCACTTGGCAGTGGGTAGGACATATTTGTCAGCATGTTGTCCTTGAAAATGATGCAGGAACAGAAGGCAAGTGGAAGCGTCTGAGGATGTTTGGGTGGAATTTTGTTGTCTAGATAACTGGGTTGGAGCATCTCCCTAGCTGCAGGTGTCATGGAGTGTTCCTGGTCTGCAGGAGCAGCCAAGGATCACTAATGGACATGGGGCACAAATGCTGGCCGGTCTGATCTGATCCAAGAGACGAGCTACTGGAGCTCAAATTGTTAAAAAATGGTAAGGCTGTGTCTGAAACAGTGGTATCACAACACGCAACGCCTGTCTCTATAGGGCCGTGTAGATTTTGACTAATGGCTGGGTGTGTGCGCATCGCTTATCTGAGGAACACATGGAACCAGGATACACTATGGGAACTAGGCATGCCTTGATTGACCAGAGCCGTTCTGCCAGAAAAATGAGGGTCTACACAATATTAGGTAGGCAATATTTGTTTTCTTCACTGTTTCCTGTTTACAGCATGCCGTGCTCTGATGCTGTGTTGGATTGTCGCATTTCTCCTTTTGAAGGCTTCAAACTATTACAAAGTACAAAGTTCTGTATCATGCAGATACAGAACTAAACTTAATACATCTGTGAAGATTATCTCATCCGGGCAATGGTTTATTTAAATGAACACAACTAAAACAAAGACTACTGGACCAGTTTGGGTTTTCTTGGAAACATTTCCCCCATTCGCAGCAGGTTCTTTTTGTCCATTAATTAGTCATTAGAATACCTGCAACTGTGGGGAAAAAATGGCGAGTTCGCCTGAACAATTTCATCTACTTGCTGGTGAGTGTTGGGTTTTTAACAGGCTCTACAACAACAGGTCACACAACAAGTTTACACCAACCAAGGACATCCTTAATGAAAACCCACACTGCCTTACCTACAAGGCATTTAGAACTGAAGAAGCCACGAAAATAAATGTAAATAACGACTGTAAATTGTCACTTTCCAAGTCAATAACCGTTGGTAGTAGATGCCTGTGAAGAGCAAGTAATTCAGAAATATCTTACCACAGCTGAAGAAGTCTTCGGTATGCTCTACAGAGTGAAACAGTTTCTCTTTCACACTGCATACATATGTTGTTAGTAGGGGAGTGTTCAACACACATCACACCTTTTTCCTGTTGTAGTTAAGTGCTTCTGATCGGGTCATTTCTTAGAAAAGAGGTTTTGTAAATTCCCTCAAGATGTGGCTGCCCCTTTTACCACAATTAAAGACCTATGTAGTATTTGTAAATAATCATTTATTTACAGGGTTCTTGCACTATTGAAGGGTTCCAATACAACACACACACGGGCCAGTTACATATGAAAATACTATATATCTGGAGACTGATGCAAGATGACAAAATTTAGAAAAGAGAACTTTTTTTGAGTAAAATTGTTTGCCACTGGGCTACAGACCTGGAAGACAAACACCTACAGAAACTAAACCTCCATGAAAAACAGTCATACGTCAAACAAAACTATCAAATGTTCCGTGTTTAAAAAAACTAATGAACCAGCTGGAAGTATTTACAGTAAGTCACTGATTAAGAATTGCCTCGTTGTTTCAGCTGCGTCTCAGAGAGGCGTGGTTGGGGTGGAGGCGGTGGCAGGCATGGTCACCGGGTGAAGCCCCAGGTCCAGGGATGGAGTTTCATCTGGTGGTGGAGGGCTCTTCTTCTGGGCCTCCAGCTTCTCTGTCAGCTGGGTGTACAGCTCCTTCAGCGGCTCACTGCACTGTGGTCACCAGGAACAGAGACACACAAAGACTCAGCACATACAACTCTGTACTGAAGACATTTATCTTCATCTTATATTTACATGTGAACTGATCTGAAACAACAATCTCAAATTCAGAGAATATATGTCTGCATCAGCCTGTGTGACGATGCCTGAAAGTGATGTTTGATAAGACAGCTACAGCTTGAGCAACTTTAACTGCCTAAATACTTGAGTTGCCTGCAATGGTGTAATGTTTATCATGTTCAAGTCCATATGAATGGTGCCACCATGTGATATTCACCACCTCGTAACCGGTCAGAGTTCTGACATTTTCAGAAATTATTTTAATTAATATATTGTTATTCAGTTTCTATTGATTTGTTTGTCGATTTTATACACTGAATTGTAGTTAATTTAATACAGTAAAAGTTCATTAAAAAAAAAATATATGAAAAATATAACTGTGAGACTATCAGCAAACTGGATGGATCTCCAATGAATTACATTAGGTCAGTTACTTTAAAAGAGGTAGTAAATACTTTTGTGATCACTTATTTTACAATATACAATATAATTTTATTTAATTGACACTGCTTTGTTAAAAAAATTCACATTCTTTTTTTTTTAAGTTTTGTGGAAATTTGCAAATTATTTCAAAAGTAATGAAAGTGCAAAACTGTTGATACTTTTATACTTTTTATAGACAAGTTCCAGGATTGCTGAATCTGAATAAGTAGTAAACTAGGCTGAAATATAAAAACGCAGCTTTTTTTTATTTTTATTTCTGACTGCGCACAGATGCTCCAGGAGGTATTCAGGCCTGTTCCCTTTCTGCTTGTTTTACTGAGTTTATTTAAAGAATAAAATACATTTTCTCATCAATTTACACAAAATAAACATAATCTACTTTGGAGAATAACTAGTCCAAACACTATTTCTGGTAAATACCAGATATAGCTCATCATCTGCCAAATGCCATCTCTACAGAGAAGCATGGCGGTAGCAGCATCATGCCATAAAATTGCTTCCGAGGGACAGTTGTCAGAACGGGGAAGGATGAATGAAGCTAAATGCAGAGGTCACTTTTTAGTATACTGATGACCTAGAGGAATCAGGTTTTGAGTTCAGTATTGACTTAAGGACTCTGAATAGCCTGTTTGGAAACATGTAACAAAATGTTTCTGTTTTTTAGGCTGTTCAGCATGAGTTTGTTACTATATGACTATACTGTCTGACAGGAAAATAACAGTTTGCCAGCTACTTTTGTATATTTTTCCATAACTTTGTGATTAAAATTTTGGATTACACTTTTTATTTCTATTTTACTTTAATCTAATCTCATTTTGTTTTATCTTTCTTGTGTTTACTTGTATAAACAACAAAGCTACAGTGACAAAGTAATTTCCCTCGTGGATCATTAAAGTCTGTTTAAGTCTAAATGTACACCACTAAACAGTAGAAAAAGTGATTGGGATCTGAATACTTTCTGTTTTAAATGTTTGTTTCATCATATATTACTGGGGATAGAACTGGGAGACTTCTTCCTAATTGTACCCAGCACTGCAACATCTGTTGTTGTATGAATATAGAAAGGAAGTCTACCTGTTTTGGAGGTTCAAGAGTTTTCATTAAGGTTTCCATGTATGACGGCAGGACTTTGTGGTGTAAATGCAGCAACATCCTGAGGCTGTGTCTGTGGACATTCTCTTTGCTGGAAGATATTCAGACAGAAACAAAAAGAGTCAATTAAGACAATGTGGATACAATGCTGTCCACTTTGTTTGTGCAAGACTTTCTATGTCAGAGTACAGATCTAGGCATCTAGCTAGAGAACATGTTCCACTACAATCAACCTACCTGGAGAAAGACGTAAGGAGGAAGCCATCAAAAACAACTGAGCAAAACTCTTCCGTTCCAAATTCATCGGAGAGAAGGGTGAGGTGCCCCGTTAGCAGGTGCAGGAAGATGTCACTGAAGGCCATGTCGTTGTAGGTCTCCACTGTGGGGGTGAGTGAAGAGCAGAGATCAAACAGATGCTAACTCAACGGCTCAAACAGGAAGTTTTCAGATCAATGATCCAAAACATACTGTATGACGCAGGAGTTTTTGATGGTTACGGTCAAGTCAGTCTCAGTCTCTGACCAGATTGAGCTGCATTTCACATGCTGAAGTCAAAACTAATGTATAATGTATAAACTAGTGTACGTATGTTTTGTATATGTATGGACGGGTTGATGGCTAATTTCGCTGGTACTTGTACTAGTGACAATAAAAGGATCATATCATATCATAAAGACAGAATGACCCACAAACAACCTAAGACAGCTACAGTAAAGGCAAATGAGGACTGATACACTGACTGTACAGTCACTGTTTTCAGGGGCTCAAATAATTCCCGACATGTTTTGTGTCCATGTCCATGGGGTCCTTCAGGAATTATTTGAGCCCCTGAAAATAGGGACTGTACACTGTACACTGCATCTCAGTGGTCTGATTTCACTTTTATTGTTGTGGTGTAAAGAGACAGACTGGTGAAACGTTTTTCATGTTAAAATTGCAGAAGTTCAACAATATTTTCATCTGGTAAAAAAAAAAAAAAAAAGTGTCTGCAAAAGTGGTTTTAAATAATATGCTTTCAGATATTTGACAGGAGTGACACTCACCCAGAGTGGGGATTAACCTCTGTAAGGCATTCTTGTTCCTCAGTTTGGCAATATGGAGGACGTAGTAGAGACCCATTTCACAGGCCACTCTGTTCTCCTGCAGGTACCTGAGTGGCAGCAAGAAAAACTCAACTAAAGCATCTTTGGTAATTTACAGTAGCCACTTCAAACTGGGAAGTCAAATTACATATGTACAGTAATTTAAACTTCACAAATTAATCTACTGCATAACTTTAACCTCTTTGCCTCATTTTAAATCTATTAAAGGTTTTTCCAATACACACAGTAGCAATCTGTGCTCTTGAGAACAGAGGGACATAAGACTATGAAGTAAAGGTTAAGTTTTTGGTCAACTTGTAAACACAATCTTCTCACCTCCCCTGCAAAGGAAGCGGTAAGAAGAAGATACTGACAAAGAAACATCCTTTGACGTCATGCCAGTCACCTTCCTGCTGTGTTTCTACCTGTTGAAGGCATCTGGCAGGGTGGTGGGGTACGACAGCGAGCTCTTCTCTTCACTGGGTAGCTTCTGTTCTACCGTGAATGTGTGATCGTCAACAACCACGGACATCATTGCAGGCAGGAAGCGCGTCACCACCTCTGAGTCCTGAGGAAAGAAACAGTGAATGAAAATGAAATATGAAATGCCCAGTTTGTCCGTAATCAAAGGATTCACATTTACTATTGAAAAATGAGCTCATTAGTATTCCACGGTAGCATCGTACATAAAAGAGCCCTAACTATTGACCAAGAGGTGAGCAAATTAAAAGTTGCTACTGCTGCTGCTGATGATGATGATAATGACAATGTCAAAGGCGAGCATTTTTAAAAATCTGAATAGCTGATTAAACCTAACCTCCATAAGTACTGGTCTCCATTATATCAATCAAGAAATCACCATATTTGTGTTATAGAGCTCCATGCACTGTCACCTTAGAAATGAAATGGACTTGCATTTGTTTTTTCTGCGAAGGACTGCTACTGGCAACCATTTTCTATCCATCTCTTTTTCTTTTTCTTTTTAATTTAGATCCCTGCCCAATTGTAATTTTTGGACCCAATTCTGGCGAGTAGACGAATCAAATCGAAGAACAATCAACTCAACTTTCAACCATCTTCATACAGGTTGTTCTACGAAAACTTGACGCACAGGTACAGCTGAGGTGATGGAGAGTACGCACCAAACGAGGTTCCTTGAAGACCTGGCTGTCTATCATGTCCCACGCTCCTTGACCCAGTGACAGCATTCTCAGCAGCAGCATCAGGTCTGGACTGTCCTGTTCACAGTGATGGATAGAAGCAATAACTAACATACATTTAATGAAGGTGGGAGAAAAATAAATCACTCCCTGTCTTTGACATATCACGGTCTAATGAAATATACAGGCTCTTGTGAAGCAAACATCCTCACTCCTTAAAGATCTTTCCTTTTTGATAAGAAGAGTTAGGAGTGACTCAAGTAACCCTAACCATCCTTCAGTTATACTGTTAGTGATCTAGGCTGTCGGGGAACCTTAAGAACCTTAGCAACGCTTTCTTTTCTCTTCTGCTTACAAATCATTAATTATATCTAGATACTGACATTAAAATGCAATATGACAAATGTAGATTCACCATGTGTTGGCTATAATAAAGGCCGGTTGTGTCTCGGTGCACAGCCATAAACTGCCTCCACAGTAAAATAACTTGATCATCTCATTCCAATATTGTCCACTCAGCATTGTCAGCAGTCCTTTTTGCTTCTTTAGCAGCTGTCAGTCACTAAAATAGCACAACATCATCAGCACGATGTTGTTTTTTGCTTGTGTCTTCATGCACAGTGTGCTCACCCTGGGTAAAGCATCCTGACTCAGCAGCTCTTGCAGGTTTCTCATGATACTCAAGACCAGGGTGTTACAGGCAAAAGGGTCACACAGGATCATGGACAGGTCCCTGGAGAGCACAAAAAGATAATTCAAGTATTCACCAACAACTCATGAACTTGCTCATAAACTTGCACCTCTCTCTGTTACCCAAGGACTTGCTCTTGTCCTTTCTTCACTCCATCCAGGAAACCTTGTAGCTCTCTGGCTCGCTTGCCGTCCACAAACTTCTCCCTGATGCAGGCATCTAAACACCAAGTGAACTGTCACAGTAGAAAAAAAACTCATGTAACACAAAGCTTAAACACGGCATATAGAGGATTTGGTGCTCTTAATCCAACCACCATGGTTTCTGTCCTCACCTTATGGCAGGGGTCAACAGAGCAGATCTCACTGATGTCCAGGTCGTGTAGAGACATCAGCAGCTCTGCTCTCAGAGTGCAGTAGTGAACGTTTCGCGTTCGCAGGAAGAGTGTCCGTAAAAACTGCAGCACCATGTCATACAGCTTCACATTCTTTCCGATCATCTGGGTCAGCTTCAGAACCACCTGCAAAATACAAGGCACCAGGACAATTACAAACACTGCACGCAGGACGGATTTGATGTGACCGACACCTTCTGAGGGTATCGTTTCACTTTTGCCCAGAGTAAATTAAAAAAAAAAAAAAAAAAGAAGGCAGAAAATTGTCAACAGACAAATTAAAGGCGATCTTGGAATGGAGCTCATGTGTGATGTGACTCACCTCGCCTTGACGCCGTGTTTTAGGAGAAGGACTGAAGAAATTGTGCAGGATGGAGAGGTCACTGCTGAACAGTGCGGCTTCCTTCTCAACAATGTACTGCTTTAAGAGTGGAGAGACTTCATCTCCAAACAGAGCCTGGTTGTCCTGCCAGATCTGCCTCTTCACCTCCACAGCACACACCTTGTACAGCTCTTTGTCAGCCATCACCATCTTCAGTTTCTTCTCTGGCACCTGCAGAAAGGAGCGTGTGATACATATGAGAGGTATTCTTGACCTTTTAAGATAGATGTATGTCTATAAGCCGCAGTCAACATCTTTCAGATGGACTGTCATGAAATCAAGCCCAAGAATCCCAGCAATACACCAGGGAATAAATATCTGAATATATGTTTTAAATGCCACGGTAATGTGTCCTCCATTTTTCACCTGAACAATGGACTGAGAGAAGCTGGGCCAATTTTTTTACATTCACACTCTCTGACTGGTCGGTTGTCCTTCCAGCTGTCTGAGAAGGTGTGTCCATATTTGTGACTGGTAGTGTATATGCCACTGTGTGTGTACAACCAAGTTCAAGGGCTGCAACAACGGTGTCAATAAGCTTGGAGCACACTGACGCTTCATGAAAGTGTCATTTGAACAGAGAACCATTAGGCTTAGCCCTGCGATAGGCTGGCGACTTGTCCAGGGTGTATCGTGCCTCTCGTCCAATGCCAGCTGGGATAGACTCCAGCAACCCCTGTGACACTAGTGCAGGAATAAGCGGTATGGAAGCTGAGATGAGATGAGACCATTAGGCTTAGAAAAAATGACAGACCACAGCATCACAACTGCTATGTGAGTGCATCTCAACGGACAATCCTTGCTCTGACATCAAAACAACAAAGCAGCAGTGTCAGTATTTGGACTATTCCAGCAAGTTTAGTCTTCGTTGGTTGATGAGCACAGACTGGGGGTAGTTGTCATCCGACAAGATCCTGACAAAGACCCTCTGGATCAGATGCTAATGGTTGCTACAGTGCACAGACATATACAGGTGCTGGCCAGTAAATTAGAATATCATCAAAAACTTGAATTATTTCAGTAATTCCATTCAAAAAGTGAAATTTGTACATTATATTCATGCAATGCACACAGACCGATGTATTTCCAATGTTTATTTCTTTTAATTTTGATATTTATAAGTGACAACTAATGAAAACTCCAAATTTGGCATCTCAAAAAATTAGAATATTGAAAAGGCCAATGAAAAAAATGTTTTTTTTAGAAATGTTGGCCAACTGAAAAGAATGAACATGAAAAGCATGCGCATGTATAGCACTCAATACTTAGTCGGGGCTCCTTTTGCCTCAATCACTGCATTAATGCGGCGTGGCATGGACTCGATCAGTCTGTGGCACTGCTCAGGTGTTATGAGAGCCCAGGTTGCTCTGATAGTCGTCTTCAGCTCCTCTGCATTGTTGGGTCTAGCGCATTGCATCTTCCGCTTCACAATACCCCATAGATTTTCTATGGGGTTAAGGTCAGGCGAGTTTGCTGGCCAATCAAGGACAGGGATACGGGTCCTTGAACCAGGTACTGGTGGTTTTGGCACTGTGTGCAGGTGCCAAGTCCTGTTGAAAAGTGAAATCTGCATCTCCATAAAGTTGGTCAGCAGCAGGAAGCATGAAGTGCTCTAAAACTTCCTGGTAGACAGCTGCATTGACCTTGGACCTCAGGAAACAGAGTGGGCCAACACCGGCAGATGACATGGCACCCCACACCATCACTGACGGTGGAAACTTCACACTGGACCTCATGCAACGTGGATTCTGTGCTTCTCCGCTCTTCCTCCAGACTCTGGGTCCTTGATTTCCAAAGGAAATGCAAAATTTGCTTTCATCAGAAAACATAACTTTGGACCACGCAGCAGCAGTCCAGTCCTTTTTATCCTTGGCCCAGGCGAGACGCTTCTTATGCTGTTTCTTGTTCAAGAGTGGCTTGACACACGGAATGCGACAGCTGAATCCCATGTCTTTCATGCGTCTCTTCGTGGTGGTTCTTGAAGCGCTGACTCCAGCTGCAGTCCACTCTTTGTGGATCTCCCCCACATTTTTGAATGGGTTTGTCGTCACAATTCTCTGCAGGGTGCGGTTATCCCTAGAGCTTGTACACTTTTTTCTACCACATTTTTTCCGTCCCTTCGCCTGTCTGTTAATGTGCTTGGACACAGAGCTCTGCGAACAGCCAGCTTCTTTAGCAATCAACTTTTGTGTCTTGCCCTCCTTGTACAAGGTGTCAATGGTCGTCTTTTGGACAACTGTTAAGTCAGAAGTCTTCCCATGATTGTGGAGCCTTCAGAACAAGACTGAGGAACCTTTTAAAGGCCTTTGCAGGTGTTTTGAGTTAATCAGCTGATTAGTGTGGCACCAGGTGTCTTCTATATTGAGCCTTTTCAGAATATTCTAATTTTCTGAGATACTGAATTTGGTGTTTTCATTAGCTGTCAGTTGTAATAATAAAAATGAAAATGAATAAACACTTGAAATATATCACTATGTGTGGAAGGAAAGTATACAGTATACAAGTTTCACCTTTTGAATGGAATTACTGAAATAATTCAACTTTTTGATGATATTCTAATTTACTGGCCAGCACCTGTAGACCTATAAAATAGACCTATGAAACAAAACTAGCTTGATTTTCATTGACGTCAAGCCACTAATGTTAAATCAAGATGATAATTAAATGCAAAATGTAGTAAAGGACTACACTGAATAAATATTTATCTTTGTGAAGAAAAACTTGATAAAGAAAAGTTTAAAATTCTACATTCATAGATTTCCTGTTGGCAGGTTATGTTTATTATTTAGAGGTGAGTTTTTAGAAAATAATTAATAGGTTAATCATTTGAAAAACTAAACGTTGTTTTGAAAGACTAATGGTCTGAGTATAAACATGTTGAATTTCTTTTTTCTCTTCTTGTAGCCTACATGTGACTGTACACATGTTAACAGGCTGTGATCCTGACGCTACTGAATAAGCGTCAGTACAGCAGCAATATAACATTTAGTACTTTTTACCAGCTGAACAGCTGGAAATACTTGCCTTGGGTAGATGCTTCAGCACCTGCATTACCACTGGCTGAATGGACGGCATTTTAACAAGTGGAAAGCTCTTCTCCAGCAGCTCTTCAAGTTTCCCATATCTGTAAATAGACGGAAAGAAAAGAAAGAAAGTCACTCAAACTGGGACTTTCCGAGAACATAACTCAAAGTCAGAAACAACCGGTCACACACCTGTCCTCGTCCTTGCCCTCTGCGATGGTGGCGACGCGCTCCATCAGCTTATCTCGAAGCTCATCAAAGACAGACTGGTGAAACTCCAGCCGAGGGGTCCCATGGAGGTCGAGGAAGGGAAGAGCAGACTGGAGTGTTGGCAGCAGGATGCCATTTTCCATCTGCAGTCATGGGACACATTGACGATTCGTCAGAGATTAGTGTTACTCGCAGACGCTCTTATCAGAATCTCACAAATACATTCTGAACTTCCTGCTCTGCATTGTTCTTCTTGGAGCCATAGGTCTTGGTATTTATGTGATTTCTCTCAAAGTTGTCCAGCCATCAACATTTCATCAAAGTTGCTCAGATCCTTCCACTTCCACGTTTTTCCTACATCTAACATCAGCTTCTGGAAGAAAATGTTCACCTGCTGCCTAATATATGCTACCCACTGAGAGGAAACACGGTAACCTGATACATAGTCACAGTGACTATAAACAGCCATGACTTTTTGTTGTGTTATGGCGAAAAAAAAGCGCATTCTCTGCATCTGAATTTCTGACTGTAGCTTTTTGGTCACCTAACAGTTAAACTAATTATGAAAACAAAGGGGCAATATTAATACTTAAAAACATAAACTAGTTTGCATATGTATAGGCACTCATACAATAGTTATATATTAATAGTTAGATCCAACTTTATGTGATGGAGTATTATTATGGATGTAATATTCCGTCTGAATTCAGTACTATTCTGAACACGTTTATTCTAATGACAATATGATCTTTAAAGTATCTTTAAAAAATGTGAATTTATCAGAACGGACCAACTTCATTAACTAACAGTTAAATATTCCAATTGTGTTGGATGTAATATGCATCTTTCTCTCACGGGGTGCCAAAATTAACCTCATGCACACACAGCGAGTATGCCGATTAAAATTATTATTACTACTCTTTTAAGCAGTCATTTCTGTTGGGGAATAATAAGGCCCGTGTTTCTGTAGCGTTACCTGAAACTGATCAATGGCTTTCAGAGGCTCTGTGCAGTTGGTGAGAGTTTCTTTGAGGTCCTCGCCGTTTGATATCCCGAGCTCAGGCAGCCCCGCGAACATGGTTCCGGTTTATTCATCAATTTTAGGATTTATATATTCGCGAATAATATATTTTAACGTAACCGTAGCAGCCGAAATTTAAACGCTTGCTACAACACACAACAACACATTATTGGGGTTTCCGCTGTGGTATCCTGTGTTGTAACTATGTAAACAGTCCGTCAGAAACACCAGCGACGACGAACGTTCCGTAGTTCAGCGGGAAATTCTTCTTTTTCTTTCTTTCTTTCTTTCTTTCTTTCTTTCTTTCTTTCTTTCTTTCTTTCTTTCTTTCTTTCAATAGAATAGTAGCGCAGTAAGAGTTAGATGCATTTGTACAGATGGTGATGTTTTCTGCTGTACTATGTTGCGTTGTAACCGTGTAAAACGTCAGTCAGAAACATTTGTAAGGACAACAGTTCCGCGGTTCGTGTTCAGCGGGAAAAGGAGGGCTACAGACTTTCTTTCGTTCTGTCTTTCCTGTCGCATTCAAAATCAGGAAACAGAACTGTCATGAATTTGCGTACATCATGGATCACAAATACAGACTTGCTCGTGAATAAGAATGACTACACACAGCATTCATGGATTTCAATTGTTGTTGTTCAAAGCTTTTATTGTATTACATCATTTTTTCAAAGAAAATTGCTCAGGACACATTTTACCATGTTAATTACCTCACTTATTACATATTAGTGGCAACAAAATATTTTTATGTGTGAACATGTGCATACAGTACTTTCAGTGAATACTAACTGGACATGATGGTGTGTATCCTTGCACTTACAAATCCTGCGATTTTGACTTTTTGTATGTCCATAGACAGTAGCCTATTGTAATGAAAATGAGAATGATGAAGATGATAAGGACACCAGTGAATGCCCCTGGGGTCAGAGCTTTACCCAGTGCAAGACTCTCTGTAGGCACAGTGTTGCTTATGTTCAGCATGTATCCCAAAGCCCAGCCTACAGATGCTCCTTCTGCCTGCAGACACAGAAGAAGAGGTCGAGTGAAGCCACAGCTCATGAAATCTAGATGACAGTGTTGCTGAGGTCTCAACAAACGTCCATCAAAAGATTCTATATAATGTCTTAAGTTCTCACCTTTTTCTGGAAAGAGATAGAAGGGAAGGAAGCTTCATCAAAATGGTAGCCCTCCATTAAGAGGACCTGGACAAAGTGGGATACGGCACAGACATTCTTCATGTATTTTGCTGCCTGCTTTGTCTTTGCCATCATCTGTTCAGAGAAATGCAGTGAGTCAATATTGACATGTTCTTATTTGAAATGTTTCATTTTTGTAAAATATTCAGTTGCTAAGAACATGGCCAGTGTGTCAGATATACACGTGAAGTTATTTGAGAATGAGTATTTTAATGTCGGCAACACTTTCTATGAAGGTTGTATTTATAATGCCCTATGAATGCACTCATAATATTATTAATATATAAGCATTATAATGGTCATTATTACCATCTATACATATTCACAAGTCGTCCAACGTCATGATGCATTATGACAACTTTGCTTTGCTAAATGTGTATAGTGATGCATAATGAGTTTTGACTTCTACAATAATCCTTTATATCTGTAGCTATAAGTATATGTAATAAAGTTATAATAATGTATACATCTCCCTACAGCACACTGTTATAAACAGCTATGCAATATCATAAGTGCTATTTGTCAGCTTTAAGTAAAGTGGCAAGAATATGACACTATTATTAACAGATATAAGTTACTATGAGTAATTAAAAGGTGCAATGAACTAAGTACTGAGTCTGGCATCTTTACCCCATATGCACAATATTATAAATGACTATGTTAATATCATAGCTGTTATTTGTCAGCTTTAAGTAAAGTAGAGCAAATGAGGTGTTGTAGATATAAGATTATAAACAAATATGAGGCACAATGAAATGAGAGTCTGGACAGTAAAGACAAAAGGAATTCATTTAGTTCACTTTATTTTCATTTAAACCAACACACATAATCAGAATGATTATCAATGCTCTGAGCACATTACACAAACACATGAAACACGTGAAACAGGCCACAAAAGTGGCACGGCGTGGTCCTATACTATGCCGTGGTGGTTATCATTGGATCAAAACTCACAATGCCACTGAAATCTATCTTGGGTCATTATGAAAATTTCCATATGCATGCCAGTCTTGCAAATGATGTGATGCAGGCATAAAACCTGTGTGAAATCATGTAACAGTAAATAGGCCAACAGCCCAACAGTAGCCACCAAGCGACCTAATTATTGAAATTTGTAAAACACCCAACTTCCCCCTAGTCAAAAATATACCTACTTAGCCTCGTGTACATTGTATTTTGTTATATCAAGCATGTGTGACCCATGATTTCTAGCAAGCCAGTACTGCCACTATTACACACTGACAGACACACTACAACAGTAATAAAGACAAAATATTAAGACAGACACACACAGACGGACAGATAGATAGACAGATGGATAAAAAGACGGACAGAAAGATAGAGATGTGGCTCTTCAAAGTGCCTTTGGGTTGGTGAGGTGATTCAGGGTCAGAGGTCAGGAGATGGTTTGAAATGTCCGCATTTATTTTTCCTATGTATGGCAAGGTACCACTACGCTGGCAATGCCATCAGATATTATTTTAATATAATTTTTATTAATATTATTATTATTGTAGAACTGTCATTCCTTAGTCCATGACCCCTGACCCCTGACCCCACCCACCCACCTCCCTCCCCAGCTCCACCCACTGTCGTAAAGCATTGACTCTATGTACTGGTCCGAAAGCGGCTTTTCTGTCCTTTCTCCGCTGAGTCCTCTCCAGGACAGGTAGGATGTGTCTCTGTCCTGCTAGTGTTTTGTGAGCTAATGCCTTACTTTGCTTACATGAAGCACATGGTTTACGTGTTAAAGCAATGATTTCAAATGGTTTCAATCATTAAACGCAAGAATACTAAAACGATCTAACTTGTGAGGGAAAACTAGCCGTGTATGGTAACTTTCATCTAGCTATCTTAAGCCACCTACAGGTAATCTGCGGTGTCTGCATGATATGCGGTAACACAATGTCTCATTAGGCTGCTTTAAACCTTCTGTATTGATTTAGAAAAAAACGTGATCTGCATAAAAAACAAACCCAGCTAGAGCACTAAAGATTTGCCTCTGTTCTTCTTGTAGTTGCTGTCTCCTGACCTCTGACCCTGAATCACCTCACCAACCCAAAGGCACTTTTAAGATCCACATCTCTAGGACCACGCCGTGCCACTTTTGTGGCCTGTTTCACGTGTTTCATGTGTTTGTGTAATGTGCTCAGAGCATTGATAATCATTCTGATTATGTGTGTTGGTTTAAATGAAAATAAAGTGAACTAAATGAATTCCTTTTGTCTTTACTGTCCAGGCTCTCATTTCATTGTGCCTCATATTTGTTTATAATCTTATATCTACAACACCTCATTTGCTCTACTTTACTTAAAGCTGACAAATAACAGCTATGATATTAACATAGTCATTTATAATATTGTGCATATGGGGTAAAGATGCCAGACTCAGTACTTAGTTCATTGCACCTTTTAATTACTCATAGTAACTTATATCTGTTAATAATAGTGTCATATTCTTGTCACTTTACTTAGCGCTGACAAATAGCACTTATGATATTGCATAGCTGTTTAGTTAAGTTAGTTTAGTTAAGTGTGTGCTGTAGGGAGATGTATACATTATTATAACTTTATTACATATACTTATAACTACAGATACAACAGACTATAGTAGAAGTCAAAACTCATTATGCATCACTATACACATTTAGCAAAGCAAAATAGTTATGATGCATCATAAAATGAACAAGTGACTAGGCAGATATTGACATATTTATAATGCACTTTTCAGATTGAGATTATAATCATTCATAATCAGTTGTCATAGTGCATCATGACGTTGGTTATGACGACTTATGAATATGTATAGATGGTACAAGTGTGTGCAAGATGTTTTACACCTTATAAAACATTATGAGTGCATTCATGGGGCATTATAAATACATCCTTTATAGAAAGTGTTACCTTAATGTCTATAAGGGGTTACCTCAGAAATGGTCATATTGCAGACGAGACGGGTTGCTTTCTTCATGTTGTGGGGAGAAGTGATAGTGATGTTGGTGAGGCGGGTGAGGTAGCTATGAGAGAAGAAGAAAGCAGAGAACGCCTGGGGAGAAGAGCAAACATTGCAGTGTCATGATTAAGTATTTGAATATTTGACTGGAATCAAACATTTTTATTCTTTTCTCTTGTTGATCTAAACTCCTAACCCATACCAGCTTACAACAGCAAAACTCTACATCCACATCCACATATACATGATGGCATTATAGATAACACTTCAGTCCATGGTGAGTTTTAGTGACTGAGGTGGTACAAAACTGGGTTATAAAATTATGAACACCTGCCCAACATTATATGCTATCATGTATAAATACAAGTATTCTGCTAGAACACTGACACGAATCAGAAAATCTAGTCCTATAAACCAATTAAAAAAAGTATTGCAACACAAGAAAAACGAGCAGTAAACAGCATTTGTGTAACTTCTGCTTCATTATGTTTTTGCTGCTTAAATCTAACGGTTCTCTCACCATGAAGTTTCCTGTCACTTTGGGCTGGAAGACTCCGTTAAAGGAGCACCTGGAGAAAGAGCAGTTGTCAAAGGAGAACATTTCCTTTACGCTGTCCAGGCAGGTCTGGTAATCTCCGGTTCCCACAACTGTAACAACCTTGTTACGGTCAAATTTAGGTGGTTTGTACTCCTTAGTACATGGTGAATCAAAGACGTCCTCCCCTAGCTTGATAGTCATGTTGAACTGTCGGGGGTAGCAGGGGTGGGATACTTGGGACGTTATACCTGCATTCTGAAAGTGGCAAAAAAATATGCAATTTAGAAAGAAAGGAAAAAGTAAAACATACTACTTATTAATTGTTGTTTTTAGTTGTTTGTAGCTTTCCAAGTTAATAAAATACAGATTCCTTTAAGTTAAAGTAATTTAGTTACAAATAAAATTCCAAAAAACATCAGTTCATTTACATAATTCTTGACATTTTTCAGCAAAAAAACAAAAACAAAAAAAACAACAACTTTTAGCTATTTCTGTGCAAAAAAAAATATTATATTTTCAGATTTTTGTATTTCCAATTAGATATTTGCGAATGATTACATTCTGTTTTAATTATTATATTATAAACAGCAACTTAGCTTTTTGGATAAGAGGTGCTTAGCTTAGCTTAGAATAAAGAGTAGAAACAAAGGGAAAGAGGCAGCATGTATCTTGCAGTATCTGCCTGCCAGAAACTCCGACAGATTGATTGACAGTGTTTGTTTCATCTGCAGAAAACTGTTAAATGACATTTTCATTTCATTTCATTTCATTTCAGCGAGTCCCTAAAGTCTTGAAGTCACTGTAGGGTTGCCAGGACACTTGCCAGGATTCAAGATACAGATACTGGTAGCAGGATTTTGTTGGCTTTGGACAATACCAGGTTCACTGTTTCCTATGCAGTCTTTATGCTAAGCTAACTGACAGATAGAGTACTCACCCATGTTTGGCTACTTTCACAACTTTCAGAAAATCTGAATGCTTTCTCAACTGCATTCACAGCGCTTACACATTTTGTACCTTGATGAGTAGAGCCAGCAGTTTTCTGAGAAATTGGTCTTGGCCATAGCACAGGAAGCTCTGGGTGTAAAGTGTGTGGTTTTGTCCGTAAAGCCTTAGCGCCTTCGCATTATGTGGGTCTTCTATCTTCTCCGAGGTTTCAAATGTAATCTGAGTGGATGCTCCGCCTAAATCCAAAGCTCCGATTGTCGTCTTGCCTGGATTCAGCCATTTGCCCACAAAACCATACTAGAGTGGCAAGAAGGGACATGTTGAGACATAAGTAATTGAAATGGTGCTGGACAACAGAGAATATTCAAGTCAAAACAACAAGCCAAAAATAGTTTCACATCTTTTACGTATAGTTATCAGTAACTGTATGCCAGTAATGTTAGCGATCATCTGACTTTTCACTATTCACTGATTACTGTATCTACTAGATGAATTGGCTCACAGTGTTGCAAGAATTTCCTAAATAATGAACCCTATCAACGGACGATCCTGTGACAGTTGTCCAGTGTCAAATTTCTTTTTGCTGAAGATGTGTGAACATTTAACCTCACATTCTTTTATCAGTACATTTCAGATGGAGAGAACCAATAATTGTTTAATTATTATATTAATTATTTCCCTTCTTATTGTATTATTTTGATATACTTCTGTCACACTGTTTTGATTCAACTTGATCCTACTGTCCACATGAGGACAACTGTGTTAGTTTTCTCTGCAGGGAACAGTCTTTGAAAACAGAAATGAGTAAGGTCTCACCTTGACAAAGTTCCCCAGTAAATAGTTGACTGTAACCCAGCCATACGCTCCCTCGTCCTGCCCGCTCAGGATGACCGCCTCTTTGAAGTTGAACGGGTATGATTGCAGTTTTCTTTTGACTTCTCTGAGAACTTGTTGGGACTCTGTAGAGTTGACTAGGCTAAGGAAGCATGTTAAGAGTTAAATACATTTGTAAGAATCCCTTCAGACATGTGCCGTGAAGAGCATGGTATAGTTTCAATAATATTCATGGTATTCTGTGTTAAGGAAAACTTCTACTAACTCCAGGAGCCTCATGCCCGCTGTTGCTCCCAGACAGAGTGGAGTTTGGCTGTGCCTGGCCTTGGGGATGATCTTCACAGCTTTTTCCAGACATGCCTCCAGACTTTTAGCTGCACCACCAGGAACACCTGCATAGCTGGATATCCCTCCGCCTGGAAAAGGAAGAGAAAGTAGCTCCCCTCATAACTGAAACTACACTGCCCTCCTCACCCGACCTTCACCCTGTCAACAGTTTGAGTTTCCAAGGACACTGAAAACAAACCTCAAGTGAGAAGGGGAACAACTGGCAAGGAGTAGGATGTTACAGACTGTCTAGTGAGGAAGTAGTCTTGCCCAAATACTTCTGTACAGGATGACATGTTGGAAGTGAAAGTGTCCTTGCCACCAAGAAGTCAGAGGTTAAATGGTCAGTTATGGATGGATAGTTTTAATGGATGTGTAAATGTAAGTGGTCCATGCTCCAAGCATCTTTCAACTGCGCTGCAATGGAACGAGGGTGGAGTTTGGAAGATGGATATCTAAAGTCAATGGGTAAACATTTTTTTATTGACCCTTTACTTTGTGTTAGTTTTAGTGTCACTGTCTTTTTTCGCCCTCAGGGATGCAGGCTGGTCTTACATAGCTTCCCATACCAGTGCTCACCAATGCAGTAGTTAAATAGGCCTTGTTTCATACTGTGCAAGGAGCTCACCTTCTGCATGACACTCGTCGTGCTCACTAACGATACCAGTGCCATTTTGCTTGTCAGCTGGCCATTTGTAGATGTACATAGAGGTGTGAGAGGAGCCTGCATCCAGCACAATTCCATACTGAAAGAGACAGAGGAGAACAAGCCTCATTTTAATAAATGCTCAGCATATCGGCTGTATACCCTTGTAAGTACATGGAAATGTTTCTCATACCAATTTCCCCCCCAGGGTGACAAACCAAGGGGAAACATGAGAAGTCTTGAAAGGATGTGGTTAACATAAAGCCTTCAGCTCCTCTTAGCGCAGAATTGTGTTTTGCACGACAAGTGTACAACTTGCACGCACGCTGATCATTGTCCAGGGGATTGTGCAGTAACTGATTTCCCCACATGAAAGCAAAAATAGTCCTTTTGTGTACCCTTTTGAAACAATGATGTCAAACAAGTTTAACATGAACAAAAGGAAAAGCACATGAGCATGGAGTTGAGATTGGTTGCTAAACAATGCAAGATAATTGCATCTTTTATTTATCTCCCGTTCTTTGTCTTCTTCTACCAGCTCTTACCCATTACCTCCGAGGTTGCGGTGCAGGCTGTGAACAAACAGCCGTCTGATTCATAATGAGAATATTTAGTTGACACCAGTAACAGTAAATGGGATATAAAATTTCAAGCTGTGACGGTTTCATTATCTGTCAGTCCGCCATGGCTGAGCTACACAAAAATAGGTGTGTGTTCGTAAAACCTGTAACCTGTCTTTCAGTGCACAACAAAACCCTATGCTGAAACAGAACTTGTGTCCTCACTACATGGCAGTAGCACAGGAAGTACACTTGTATGAAATATGTGTAAAATATATTTCTTAGAGTGTGTCCTGTCTGTTTTCCTATTAATTTCATGGTAACAGATAAAATATACATTTAGAAAAAATTCTACAGATAGATGAGTTGATGCATATAATATTTACCATGTTTTCAGGAGGAACCAGCACATCTTTGCAAGGAATGACCATCAGCAGAATCCCGATTACTGCAAGAATCAGTAGAACAGCCGCAGGTATGGTTTGGGAGAATCTGAGAGCCATGAGTGCGCTTGGTGTTTGGTGCTTTCAGAAATGAGCGTGATGGGTGTGCATTTAATAGTTATAAGATGTGGGTTTGGTCTGAGCCCTTGACGTGTTTTTTGCATTGCTTCCTCTCACCCTTACACACACACAGACACAGACACAGACACAGACACAGACACACACACACACACACACACACACACACACACACACAAAGAAAGAAAAGTTTTTCTCCCGTGGTATTTGTAAGCTGGCTGATTTTATTTGTTTATTTATTTATTTTTTTATTCAGCTTTGCTTTAAATCTTCAAGTGATGCTGAAAAGGCCACCCTTCAGGCAGGTGTCATCTCTAAGGACAACTTCTCTTCTTCCTGTCTTTTTAAGTTATTCGGTTAGGTCTCTTTTAAGAAATATACCGAGTCACAACTTTTTCGATTTCACAAATTTTGAGCCCAACCAGGATGTTGATTTTGAACACACTGCTATTGTCAGCTGGAAAGCTAGGAACATAGGAGGAGTCTCGACTCATCTCCAGTCAATTAGTTGACAGTCTGTGATCATGTTGTGGAAATCTTGTATATGAGTGTTCAAATGAGAGGAAGTGATCTTTCAAATTCTGAAAAGCTGCTGACAAGTGTCAACAGGGTGCTAGGGCCACATAACCTCATTTGGTTTTAATTTGCAGACGACTGCAGAAATAATGTGACACTTATGTCAGCATGAAGTTAAATGCCCCCACCCTTACACCTCATGATGTGTTTACCATGTATATACGTATATACCATGTATAAACCACTTAGCTATAATGAAACATTGCCTATAAAAATGCAATCGTAAAAAACAGCATAAGGTTTGCATTTTCTGGCCCCTACTCACTACACCCACTAGAGGGTGCTACAATTCTGAAAGATTGTTTAAATATTCAAGGTCTGTTTTCTAGTTCTCTCCATTGAGTTTTGTAAAGTTTGAGTAATGTGCATGATTTTCTTCAGTTGCATATTGGAAAACAAATTTAGTAGTTGGATGAGCTCAAAGTCACATTTAGAGGAAAGAGTGAGGCACTGTACTGTTATATGTAATGTGTACTATATGCAATACATTTTCAACTCATGCAATATATTTGTGATCTCCAGCATCAAATAAGCACACGATAACATGTTAATAGGAGCAATGAGTGCACTGATCCTGACGATAGAGAACTATTTTGCAGTATGTACTTCAAAGAGCCTTTCCTCAAGCTAACATCCAAACAGATTCGAATCAAAGCTTGACTGTCACTTTGACCAAGTGTGTGTACCGAACTATGGATGACACGACAGCTTTTAGTGGGGGGTATTCTCTGTGGTTGGTAGGGTTGATAGGGGGGTGGGAGGGCGGGACGTGATTGCCTGAACAGAACTTGGGGTGGTTGGGGGGTGACACAAATGGCGATGAGGTGAAGAGGTCGGCAACATAATTCTGAAATGCACAGATAAATCAGAAGTGTCCAGGCCCAGTGGTCCAACTAGCCACCTGATGTTTCCTTTCCAAACATTCGCTCCTCCCCCAAAGACTTCTACACTGTAAAAAGTCTCTGCCTGCCCACTGGTGTCTACATGTTTCTGTAAAGCAAGACCACTGAAAGGAGAAGTTCTTCTCATGTTCATGAGCAATAAAACAAAGTTTTGCTCAAGTGCTACAGACTCCCTGACCTGGCATAATCTGTAATGTATATATCAATTAGACTGGACACAACCTAAAGAACATCAAGGAACTACAAGCAACAAAGCCCAACTGGGATATTGGTTTTGAACACACTGCTAAGACAACAGCCAACAGCCAGCTGGCACGTACTTTACAAGGAACTGGGACTGCTAGGAACCTAGGAAGAGCTTCAAATTATGGTACAGAGCTGGTCTCTTCAATCAGCTGGTGGACAGTTTATTAATGTTAGATGATCATGTTGTTGTGGAAATATTATGTTTGAATGTTCAGTTAAAAGATAGATGAGTGATCTTTCTCATTAACTTGTTCTGCTGCCAACTGAACACGTATGTCAACAGGGTGGGACACAGCGAAAAAGCTAAGGCCACAGACCCTGGCTTTTCTTTTTTGTTTGTTTTCTCACCAGGCCATGCCCTTAGCATGCATACTAAATTTGAGCTTTCAAATATCTTTGACAGCAAGTTTATTTTTTTTAGGGTAGATATATCCCTAAACATCACATAAGTCTACGGGTCAGGTTTTTGAATCCAGTATGAATCTGGTCTTTGAGTGTATCAAACTAAGAATCAGGTCTAAACAACAGGTTTTTGGCCATGCTAACATCATGGCTCTAAGGATGGTAATACTAGTCCATGTGTACCAGTCTCCACCTAGCCTCAACTATCTCAACACCTGTGGGTGATTACCATGAAAAAAATTTCAGACATTTTTCGACAGAAGACAAAAACTAGTGACTCGGCAGCTTCCTTGTCACCATTTGTAATTTTGAAGTGAAATATCTCAACAGCTGTTTTGGTCAGATGCTGGTTGTTTAGGCACTAGGTTTTAAACTAAATGAAACCACACCAGCCTTTTAACTCCAAACAAAGACGGTGTATTAAAATGATGCCAATTATAAGAACAAAAATCTGCAAGCACACTTTTTGTGAGCTACAAACTGGTCATAACTTATATCTGTTATAGCATGTACAGCATCAATAATAAGTTCCTTTTCACAACTCAACCTCTCATCTTTGCATTGATGATCTACAGTTTCCTCTTCCTTCCTGTCAATCTTCTGTGCAATCTAACCCTCCCTGCTTAATGTTAATTGTGTTGTTCAAGGTATCTATTGATGGTTAAATGTGATCAATTGACATCCATTGAGGATTATATTTGATCAGTTAACAGAGCTTTGAATACACAAGTAATTCTTGGGGGTGTAGATCAAAAGCTTGGCTAAATAGGTGACTCCAAATGTGAATTGGACTGAATGTCTGGTATCGCCTTAGCTGTGAGCAGTGATCACTGCATTTTGTCTGCATTTCAAGTGCTACTAGTCAAACAGCAGAAAACATTTTCCTTCATTGAAAGAGGAAGGAGCCTACAACTGGAATTTGCGACAATCAACACTTAATCGTTACGACAGCCCGCGGCACATTTACCACAACATTTTCTTGTGTTTCATATGGAAAAACCTTGAATGTCTTCATATTCAGAAGACACATTCATACGAATACATTCAGATGACATACCTTATGTCAAGTCTGAAATTACATCTAAATATTGTTCCAAAGTCATTTTTGTGGTCTGTTTTGATGGACAGAGCTTTTCCTGGCAAACGACAAAATAATTGACTGCTATAAACAACTTCTTCTTTATTGTCGTCTTTGTCTTCATAACCTATAAATACCTATAAATACATCTGGTTTTATGTGAAACAAAAAATGTCTGTTTCCTAATTCAGCTTTCTTCCTTCAACAAAATGTAAATGTACGTGTTTTTCTTTGCTTTCTAAATTAAAAAAACAGATAAAGTCAATTTAGTTAGTTTTTAGTCTAAAACCAAACTTGAAGTACCAAGAAGTACATGGACCGTGAGCACACCCTCTGTGCACTGCTAACTGGTTCAGAGGACTCATTTAGGTTGTGAAGACGACATCTAGTCTGGATTAACATTTTTTGCAGTGTACCACAGACCCTGACAACCTCCACAGGCCTGCCCTGCACTCTGGAGAGTCAGGGCGCGCAGAGGGCATTCACACCTTGTTAAGTTTTACAACTGGTGCATTTGTCGGTCCCAGGCTTCTATTGCCCCTGTGACTCAGTCCCTGCTTTGAAGTGACCTTCTCCGTCTTCTGAGGTGAGGGAGAAATTTAGGGTTTTCTCTGATGAATGTGAATGCGGCACACCTTGGGGTGCATTTGGTCTGCTGGAAAACACTCGCGTAAACTGGGATGAGATTATCTTTTGAGACAATTTAGGGTTAATGTGACATTCATTTAATCACATATGTCAAGTAATTAGTAAGAATCCTGTACTGGACATGTAAATTAAAGACTAACTTTCATGTATTTTGATTTGTGTCAAACATTTCTTTCAGTTCTAATAAAACTATTTCCATCTTACTGATTACTGGAATCTAAGTTTGCATATTTTAATTAATCGTCAGGTATTTCCATTTATTAAGTTTCTTGTGTTCCAAAGAAATGGTTCATGAAAATATGATGATGCCTGATTTTTTTGACCAATTAAGCCTCGATTTGCTTGACAGACTAATCTTTTGTTCACTTTTCTCTTACAGATACCATTTGCTGTCTGTATCTGGAAAACATAGCTCTATAAAAAGCGAAAAAAAATATAGCTTTTCCTCTAAATGTCATAAAAGAAATAGTATTAAATGGCGTTTTAATAAATTGCTATTTTTTTTCCATAAATGTGGGTAAACTGGACATTAAAGGACCACTTTTTGATTTTTTGTCCAGTTGTCCAGCTGCAAGAAGATAAATAAAATAACTGACAGTTTCAAAGAAACTAACAAAAAAAATACATTGCAAAAAAATATGAAAGAGGACAGCTTTTATATTATTTTGCACATGAGTGTAATTTGGAAAAAAAATGAGTTGTACAGACGGTGAGGGGCAAGTTCACATTTCGCAGATCTAGTTCAAAGCAAAGATTAGAGTGATACTTCACCTCAGTGTCACACACTTGAAATATATTTCCAGTGTGGCAATAAATTGCTGCTCTATTGAGATCTTACTTTTTATACCTTTATGGCACCAGTTGTATGAAAATGTGAGATTTTTTAATTTCCTGTTATTTCATTATAAAACTCCTATACATGGTCATAAGTAGCAGTGTTGCTAGCTTTGTTGATGATGTTCATTACATTCGAAACTTGCACCAGACCATTGAACATTTTATATTATATCATTTATCATAGCCGTTGTTTTAATCTGTGTGAGGGAGGTAAAACACTGCTGATGCAGTAGCACCCTGGTTTAGTAGGCGGTCTTTAATGTGACCCAGTGCGTGATCACACTACCAAAGGAACGAGGTCAAACCACCTCCACATGTACTCAGACTGAATCTTTCCACTGTGTCCTCATCACGGTCGTGGTCACACCTGAATGTTAAGACGGTCACTTGTCATCAGATTACACAGGACTGAACAGGGCCTCAGAACAACCACTCAGATTTAATGCAGGCATAAACTATAGAGGATTTTTTAAATCTGCCCTGATGCAGGTGTCCATACTTGCCTGCCTTCATAGCAGCTTCCGAAGCAGTTGTCACGTGAGTTGCTACCTCTGGTGGAACACAGTCCCTTAACCGTTCTTGGACATTCAAATCATACTTCAAAAAGTTGTAACACAACCAATACAATGTTTTTGCCATAGTCTCGCAAACTCAATGTGTGATAATAAGATTTACTTCAAGACCCAGAATGTTGCCTACTCTACCAGACAAATTTTGGACACATCTTCTCACTGAATTCAATGAGAAGGTGTGTCCAGACTTACTAGACCTACCAGTGTAATTCTGGTAACAATTCATATGTTTTCAAAACTGCATCTTTCACAGTAGTGTGTAATCCTAATTGTCAACTACACTAAGTGTACTCACTTCCAGTGAGTGTATATTGACCTACGTATATTACAAAATCTCAATTTTCCTTTGAGCTGAAAGTACAAGAAATGCGAGTGTGTGGGCCTTCTATGTTTCCTCTGAGATTTCTTGCTACTTTGCTCATGCATGTGTTTCACGCATGTAGTTAAAGTTTCTCCTCGCCCAGCGTTTCTAAAAGAGTGCCTGCAGTTGCAGCTTTGCATGGATTGCTTCACTTTTGTTGTGTTTTTTCCTCTTTTACCTGTGCATGACAGACTCCTGTAAACTGCATGAAGGAATGTCCATTGAGGTGATTAAAGGAGCAGAAAGCAGGTGATATTTAAGAGCAGGGGGGATTTGGTATGTGAGGCCGGACTACTTGAAACAGAAGGGAAAGAAGGGCGGTGAGGGAGAGGGGGGGTGACGGTGAAATCCCAGCCGTGTTAGGAGGTGAAAGTATGAAGCTCAAACTGCTGCGGATGAGGCTCCTGTAATCCTGTAGCACAGTGCCATCCTTTTACATGCATGGCCTACTGTTATTTGTGTCAGCCACTCATCACTCACACATGGTGCATTCGGGAATGGTATCCTGGTCAATTTGGCCTCTGTGAAAAACTGAGCCCATTGAGAGGAGCTCCAGCAAAGGATTCAGAGGTGATCCCAACAAGGATCAGGTTCCCCCTTCCTGCCTTGCTCATCTGTAGAAGAAAAAAAAAACTCTAATATAGTTTTTTTCTTTTCTTCTTTTTTAAGGTGGGGTATGGGTCGAAGTAGACAGGAGGCACCCGAAACAATGTTGTACCTACCTTTTCAAAATGAATGACTTTTCTTGTCAGCTTTGAATGCGGGATTAAATCTTTTGAGCACACCCACTTTGCAGACGCTGGATGTGAAATAAAGGCTGCTATTGTGTGACAGCAGCTCTGCCCCAGGGCCCTCGCAGCTCCCAGCCTTCCCAGCCTCACCTCACACACTCTCTCAACCCCGAACCGGCAATTAGACGGTCAAATCAAAACCCCGGCACTCAGGACTAATTGTTTCTAACAGGCCATTGTAAAGTGCCATGTTGTTTCCCATTCAGGGCAGCTTCCCTGCCTCCCTTGTGTGTCAGATAGGGGAGGGCATCGTTCCAGCCGGGAGATAAGCCACAGGCTTTTTTTTTTTTTTTTTTTTTTCTTTCAATGCCCGAAAGTAGACTTAATTTTCACCTTCCTTTCATGGTTCAGGTGCACTTGTGTATTGAGGCGGTCAGAATATGCAGTGGGTGGGTTGGCCTGACGGATACAGTACCTCACAGGATGTCATTCATCGGCGGCTTCCGGAATGTGTTAAAAAGGGTGTGTACGTGTGTGTGTCGGGGATTTCACCACTGTCCTGAATTTTCTTCCTTTTCTGTACTTTTTTTCCTTTTCTTTTTTTTTGTGGAGGAGGGGGGGGGGGGGGTTAAACAACTGTCAGGACATGAATTTCATGACTTAAGACAGTGTGGGTGTCAGACACATGTAATGATGGAGCGGCCAATCACACTGTGTTTGTTCTCTCAGCCTTTTATTATTAAGCTAGGATTGGCAAGTTAATGCTGATATTTATATAGCATTAATGTACAGCATTACTTCATTCTTCCATTATATGTGGCTGGATAATGTTTTTTTTTTACAAAGTTAAATCTGTAAATGTCAAATGCAGTGATGCCACTAATTGTTTTTTTTGACTGATTAATCTACAAACGTCCTGCGAAAATGAACAGCAGTTACTTTGTGGATGTTACTTTAGAAACAAACCTCCTTGAGCAGAAAGGCATGGATCTTTTGAACTGAGAGTTCAGCTCCACGGTCCTGCCAGATTGGTCACTTTAATGTTTAATAATGCCAAAGACTACATCGAGTCTTACATATCATTTTCTGTCCAAACTCACGGCTGATAAAGAGAGCCTTCCTCCTCATCCATGCCAAAAGGCAGACCATGTGCATGTAGTTCCAAATTCTTCCAATTTATCTGATCGATACAGAGCCTGGTCATGTTCAAGTAGACACCACCCACGAATGTTTATAATAAAACCCTAACATCTTCAGTCAAGACTGAGAACCTTCACAGACATGCAGAACCTCTGTAGCCCAGCACAGCCAGATTCAAATCACAATAAGAGTCCGGTAGCACGCCATTGGGATTTCATTAAAAAAAAGAACTTCTCTGTATGCAACTAGATTGTCCTGTAACCAATCAGAGCCATTTTGTTGTAAACAAATGACATGTGTGACTACACTGCTGTGACCCTTCTCTCCATCATCACTTTATACCCACCCAAACCATTTGATTGGCCCGTCAGATCTTGCCCCGTGTATAATCAGTTCCCAAATAACGTGCCACTCTTTTTGCATCAGGAGGATTATTAATATACATTTGCATATTTGTCCACTGCCAGGCACATTTTCCAGGCAGGTACAGACCATTACAAAAACAAATGTGCTAAATGGAACCACTGTCTCTTGCTTATTGGTACACATGAGTAAAAATATTCTATTCTGTATCAGCAACATCCAGTCGTCATGAAGGATTGGAGGTTCCCCACATATATCTTCTTCTTCGTTGGTGTAGAAGACAAATACTGTCAGGAGTGGGCGTCTCATTCTTTCTGTCTGTGACTGACCTGCTGTCTACACCCAGCCAGCGCTGAGAGCAGGGAGCTGCTTCTGTTTTAATTGGAGTGTGACTGGAAATATACCAGAAGCTTTGGGGGAAGAGGGGTGATTCTTGTCCATCACTGCCCCCCACATGTCCACACACACACACAAACACACACACACACACACACCCTGCTGAGGACCCCTGTGTCTGCGGCCCGGCCTGTCAACCTGAGGGAGAGAAAGAGGGAGGAGAGGGGACTGGAGTGCTGAAGTGAGGTATAGGCAGACATTTTCTCAGGAATGCTGGGGAGCTATCAGAAGTGACATGTAACCGTATCCGCTGTCAGATCTCCGGCTTTATCTCTGCTCCACTGTTGACTGCTCCTCCAGTCGGCTGACGTCTCTTGTCTGAACCTGTGAGCCTGCATCCCTTTTTGATCAGGTCATTTGATCGGGTCATTTGGATGAATAAACATTGGCAAGAATCCGGTGATTATCGGGGGCACCTCAGAGGCTTCCATGGCGTCCAAAGAGGGAGTTATTTTTGTTATCACATATTGTCTGGATTAATCAATTAATGTTTTGATTTTGTAAAGATGATAAAACATGTTTTTTAATGTGACAGAAGAATGTCAAAAAAAGAACTGCTTGTCATTCTAAATTTAAATATGTTCTTTACAGTGATATAAGAGCGAAAAATCTAAGAGGTAGGAGATAGGAGAGTTAAATTATAAGGACTTTGGTAAATTATCTTGTTTTTATATAGAGAGTTTCTACTATTGGTACTCAAAGCACTTCACAGTCACAGACACATCTACCCATTCACACAAGCACACACACATTCATATGTCAGTGCCACGCACTGGGAGCAACTGGGGGTTCGGTGTCTTTCTCAAGTACACTTCTGATTGTGTAGCACACTCCGGGGATCAAACCACTAACCCTCTTGTTCATGAACGACAGTACCGGAGGAGCTGACTACTTGTCTAGACACAGTGTATCAGATTTTGTAATGGCAAAACATTATTAACTACCTATTAACATATAACTTTAGTCCTGTAACTGTTGAGCATGAGCTTTTTAGCTTCAGCATCGGTGTGAGACTTTGTAGCATGCTAGCGTTAGCATGAAGCTAAAGGCCAGAATTTCATAGAACCACAACAACAATTCCAGACTCTCAATTTGTTTTATTGTGAAAAATACCTGTGATTCTCCCACTCAGTAATTTACCAAAGATTCCATCACATATGCAGATGTGTGGCGCTTAGCCCTCCCCAAGTAGGTGACACGTTTATCTCCAAAATAGCTTTACTCAATTGAAGCTAATTAAAAAGCAATCACTTACTTCATAATAGCATGCTAGCGCCTGTTTGAGGCACCGCTGCATGCCGTCACCCCATTAGTTCATGCACTCACTGTGACCCAGCTGAGAGTGCTAATGGCATTACTGCAGATGTATTTGACCCCCACTGGTGTTTGCTTTCCACTCAACCAAACAAGATCAAACGCTGTTATCAGAGCCCATCCCGATAGAGGCCACTTGACCACCAGCAACTCAAGAAGTGAGATCCCAGCCTTCTGAGAGCACTAATGCCACCCCGTTAGGGCCTAATGGAGGCAATTCATGGATGATATGGGAGGGAGGCTTACACACAAACCATCAATAACACCGGTGTGTTAAAGCCACTGCTTCGCTTGAAGCCGCACAGACGGGTCCTGTACGGACTTGCTCGGGGCTTGATGTCGGGGCTTCGCAGGTGAGCAGAAACAAGAGACATACTTGTGGGTTTTTTTTAAGTGTTTAAGTGCTGTCTTTGAAAGTGTCCTGTTACCCTGCTCCCTCCATGACCACTTGACCCCATACCTTCCTCCTGCACAGGTGAGACACTTATTCCAATTACTCTGGGCTGAACTGGGTTTGCTCAGAACTGTTTCAGGCATCGCTTACATATTTTTAGGGGATTTTTATGTTAAGAATATTTTATCGATCTTAACTTTCCTCTTTTGTTGCTCTGAATTCTGCTGGTATCCTAAATACAACTATTAAATAATAATATCCCCCACATTACCACTACCATCAAGTTATGGCGGTTTGCCCTCCTCTCAGTTGAAGTGACACCAGGCCTTGTTTATTTAGGTCATTATGTGTGAGGAACCCGTGACTGATGGCTTTCTGAGTGGCTCTGTGCGTTTGTCTACGGGAGCAGAGTGTAAGGAGGGCCTATCTGAGCCTGGGCCCTCATTGGCTGGAAGGGACACACTGAGGGGGGACAGGGGACCGGCAGAGGCCGGATGCGAGGAGAGATTGACAGGGGTCGATGGCAGCCCTCTTGGAGGTCACAGCCAGGTAAGAGGGCAGCGTTTTGTTCATCCTCAACACCTACCTGACTCAGTGAGGAACATTTGGTTTATCGTGCTGTAAATCATAATTTATAAAAACTGTACACTGGCATTCCTGACTGCTAACAATTGGACTTGAGAGGCTGCACTGGAAAATTCAAAAATTTCAATACTTTCTCCTGCATGGTGTTCTGTGACAATCAGACACGCCAACATGTCATCACACCAAAATGACAAAATGATTACTTGCGTCTTTCCACATTTTTTCCATACCTACAAGGTAGATGTGAAGTGTAACGATAAATCTTTATGGTTTTACCTGAGTATAACTAAGCCTAGACCTGTAAATACTGTAAACTGAGGAATTTAATTGTCTGGTGGTTCATAGCTGGTTCATAGCTATAACTAATGTCACTATACTATATCCTCAGAAAGCCACAGGCTGTTTAAGGTCAAAACACTTATCAGAGAAGTGGATGTGGCACGGATCATATATTCTGTGGGTACGTAACTTTGTAGTTTCAGGGTCTTTCATCAGTGAAAGACAGCAAGTGAGTCATGGAAGCTCTCCTGAAATACCAGGCGTGCTGTTGTGTCACTGTCGCCAGCCGCCAATTTGTAGGGCACCACTTGTCTTGCCGCAGGTCTGGTGGCTGTGGTGGGGAAGGGGGGAGGCGAGGGAGGGCAGTGGAGGGTGACAGAAAATAGAAAATGGAAAATTCCTGTGTGAAGTGCAGTCGTTGTTGATCAGGTGTGAACTGCAGAGCAGAGATCAGAGCAGGAAGGGGCGGTGGGAGCAGACAGCTGCTGTAGCCCCACATCAAGCCCTTCCACCACAGCGCACCAGCTGGGACTGGGGCCCCCCGGCTCTCATCGGGCCAGCCAGGGGCAGCCATGCTTTAGGTGAGAGGAGGGCTGCATTGGGCAGGATGCAGCTATTTAGCTCCACTTGGACATATTTCACACAGTTTGCACTTGGGAATGACTAATTATCTGATGACACAAACAAACGTATCTTTCTTAAGCACTGAATTAACAACAGGGCAGATACAGACTTCCACGTGGACTCATGACACACAGAGGTTGTTTGCGTTACATACTGCTTTTATGCTAGAAGTGCTTAATAATTATATTTATTATTTTTCATTCAGCACAGCTTTTCATATTAAGCTCTAAAATGACATATGGGTATCTCCTCTCATTACAGTAAATATTCAGACCCTTTTATCTTTGGCACATTTCATTTATATTGTACAGCCCCTACCCTTTTACGTTACACATTTGGTGTTTGGATAAACACCACAGTAAAAATATCTGGAAACAGTGTTGCTTTGTATCCTGAATCTCTCTTCTTCGGCATCATATGACAAATGCAAGCCGAAACAGCTTGTAGTTCCTTCAGACAACCAGTGAGATCTCTGGCTTCCGGAAGAACCAGCTATTTTCAAGCTAAACGCCTGAGACAAGAAGAATGTTAATAAAATAGAAAAGTTCACACTATATTCCAAACTGATATATATAGAGAGAGATGAGTCTAACATTGGAAAGTGCTCATTAAAAAAGCCAGTGCCTATTTTCTGCTCAGGTCCTGTAGTGTGTCGGAAATATTTAAGTTTATGCACCAGAGCCTCTGAACACACCATCAGAACATTTTCAGATTTCCATGTAAGATTGGGAATTTCAATGTGATTTCAGACTTTTGGACAAAACCGTCAGAGGAGCAAAATCTCTAGGGTGAATGACAAGCACAGTAGCACATTTTGTGTCGATCATAGTGTTCAAGGGGCAGGGGGGGGTAATACAGTATCATTGCATTCATGTTTTATTTTTAAAATACATGCTATTAACAAAACCCGTGAAAACCCGTAGTACTGTAACAGTGTAAAAGATATAATATTACCTACAATATAATTACCAACAATGCCTCTGACGTGTAGAGGAGTAGAACTAAAACTAGTTAAAATGTCAGTTGATTCAGTTAAAGCACAAAAATGTTTTTTAATGGAAAGAAAACATTATAGGTACACGTATGCTTTACAATGATTGATGGCAATGTGAAGTTTTGCTGCTTCAGAGACGGTGAGAGATGGTGTAGAGTAAAAAAAAAAAGGAAAGTTGACTGACAGTGTGTAAATCTGCACTCAGCAGTGGAATATTTGCCACTTTCCCCCCATGCCAAGCTGGAATAAATCAGCAGATGCACAAGCAGTCAGTGAAAAACAAAGGGACAAGAGAAATACATTTACTGATGGATGCATCAAATGCATTTGTAGTTTTTCGTCGGACACTTTACATCTCACCGTGACTGTTTGATTGTTGACTGCTCCCCTGTGGTGTAAACAAATCTCCCCCCTGGTTTCAGTCCTGCACTTTTCTCCCCTTGTTTTTAAAGATTCCTCTGAAGGATTCTTTTGGGGGGTGCTGGAGACGTGTTTTGACTGCGGGGCCCACTGACATCAACGACATATGTCTGTAGTCTCGCTGTCAACTGATGACAGAACAAATCTTGAAAATGGCCATTAATGAGCCCTTGAAATCCCAGACCAGTCAAATATAATGGCCTGATGTGTCTTCGGGGAGCAAGAGGTCACATGTTTTTCCATCCATAACTAATTTCTAATAAATGGCCAGTTTCCCAAAGCTGGTATTCAGAGGTCAAATTGTTTGCATGCTTTGTTTTTTCCCTTGTCACAAAAATACCACACTACATTTTCTTTATTTTTCTATGATTTGTTCAAAATTAACCTTGACTTAATTGCAGCAAAGCAAGCTTTTAAGTCTGTAGGGCTCTACAGAATGCACCGTCGTAAATCAACCTGCTTTGTTATTACCTTCCACAAATAAAGAGGAATGTTTTCATTTGTGTGTGTTCAGTGGAAAATCTCATCCTGGAAAAGTTAAGCTAGCTAGCATGAAATCTAGAAGAGAATAGGTACAAGGGAACGTGTTGAACAAATTCTTTGTACATGTCTATATACTCGGACATATTCTGTGATTTTGCATGGACTTTACATTTAAAAAAAAAAAAAAAAAAACAAACAACCAGAAGTGCTAGGGGCTCTTGGATTGCTTTCCTCAAAATGTGATATAATTAATTAAATGGTAAGGTAAATAAAAATATACTAAGCAACACAGTGCTGTTTAGTCAAAATAAGTAACTCTAACAAGGGCAAACATTATTATACTGATAATTGTTCAAGATGCCAGTGGTTCTGTACCTGTAGTGTTTGCAAGGTGTCCCGCACCTTTGGCACCTTCTCAGTGAGCATGTTGAATTGGCATCTGAATAAATCAGGGAAAGAGATCTCTTGGCTGTTCGACTTTGCAAAGCCAAACACAAGAAGAATACTGAAATGACAAAACAAACAAGTTCAAAATGCAAACAGAATGATTTTCTCATGTTGTCACCTGCATCTGCTCTGAACATTCAGATATATTCACAGCAACAGGATCATGTAGAATGAATAAACTGTAGACCAACAGAGATAGTTTGTATCTCTTCCTAACCCTAACCCTTCCTGTTTCCTCATTTGAAAGATGAATATTGACTATTGCCACCTGCTGGTGTCAAGAGATAGTTCCTCTTATGCAAGTGCAGAAGGTTAGCCTGAAAGCCAGACCAGCTTCCCCGCCCAGCAATTTAATATGGCAGAAACTTAGTTTGGAGTTGCTCTGTTGGTTACTGAATATGCCCAGGCAAAGATCTGTCGGGTCAATATAATTGTTTGGAAGGGTCTTTAAGCTGCAAATGACTGAAGATTTCCAGCAATGTAGTCATCCACGTCATCTGAACGGCATGGAGTTGAATTTGTTTATAACAGAATACCTACGGTTGGTTGCGGGACTATCCAATAGCTGTTTAATCATGCCCCACAATGAAATATTCAGACTCATATTCTAATAATAATATGAGTCTGCTTACCCTTGGCCAGTAGAATGTATGTGTCAGCTGAATGTTAGCTGAAGTCTTTGTGGTGTGTGACTTTATAGTTAGTTGCAAGTAGGTCTTGATCTAGGTTTCCGTTATCTAGGTCTTAACAGCCTCAGTTCCTGGTGTCATGGTGTCAATGCTGGAAACATTCCATGTGTTGACATGAATGCATCACGAATGCATCACGTCAGTTCTACTTCCACTAGCATGTATTAATTATTTAAATAACATGCAGTGCTTAATAGAGGAATTTATAGTGTCAGTGAACATGGAGCGGTTCACTGGATATCCCTTTATAGTAAATATAGCCTACTGGGAAATGTGTTACTGACTGTGCAAGTCTAAGATCTTCAAGGGAGTTCCAGAGATGAGGGACCCTGACTGAAAAAGCCTGATCACTGTCAGTCCTTTCTGAATCCAAGGAACAGCCCCAGGTCTGAAGCTGCAGTCTTACCTGCAGAGTTCAATTTAGCTCAATCAGCCTTGAAGTGCTTCCGAGCTGATCAATAAAGACTTGAATTCAACTCTAAAACAAAACAAAAAATAAAACAGTGAGTCAATTTCTCACTAGTATCAATCGAAACGGTTAACTGAGATGGCTAACGTGTCCACATGCCATACAATCAATTAAAAGCTAACAATGAATTTCTCAGGAGCTTCGGTTACGACTTCAAAGCAGTAGCATGTGTGTTCCAACCATTTACAACACTGTCTGTCATCAGAAAGCGATCTGGCTTCAGCGTGACCTTGCATCTAACCCTGTTAGATATGCGCCTCGAGCATGTTCATTGCTCAGTGACATTTTGCTCCTTAAAAATAACACAGATGCTAGGCCCTGTCTGACTCTGTAGCCTCGGTGTAGCTGGACATTGCTATTTTCATTACCACCACTCCTTGTAACCCCCACCACCCCCACCTTCACTCTCGGTGCCTGTTGCTCTGAGAATCACAGTTGTGAGTCACTTTATTAGTTTTGAAGTTGGACATGTTCTCAGCTTCTTGGCCTGCAGATGAAGCGGTCAGACACTGTCTGCAACTGAAGAGTGTTAATCATGGATCAACAGCTTGGGTTTCACCTGTCGGACGGCGCAGCACTCAGGGACTCGGAAGGATTTACACAGTCTGGTCACCCTGACAGTGTTGTCTATCACCCATTAGCTCTTACATATTGTGTTAAGTTATTCGAGCTTATCACTCTGAGCTGCCGATGTTACATTTTTAGGGACACGCTTTCAAACTTCCGCAGATTTGGGATTTTTCTTTTGTCGTTCATCATAACAATGCAGCTGCATCCCATGATTATCATATTAGGATTGCTGGTATGTATGCAGGGGTGTGTGTGTGTGTGTTCAAAGGCTTTGCAGGCCAGCACTCATTATGGATAAAGGGGGTGGGGAAGCTAGTTCAAATTTATTGCCTGCGTCAGCTGTGTCAAATTTGGCAAGCTCAAATGGTCAGCTTGCAAATGGCAGGGCGATACCTAAGGGTCAACAGCCTTTGTAATAAGCAAAGCGTACATGTGTATGTCTTAAGAGTTCATCGACATAAAGCAGTGCCCAAAGTACAATCAGGAAAATCTACATATTTAGTGCAACATTTGAAACAGTGATTACTGACCTGGCTGTGGGTTCATGTGGCATGAAGGGCAAGAGGAGCCCCGCTGCTGCTGATGAAGAGACGGCTGCTCGTCGGCATCAATCCTCTGGTCTTTTTTTTTCTTTAATTCTTTTTAAACTTTTCTGTTCTTTTGATCATTCATAAAGGGGACCACCCACTTTCTGAACCCTTGCCTCTATTTTTGCAGGGTCAGAAAGAGTGGCCAGTTGCTCTTTATGGCGGAGATTTTTACGATGTGGTCAGAGCTGTTTGGGGACCACCAGTTCTCCTTTCACTTGTCACTGGAGCTACTGTAGCCCCGAGGAAGGCCTGAGCTGTGTGGGAAATACGTTTTGAAGTGTGTCTGTAAGGCATTTTCCCTGTGTGTATTAAAGGGCTATACAATCTTTCATAAAGACAAATATTTCTTATGAATATAGTAATTCTTTCTCATGTAAACTAATGTTTGGGATTCCACCCAATAAGAAATAAGGACCACTAGTTGAACTTCGAAATACCAAAGAAATTACTTCATCAGGGAAAAAAAATGTCAATAGAGAAAGAAATATCTAACATTATATTCTTTATATGGACATAATCTTAATCAATACATAAAAAGTGAGTTGTAACGTAATTAATTGCTGTTGTTGGAAAACTAATTAACCTTTTGTCCAGTGGTTGCTAAACCATTAGGGACCACTCCAATGAGTCAATCGATAAGATGTTGTATACTGATCAGTAGAGTTATCATTTTTCTCTTTTTATCTAATCTTTGCTAATTTTACTTTTTAATTTCTGTTCTTAAATGTCATCAGACCCATTGGAATCCACCATGAGTGCTCTGTCAACATTTGGACCAAATGAAATGGTTATTACCCAATGTAAATGTTCAGATTTTCCATTATGGAGCACAGCGGTGGGCCTATCATCCAATAGACAGACTTTATAGTCCCTAGAGCCTTGTTGCTAGCATGGCTCAAATCTTCACCTGTCCTTGTGGCTAGAGTTGTCTCCATTTCTGTCATCATCCAGTTGCAGTGTACAGAGTCCCATATAAATAGGATCACATTACATGGCCTCAAATCTCTGTGTCACTTTGCAGAGGTGTGTGATTCTGTGTGGTGTCCACAGCAGTCTAGGGGAGTTTGTTTTACTCTAGTTATGACGTGTTTCTATGTGCACATGCTCTGTATGTATGAAAAACTAATCTCGTGGATTTTTTGGTCAGGTTTGAGCTGTCTCACGATTACACACCACAACCATGGACATACAACAGAAAGACCCTAGTGTACATGAAAAATGTTGAAATTCATCTTCCATGGCTCATGAATATCCCGAGAAAATCTGCATGTCGATTTCTAGACGTGGTGTCATGCATAGTGTGAATATGTAGAACAAAATATGGTGATATTCTGGAAAGGCAGACTGTCTGGATAACCAACTCTTTGAACCTTGTGGTGGTTTGCCCAAAGTTTGTGAGGAAGATTGTGCAGTAGTATGGGTATGATGTGGGTTTACCTTGGCGAAGAGAGGAGTGTGAATCCACAGGATCTATCCCATCATCTCCAAATGACACATTACATCACTTTAACTGATTCCGTGCAAGACGTAACTTGTCACTAAGGAAGCATCCAATAGAGATGCATTTCTACTACAGTATGTGTCTAACATGCAGGAAACCTTTGAGAAGACACTCTGGAGGAGAGCACTTTATACCTCTGCATTCCCAGGAGAAGCTAGAGGACATCTGGACAGTTTTGATTAAGGCATGGTTTCCTCATCTATGTGCTGTAGCAGTTCATAATGAAAATTTTGTTACTAAGTTGAATGGGTGGTGGGAGTAGATATTAGATGTTTATGATCCTTTGGAGGACTACATATATATCTGTATGTGAAGATTCACAGTCATATGGGTAGAGCTATGGTCTCACACAAATTCAGTTGACAGTTTGGTTGAAACCGCATAGGTCTTGCACAGTTCTGCCTGCCGTCAGTGACAGATCCGGATCTTCCTAAGACTGGAACAGTGCCATGTTGAATCCAGGTCCCAGGATGAAAAAGAAAAATATGGAGCCTGTGCGGTTCCATTTTTCATTTGTGTGAAGAGCCTGATACCAAGACAATGATGTCATCACCCCACTCTCGCCCCTTGATCCCCAACCCTCTAGCGCCCGTTGTCTCATAACAACAACAACATTAATGGCAGACTTCAGATTTGTGATGTTGCTGCATCAGATATTGACCCATGTTCGGTGGCTAGGTCCAATATGCTGTTGCTTCACCCCTACCATAAGATGAAACGATGTATAGCATGCAAGGTTGATGCACATTTTTTTTTCTTTGGCTGAGGTCTCTAGCAGAAACAGTGCCACTCATGGGTCTGCGATATGTACTACAGCCTTTCTACAACTAAATACAACTAGTTTCGTAATGGGTCAATATTTACAGAGAAATGCTCGACTCAATGGAAAGGAAAACCGGATTGTTTTCGTATGTGTAGACGTAGCCTAAGTTCACTACACTGAGCCTGAAAACACAGTAGGTTACAATGTCCTCATAATATTAGGGATAATGTGACATCTCACGACAATGGTTTCCACCACAGATAAACTGGCATGTAAGTTGTTCCATTCCACAGTTGTTGTATACCTTCTGTCTCTTTGTGTAATCCCAGACTGAAGTTTCCAGTACTGTTGCCTTCTGTTGATGCCTGGGCTCGTTATCCATCCATGGAATGAACTGGGGATCAGTCAGCTGCCTCAGTGGTGATACTGGTGATGGACAGAGGTGTAAACGTCATTCAGTCAATTAGCCGTTTAGTCGTTTACTCTTTGTGTCTTTTGTTGAGTTATCTTTAATTGCACAGACAGGTTGCATTGCTCAAGGCCTGAAAATGTCTTGTAAATTCTAATTAAGAGGTAAAGGTGTGTCCCCTCTGTAGATAACAGTTTTTGTAGTGCAGTGTGTTTTTAATTGTGAATTCATTTAATTCTGGGTGAAAAAAAAAAAAAAAAACAGTACTGGGAGGTGGACAAAGGCCTGTCAGACTGTATCTATGCTGTGCCATGCTATTGTGCTGAGTAGATGCAGATCCTGATCTTCCAGTGTTTTCTACCTAGTTGAGACCAATCTACTTGTGTGAGGTATCTCCCTCATGCAAATAAGCAAACAAACTGTGCATCATGTTGTCATCACTCACGCTAAGTGTTTCTTTAGGTTTCTGACAAAAACAATACTGACTGTTGTTACACAAGAGTGGAACTGACTGATGGGCTGGCGTCTTACAGTGAGACGTGACACTAGTAAGTGGAACCAGAAAGTGTTGGCTCCTGTCAGACAGTTAGAAGCAGATCACTGTGGAAGAGATTCTAAACGGCTTCTTCTTTTCTTTCTATTATATGTTGGTTAAGAGAAGAGGAGAATGTTAAAGATGTGAAGCCAGTGGAAAGCCTTTCAAAGAGGCAGAGGAAAAACAGTGGCCCCACCGCTCATCTCAGGATGTTGATTGATTATTATGTAGAAGATGAAACAGGCCTTTTGTCGGATTTGTTTTGGGCTCCTTTTACATGAGCTGGAAGTGTGACCAGTTACCATGAGATAAAAGGAGAAGTGTGGTAGGGGGGTGATGGGAAGGTGGGTTGCAATGGTTTCTTTAACACCTAATTGCCACACCCATAAGGTGACATTAAGCTCCTCACTTTTAAATACAATGCTGCCATAATGATCTACATTAAATCAGGCTGAGTGGCGTTTGATTTTCTTCAAATCGTTCGATTGAGGTTTCTGATATAAAGCCCACGTTTTAGTTGTACCTTTTATTTTTCTGCATGTATTTCTGTATGTGAGTGATTTCTTCTTTTTTCTGAGAGAGTCTATCCCTATTAAATCATCGTTAGGGCTCCTGTGGCTGCGCCCACCCACAATAAAAAGATTTCAGGGAGGGACTTTTTTTTGGCTTTCAACATTTAACCAGTGAGCAGCCGGGTGCCGGTGAGACAGAGGGCTTTTTAAAACCTGGAATTAACTCAAGGAGACGCACACTGGGGCCATAGTGATGTAGTGTAAAGACAACAAGAGAAATAAGAGCTTTCTTTGTCATATATATATTTAAATAATGGACGTATGTCCTTTTGACGCGCAGTTTATTGCGCAGGCTTTTTGATAAATCAGAGGGGAAATAACTGCGGGACTTCTGTGGCTGTGGATGGACAGTTCGGGAGAGCACATGCAAAGACTGCGGGAACTGTTGGATTTATTTACCGCATCCTTCTGGGATTTATCTGCTTCAAGAATCCCTTCTTTCTTAATCGGATGAAATAACGAGGAGAATGTATGGAATAAACCAGCGCTGCATTTACATGTGAGCAGACAGACAGGGCACTGGGATTGCATGACTGAAAAAAACATTAAAAAATTGTGGGGGGAAAACAATATGACCACTTTTTAAATTTACTTACATATTGTTTGTTGCCTCTACAGATCATTTCATTTCTTCGTGCTGTGGTGCCACGCTCAGGTAAGCGCACAAGAACCTTGGTCAATACTTTAAAATAGTCCACTGATTGTGCGTAAAACATAGCCTATTGGTAGTTTCAAGTGTCAAGATGCAGTAGGGATATCAGATTTATATTTCTCTAGAAAGACAAAAATATGTATTTTATTTTTCCCTTTGTATAAAAAAGGGGGAGAATCACCCGTCTCCTAATTTTAACCAGTATGTGAGGACGCAGGGCGCAGTGACGGACCAGCTCAGCCGCAGACAAGTCAGGGTTTACCAGCTCTACAGCCGCACCAGCGGGAAACACGTCCAGATTCAGGGCAAAAGGGTCACTGCCACCGCCGAGGATGGAAACACGTACGGTAAGAATCGGACCCGTGCCTGCTGGGGGCCCTTAACAAAATTATTTGTCCTTTACAACCAAACTCCTGTCAATTCAATCTGTTGTAACAAATTTTAATCAGTTTCCATACAACTCTTTAATCCAGATGTGTGGCAATATGTCAGTCATACATGAGCTAAATAAAGACTTATTAATCTGTAGAATATTTGGGAGAAATATTAACATATTCATTTTTGCACTTTGGTTCATGGAATAAAGTCACAGATTGGGGAACAGTTTTAATATATATGTATTTTTAGTTAAAAGATAAAATCCCCCATAATATTAGTCTTTTAAAAAAGTATTAGGTTATTCGTGGCTATATGTAATTAACAAGAATTATTCAACAAGTTCAGCTGAATTTGTTTTGGCTTTTATTTTTTGGGGATATACCAATACCTGATTGGCAACCTTGTCAGATAATTATTAAGAGACACACTGGGCCTTGTATTTATATACTCAGTTTTATTTATTTTAAACATGGCCAGCAGCATCTCCAGAATGAGAGCTCTCATAAGTTATAAGATTTTCTGTAGAACTTGGTGCACCATCCTGCAGCAGATGATTACAATATATATTCAGAGAAATTAAGTGAAAATCTCAAGCGTCACCACAAAGCCCCCACTGAGGGCCGACGTCCTCGGGCACAACCAGCAGTTTCACCTCCAGTCTGCCTGTCCCTCCCTCTGTGAGGTGTTTACAGGCTTATATGTTAATTCAGCCTCCCTGCTGTATCCATGAAGCCATCGTCTGGCAAATTACCGGCTGATTAGGACAAGCCCTTTGTCTCCACGGCCTCAATACACAAGGCTGTTGTAATGCCTAGTGGCCATTATTTACTGCAGGAAAAAATCAATTGGGGATGTATATCCTGCTGCCAGTGTGGCTCTTTAATGTATAGTGATAACATTAGTTTAATCAGTTGGTGCAATGACTGACAGTTTATGCTGACTAAAGTGTGACAATTCTCATTCAAATTTGTACCCAGCAGAAAAAGCCCATTCTAACAGGCCAACTAACATTAAGCAAAATGACTCGTCTGACAAATACTGCCCATGCATATATGGAGTATACATTCAAGCCAAAGTTGTTTCTAGCTTACGTTTGGCAGTAAAGCAGAGACTTGTAGAACTTTAGAGCTGAATATCAGTATCTAGTCTCAATGTTATGTGATTTTCCAGAGAAGACGGTGTTTATATGTTTCGTTTGTGTATGGGATATTACACATAGCTTAAGGACAGAAGCCAGTCTGTAGTTGTCAGCGGTGTCTCATTTAATCTCATGATGTCCTCCTCTGTTTCTTGCAGCTCGCCTGTTTGTCGAGACGGACACGTTTGGCAGTCGAGTGAGGATAAGAGGTGCAGAAAGTGGGCGCTACCTCTGCATGAACCGGAAAGGGAAACTTGTTGGAAAGGTACAATAAACATTTCTGAATCAACTCAACTCATTTGAAAGCACAGGTGATGATGTGTGCAGATACTAAAACATTAGTGAGAACTACGTAAAAGGCACACTGTAGTTGCAGCATGGTAAAAATTACGCACACACATTCTACTGTTGCAGGCAGAAATTGAGTAAAATAGTCTCTACTATGTTACGCAACCTTTTAAAACATTAACACCCTGAATCTGTTTTTCTTCCTTTTTAACTCATAAGGATTATCATCCCATCAGATATCACGTCACTGTAACAACTGGTAGCACTTACAATAAAGCTCCCGTCCATTGTCAGTGTGGCCTTATAACTTGTCAGTCACCCCAGGACGTGATGTACTACTGGAAAAAAGGAATACTCACATGCCGAGTGATGGTTACTCAGTCTTTTTGGCCACGGCTGACAGCAGCGGGGGATAATACCCTCCCGTCGTGCACTGCCCATGCCTGTTTGGTCATAAGTCAACTCTCCACTTCCTTCAAGGAAATGGAAAAGATAGATTCACATGTCTGGCTGACGTGACAAGCCGTAAATCTATTTCTCATCAGGGCTCTGAGGTGTTGAAACTGTGGATGCTGTAATGTCCTTTAGACGTTAGAAGGATACTCGGAAAAAGACTACTTTGAGCTCCAAACTACTCAAATATGATGCTATCCCACTTTCAGTCAGAATTATTTCTGTTGACACCATTTTGGGTTTAATCTGTCACATACCTACATTTGGTTGAATGGTAGTTCAAAGAGGAAATAGGGATTTCTATTTTTAGGGAGTACCCTAGGCCATGTTTTTGAAATAGATGAGATGATAAGTAACTCATATCTGTTCTGTTAATTGCGCTCATGAGATATTTCATCTCGAATAAAATCATCTCAAATGAATACGGGTAACACAAATGAGCAGCATGAATCAGGAGAGGCCTCTGAATGACCTTTCTATCCTACCAGCTAATAGTAGCTCCTTGCATCTTAGCTTTTCAGCTTAGCTTGTTAGTCTACCAGCTAATAGTAACCTGTTTCCCCATTTGGTTGATGAATACAGGGTATTGCCACTTGCTGGTATCAATAACTGGACACAGTCGACACTAGGCAGTGTAGCAGTCAGCCTTCATTGACTGTTGTTCATAGATGTTGGCTTCAACATGATCTTTCTTATTCATGCTTGACCAACAGGGAGCTGCCTTTTGAGTTTACAAAACTCAAAAACTGAACATTTGAACATTACATCAGTTGATTGATACTATTCTTTTATGTGCATGCCAACAATGTTTTGACCTTAGGTAAGCACACAGACTGGAAACTACAGGCTCAATCTACAATTCATGAAACACGGCACGGTTCAGTTTTACAAGAAAAATAGTCGTTAAACCTTTTCCTGTTAAATAAATGAAATGTAATTATTTAATTTATTGTGTGGCTTTTGACACACCTTGACTACTAAGCTAATGTTTTGAAAGCTCTTATTTAATGTAAAAAAAATAGCAACAGTGACATTCATTTTTCCCCATTTTTTAACAATAATACATGTAATAAGCATTGTACAAATTGTTGAGAATTGTTGTTCTCAGTATCAATCTCTTTCCGTGCTTCAAACTGACAGAAGAAAGACCTAAAAGGTGTGCAGATTGTGTCTGAAATTCTTTTTTTTTTTTGTATAAGGGCAAATGTGTTATTTTGTCTTTCAAAGTCACACTTAGTTTAAACACATTTAAAAAGCTGTGTAAGTTCACAATCATCTAATATGTGTGGATATTTGTGCTTTTCCTTGAAATCCAAAGCTCATTCTGTTTGATGTGCATGTGAATGCATCTGAAATCTATCCAGCTTTAACATAAAGTTCCCTTTCTCCTTGCGCAGCCCAACGGCCGGAGCAGGGACTGTATCTTCACAGAGATTGTACTGGAGAACAATTACACAGCCTTCCAGAATGCCAAATATGAGGGCTGGTATGTGGCTTTCACCAGGAAAGGGCGGCCCATCAAAGCGTCCAGGACGAGGGAGAACCAGAGAGAGGTTCATTTCATCAAGAGGCTCCACACGGGCCCGCCGCCTTTCCCCAACACGGACCAAAGCAAACACTTTGAGTTCATCCGATTTCCGGCCACACGTCGAGCAAAGCGGAACAGGAAATCACGCACCTCTTCCTAACGCACAGCAGCAGCAATGGACTGATGACAGTTGTGATATAGTTAGACACAGATGGGATTTTATTTTTGTATATTTTTGATAGGTAAAAAGATTGCTCAGATGCCATAAATCTAAAGTAATATTGCTGTAAAATGATCATGTGTAAATACTGAAAGAGTAAAGCAGATGGGTTATATTTAATCATCCTGTGTGTATGTGTTACCTTCTGGAGAGCTAAGGGATGAGCTGAGCTCAGTTTGTGGAAGGGCACCATTTGGAAAAGGCCACATACTCCTCCCAAGTGACAGTGGGATGAAAAAATAATTGTTGATACCAAAGTTATTGCCCACTATACAATGCAGTTTCATTATTTGTCCTAGGCACCCAAAAACCAACCAGCACTTTAGAGCTGATTCATTGATTGGTCCATTAAATGACTGACTGAATTGGAAGACATTTAAATTGATTTCATGTTCATATTTAGTGAGAGTGATGCTAACTTGGTTTCCATGGAATAATAATCTATATTTGTATTATCTTTGTAACATTGTATAAATAATTATCAGATGGTATAGCTGCATCCTTCCTGTGATGAGAGCTTTGTCTGGGGTTTTCAGTGTCTTTCTTAGTTATCTCTCAGAACAACATGAAATCTGAAGCCACTTTGTATCAAACGTTGCTCACGTTAGGTGTATGAACGTGTTGCTGTTACTCTTCCGCTGTAAAGCCCACCCAAACAGTTTGATTCGTCAAGTAGATTGTTGATGCTCAGCTCCCAGAGAGACACAAGGCGACCACACAGCACCAGCTCAGTAAATGTCGAGCAACTATCAAATTGCAAAAAACTCATAAAAAGGGAAATCTCTTTGTCACAGGACATAGTTGACCTGGTTATGTTAGTTAGCTTAGGTACAAAACCTGGAGAACAACATACACAACTAATAAATCATGGCCAGAACTTTGACCAGATTTGTTACTTTTGGAACCTTTATTTATTTATTTTCTTGTGTTTTCCTTTTTTTCATATAGGGGCAGGTGATGTTAAGTTGTAGTTCTGAGTCACTGTAAACATACCAGCTCCAGTGTTATTATATTGATTGATAGGTTACCCACATGTCCACTTCCTTTTCCTTAAACACAGTCCACCTGCTTAAACCAAAAATTAAGCGAAAGACGAAGCACCAGCAACTGCCGTTCCTCTAATAACCACTTCAGTGTCGCTCTAAAAGCGGCCTCCCTGTTGAAGTAAACATTACAGCAGAAATAATCCAAAAAAAAGTGCTGACAAGATAGAATACAAAAACAAACAAAAGGCCTAGGAGCACAAAAGATAATTGGGGGACAGCAAGGAAACATGAACTAACAAAAGACACAGGCAGTACTAATTGTTTAAAAAAAAAGGCACAGGTGAAACTAAAGAGTGGCGCAGCATGCAGACAAAGGACAGTGAAAGACAGGTGAGTAAAAAGAAGTAAAACTTAAATGCACTAGAAAAAAAAACAATTACAAAATAAATCAGGAAACCAACTGGATAACAAAAGGTACCAAACTCCACATCTTGATAGTCTATAAGGTTACAGTCTCAGTACTGTGACACCTAAAGACCCTGTCTGCCCGACTCTTTTTGAAACTGATGAGTTACAGAGTGAGGTCCTGGAGAGGTTGTGATTGCTTAAAGAAAAACCAGTGCATCACCTTGGCACAACGGGTATCTACACCAATTTATGGAAATCTTATTAAGTCTGAAGAATTCACTCATAAGTAGCCCTCATCCACCACGAAGGCTTTCAGAAAAGAATTAACTGCTGCTAAAAACACAAGTTGTAACAGCTGCAGGCAAACAGAACACTGTTCCCTTCACTACACTGTGTCGGGTGTACGTGTTGCCAGGATTGACGCAGTGTTATGACATGATCAAAATGCTGTTTGGAGTTTGGCCAAACAATACAGCTCTTTTAATGAACTTGGCAAAGAAGACGGGCACGAGTGTTAGATGGAATTAACGCCGACTGTAGGTGATGTGACTGTGTTAATGTGAATGAAATTAGATCTATTTTTTGCCACAATAATAACAATGATGACAGACATTGTATCAAGCATTAACTATTATGATTTGGATGAAGTTTTACTTTGTGTTATAATGAGCCTGTACATGTGCATGTTTTAAAAGTAACATGTCAACAAATAAATAAAGAAACAAGCATCTATTTGGATGCTGAAATGTAATTATGAATAGAGAATTTTCACCATAAAATAAAAAATGAGACCTGATACTCAGCTACAACAGCTACTACAACCTCAGGACAGTAAGTGAGTGAGTACTATTTGTAAGAAAAAGAAGAAATGAATACATGTTCTTCAGGATTTCCAAAAACTAGAGTTGAGATGATGAATTTACTTGTGTAGAAAGAATTGAGATTAAATGCCTTCATCTTTATGTTTGTCCTATTACATTTAGTTATTTTTTATGTTTTTTAGGCCTGAGCTGCACTTTTTGAAAATAAATAAAAATAAAAATAAGAATTAAATTATTTAATTTAGACTTTATCTGTAATTCATATACATTAAACCGTATGTAAAGATATATAGAGAAACCATCAGATGAAGAAAGTCAATAATATGTTATAATATAAAAACATTTAGAAAGCAAAATACTGCAATAACAGATAAAAAGACAAATAAAGAACATATCAGCAAATGAATAAAGAAAAAGTAGAGAAGAAAGAAGGTTAGAGTGAGTCTAAATTATGAATAAAGAACAAAAGAAATATTTTTCTTCTCTTTCTTATTTTGTTTTTATTGAATATTATTTTTACTTTTTTTTATAGTGCTTATTCTATTGTTTTTATATTTGCACTACTTAAGCCAGGAGCTAACACCCAAAATCTCGTTATGACAATAATGGATTCTTGATTCTCGATTCTATTAAGCGTCCTGTAAGGTCAAAAGTCAGGGTTGTCCAAAGGGCAGCGTGAGCAACACTTTCATCTCATGATGACCTTGTTGTGCCGTCTCCTCTCATGTTAACCACCTCGCCTTTGGCGCCCTCCAGTGGTGGCGCCCTCCAGTGGTGAACTGAAAGAGGATCAGGTGGAAAGTCAGCTGATTCCACACTAACAGGAAGAGGAAGTCACAAAGTAGACATGTAAAAGACAGAAGTCTTTTCTGGGGTTGTTTTATTTTATAAGAGAAGGCTTCAAACGTTAAAAGAATAATAATGTTCGCCGGTGACGACGAAGACGGGGACTTCTTGTCGCCCTCGGGAGGGTGAGTGTTTATTTTGTTTTCCAATATAATTTGCAAGGCTAATGCTGTTTAGCGTGCGGGCTAACTCGCGTAGCAGCATCATCCCGGTTAACTCTTACCGCGAATGGACCAAATATTATTTAAATCTGGAAGTTTATTGCCACCTTATTTGTACGTAACACTTGTTCTAAAATATGTCGACTCAGACGCTATTGTTTTTAAGCATTTTTTCCGTTACATTAGTTGTGCCTGTCATTCTTATGTGAGTGCATTCCTGCTAAAAGCACTGCTATGAATCAGGAAAAATGAGTTACAACTGAGAGCATATCTCCAAATTACAGAGTAAATTCAGTAAGTGTCTACGAAGCCTGTTCCATCTATGAGTTATATACCTAATGAACGCCTGGTCGAGCAGAACATTTCCCAGTCAGCCCCACTGCTTCTCTAACGTTACTGGTCTGATGAATTATCACATGCTCCCCCCTGACTCACTCTGTTGTTTTTATGAGTGGAGCGTATCAGCCTCCTGCAGGCGTCTGTATTTACGCAGGCATTACTTTTATTCATTTATGGTTTACTGAAAAAAATGTTGATGTTCTGTCAGTGTTGGGATACATTAGGGAAAAAGTGGGCATTTTGTTCTCAGAGTTGACGAAAGAAGCTGCAAAAATGGTCGAGTGGAAAGATCTGAGTGTCTTTGACAAGGGCCGAAATTAAATGGCTAACTCCATAAGTCTCTAAGAATCTTCGGTCCTTGCGGGGTGTTTCCAGTCTGCGGTGGTCAAACGTGGTCCAAGGAAGGAAGATATGTGCACCGGCGATGGGCTCCGGGCACGATGATGCACACAAGGTGTGAAGACCAGCCTAAGTGGTCCGATCCACCGGACAACGTACTGCAGAGTTAATGCCAGTGGTGGTAGAAAGGCCAGAACAAGCCCTGCATCACCTTTGTTTTAGTATAGGGCTGCGCAGCTGCCATGTGGACCCCCGCCCCCAGTATCAGAACGGAACTATGCAACAATGGAAAATAGAAGATGGCCCGGTTTGTGACATTTTCTTTTAAGTCACATGGCTGCGTACGTGTACATCGCTTACCTGGGGAATACGTGGCAGAACGAATGCAGTGTGATGCTGTACTTTGAGCCTCCCGATGGCCTCTTTCAGATGACAGTGCCACCTGCCAGAAAGCAAACAAAAAAAAAATCAACATAGTGAATTCAAGGTGTTCAAATGGCCTCTCAATCCAACCTCACATCATTGGGAGGTTCTGGATAAGCCACCTCACAACTCTCAGTTCTTAAAGTATCAGCTGATAACGCCCCGGTGCCAGATACCACAGCACACCTTCAGAGGTCTGGAGGAGCCCATGCCAAGAGAGGACCTACACAATGTTAAGTTGGTAGTCATAATATTATGGCTGATCGGTGTGTGTTTTCAGAGTTTTTCGTGTTGTCATGGAAAGCCACTCATAGGTTGTTGTGATGCTGACATGCTCCAAACTGAGGCCTTTTGTCATGAGACTGAGTCACTCACTATCTTTACACCTAGCCACTCAGTTTCGAGGCATTCAGTTACGTCTTTGCCTCATTCTCAGGCCGTCAAGGAGAGCACTGTGCTTTCCAGCGCTGCACGGGCATTGTGTGATGGCAGCACTGTGGGATAAGCGGGCCGCGTAGGGCCTGCCCTGGAGGGAGGAGTGTTATGGTGGCTAATTCCTCTCACATGCTCCTTGTTAGAGGAGTAAAAGGAAGGTAAGGGCTCCTGCCGGAGGCTGTCTGCTCCTTCTGCTCGCCCAGCGCTAAAGCCGGACTACTTTTCGTCTTCTGCTATGGTGTTGAATCTGCCACGGTGGTGTGGGATCAGCGTTTCCCCTGGAGAGAAACGCTGGAACGTTCATTAGGAGGATTTTCTACCCATGCAAACAGGCTGCCCCTCCTCTTCTTTGTTCCTCACTGTTGGAGATGAGGCCCTCAAGGCGTTCAACATGTCCATCCTGGGAGACACCAGTGACTACCAGTGGAAGGAGTTCCAGGGGTCAGTACAAGGCTGCTGTGTAGAGCTGCAAACGTTAGTCCATCAGTTTGTCGGTGTTAAATGATGCCATCCAGTGAGAGGGTTTCATCCTTTGCTTCACACAAGAGCGTGAATATTCTCTGACTGTGGGTAAATTGTTTGAAGTCATCACTGTAAAAGAAGACGCATCATGTTGTGGCAGTGATCAGTGGTTGCATCCCAACTGTGTTTTTGCAAGAGTTATCTTGTTGTGAAAGCACAGAAACACACAAACAGCTGTCATTGCGTAACTGTTGACCTCACCAGTTCGATGCAGCCTCTTGGAAACGATTAGGCTGGTGACTGTGACTGAGGGAGCAGCTGGAACGACGTCGCTGTGCTTCCTGATGCTTTAAGTTGTTTCAGCGCCTCATCTGCTGTTGTTTATATAATACTCTACAAATTAATTTCTATATTTAATTAAACATTTTTTAAAATCTTCACTCAGGGCCCAGTCACTACTTGTTGTTTTCCTCAGCAGGTGGCTCATTTGACAGTGACAGAGTCAGGTTGTTCCAAATCTGTGGAAAAGCTAGTAGCTGTTTCCATAGATGTTTCCAATCATTTTTCTTCCCACATTCCAAAGCGAATACATTTTTTTCTCATAAAGCTGGATGCAGTAGCCATCACCGAAGATTTTGAGATGCTGTATGTCTGTGAAGATTCTCAGCCATCCCATATAAACAAGCTAAAACAAAGGCAACTTGTTTGACTTTTCTTGAAGACGTTTCATCAGCTGGAAGTTAAGCTTTTTATTGGCAGCATTTTTGGGTGGTGCCTTAAGCCTTGGATCCACTGAAAGCGTCCGCGGCGCGTCACCGCCTTTGTCGCCGCACCGTGTACCCTGCCACAGAGCAGAGCGTCTACCGCTGCTGCTGGACGAGATCACAAGGATTCAAACATCGCGCGATAATCAATGCCGAGTCGCGGGTATTTAAAGAGAGTGGGATTTTGGAGCCTCCTGTATCAGTAAATTAATTACTGAAGTCTGATGTTGAGTTTTCCAGGCTTTATCAGATATGGAGAAGATAAAATTACAGCTTTATTTGATCAAATAATTGGTTATTTTGTAATCACTGGAGACTAAATGATTCGCAAAAGATCCGACCTATTCATAAGGAACAAAGATGAGATAACTCAGATAAAACTTACTTTATTAGGTTTATGCAGATAAAGTATAAATAATGTAGGTCATTGGGTACATGACTTTTAAAACTTAGTTCAGATTAAAGTGGTGAGAGGAAGAAGTTGAAGTGCATAGAGCAGCTACAGTGACTCATACAAAACCCCAAATGGAGACTGGTATGAGCAGCTGTTGTTCTCGTGAGTGGAGATGACTGCGAGGTTAGTGCAGCGTAAGAGCCCACGTCTCACAGTATGACTGAGGCAGCGATATTTTTCAGCCAAATCATGTATTGAATTAAAAATTGTAACCATATTTACAGGAGTGTTTGTTCTTTTGCAGTGCCAAGTTGGCGTCCCTGTTTGGACTAGACCAGGAAGCCAGTCAGGGGAACGAGTCGTTCCAGTACACGGCCCCGAAACAGCCTAAAAAAAGCTCCAGCTCAGGTGAGGAGGTCTGACTGGGTGTTTCTCAATCTGGGCTCTTGTGGAACGTCATCACTCGCTGCCCAAGTGCCATCCCAAATCAGTCCAGATACCAGGATGCGTTTGTGCAGTGATGTGTTTGTGCGTGGCCTCGGGTGTCCAGGTATCCCAGAATGCTTTGTGTGGGCGTCATCAAGTACGTTCCAATTCCAGCTTGACTGTAGTTGTGTCCTGTGTTTCAGAGTTGAACTCCAGTACAAACTACCAAGTGCACCAGTCCAAAGTTCAGGTACTTGAATCGCTAAATGTCATGTTCTGTATTTTGTCTGTTTACAGCACCAGCCAATCAGAAAGCATCTCCTCCTGGAGCTCCTGCAGTGTTATTTGCCTCAGCAGTCCAAGCCTTCAGATAGTGAGTTTAATACCATTTTCTAACTGCATTTAAAAACATTCAAGTTTCTTTACAGCTAGCTTAAAAACATAATGTGCTGTGTTATTAAAGTCACAACGCCCTGAATCATCTTAATCAGAGCCCAGTGAAAAGCTTTTCTGCCCTTTTTTTTATGTCGTACAGTATTAACGGACAATACACCAAGCAGGGGAAGCTGGGGGCAGCCGTACTGGGCAGCCACACAACAAAAGAGGTTGGAGCTCTGCTAATTAGTCACTCGTTTGAGATTATTGGTGTGACTTTCGCTTTTTTTGTCATGAATAACGCACTGCCTTCTTTTCTGCAGTACAAGCTGCTTCTGTACTTGAGCCAACAGAAACAAGTTACCACGGCCAAGATTCACGTGGGCTTTGATTTCACGGTGAGTGGAGTCATGAAGGAGTCAAGACAATTAGTCCAGCGCTTGACACCGAAAGCTCTGACACACGTTTGAAAGTTGCAGATATTTACCAGAATAATATTAATAACGTTCAACTGAGAAAAAATAAGCTGTTTGAGATGCCCCATCAAATTTCTTTTCTACCACATTCAGCCACAGTGTTTTGGTAGCTGTTAACAATTTGTAGACCACTTGTGTGAATTTTGCCAAATTTTAATATGGCTTCAGTTTGTCCAGACTGCTGCAGCTTCCTACTGCAGTAACTCTTTGAACCCCCTGTTGAAGACCTGTGCTATACATGGTTAATTTGAAACTAATCACGTTTGCATAACTATGGGCAATCATGAAATTAATCATCTTTAAATATTGTTAATAGACTGACAGCCCTAGAGAACCCCACTTCTTTATATTCTGGATCCGCTGCACCTAAAACGAAGTGTGATGAACCCAGACACCCAAAGTTGGTGAATAATTGATATTTATATTGTTGATAAATTGCCCCATCTGGTGGTCACTGGCGGTATTTCTAGCAGAGTTGAGCAACAAAACATCTAACTGTTCAGTGTGACAATGTGTAGTTGAATGAACAACGGTGATTAAATGATGCCCCTCCCCCCTGGTTCAGTGAGTGAAATGGTGCAAAGGTGGGTGAGCAAACTAGGCAGTGAATTAAAGGCAGCAGCTTTAGCGTGAACAAACCAGTGAATGTGGGAAGTGATTATTTTTTGATGGTTTCACATCAGTCATTTCACTTCCATGTGTTCCCGGATGTGATGTGAATGCAGCTGAAGCTCTCATTTCATCTTGGGGGTTTCAGGCCTCAGTGCTCTGTGTATGTGTGTCACGCCTGAAACACATTTTATATGTCAGTGTTTTTCTTTCCAGTTAGCACTCCTTTATTATTGTTTTTACAAAAACACTTTGTCTTTTTTTTAATGGCCACTTGTTCTTCCTTTTCATCTGTCTGTAGGTTCAGCCTAACAATTACTGCACTTTTTATGATGACCAGAGGCAGAACTGGTCCCTGATGTTTGAATCAGAAAAAACTGCATCTGACTTCTGCAAAGAGGTGAGCGACCCAGTGCACCCACAACTGAGACTGTGATCGTAGTGACTAATCAAACAGTCTCTGTGCTCACAGCACAAGGTCCACAAGCAGGCCTGTCTGACCCATATCAAACACAAGCTTTTACTACACTGGATTACACAATTTATGATTTTTTCCCCTTCTGTCGCCAGGTATGCTTGGCGAAAGCAAACAGTGCGTCTTCTTTAGATGTTGTGGTGGTTCAGGACCTGAGTCTTGGTGAGGGCCAAGCGGTGGAAAATGGAGACTCTCTGGAGGTGGTGTACACAGGCTGGCTCCTGCAGAACTACACCATCGGACAGGTCACAACCCACCCGCCCTTACTAGAACGCACCTCTGCCTTTTATCTTATTCTGTGCTTTGTGGACATGAGGGCGCACAAATAATTGATTGTACAATATGGTTCCAGATGTTTGACTCCAACCAGAACAAAGACAAGTTGCTGCGACTCAAACTCGGAGCTGGGAAGGTGATCAAAGTGAGTAAAAAAAACAAAAACATAGAAAAAGTTCAGTGAATAAGAATAGCAGCTTGAGTCAACATTATGACTGTGGTTATTTTCATCAGCTTAATTCTACCACTTTGTTTATTCATGACTTTACATTAAAAGTTCCACTGACAAACATGACGTCTCAGTAGCGCCCACATGATATAAGAGATGATGATGGTGATCTAATGCTGAACCAGTCTTGGCAATATTTATTTTTTTCTAAATTTCCACTAACCTTGACTCTAGTAGACAAACACGATATAATGTAGAAATGCCAAGCAGGAACATTCCCCTTCATATTTGAGCTCCATTTGGTTTTACTTAGTGGTGCTTAGGTTGTGTTTGGGTTCTGCTTTAAATGACCGGCCTAAACCTCATGTTCGCCGCCATCATATTACTATCATGTTATTACCTCATCATTCTTCATAATGTTCTTCTCTTGTGTGAGCAGGGCTGGGAGGAAGGGATGATTGGAATCAAGAAGGCAGGCCGTCGTCTCATCGTTATACCGCCCAGCCTAGCATACGGATCCAAAGGAGTCCCAAACCGAGTCCCACCTAACAGCACTCTCATCTTTGAAGCGGAGCTAAATCGGGTAAGTTCCCCAGCATCTGTCTCTGCCTTTGAATGCAACGCCTGACACAACTGGTTGTTTTTAAATGTGGGTGAAGTGTGAAGAGAAGCTTATTGTTCTTGTGTTGTGCTTTAGGTGAAGTTTTCTAAGGACAGTGGCTCTGACAGGGCCAGTGCCAGCTCCAGAGACTCTGCTGCTCCCTCCCCTGCCCCCTCCCCGGCCCTCAGCATGGAACATCTGGCCCCGGAGTCTTCAGTAGAAGCAGCTGCCTCAGGTCCAGGCAGACCCGGGTGAGATTTAAGGTTGAGCAGAAGGTTAATATCATTATCATTAACTTTATTCTCATTTAAGTTGAATTGGTCTTTTCTTTTCTTTCTTTGTCCAGGCCAGAGCCGCCTCTACGTACAAAGTCAAACTCTCTGAGTGAACAGCTGGCGGTAAGCACCCACATTTGTGAACATAATATACCTTAAAGTTATTATATATACACTCACTAGATGGTTCATAGGTGAAAATAAAATGCACTTTTATCTTTATGAAGGTCATGGTTTGAGGTTAGTAGTACTGTTGAATTGTTTCATCACACGTTCCTATTATTTTGTCACGTCCATTTTAGTCAACTTACCTGAATTAGCCCGCCCATGATATATATATATATATATATATATATATATATATATATATATATATACATGTATATACATGTATATAACAGTTGAAAGTTGAGCAGGAGTTGCTCAGATGGGAACTGATTATTCTCTTTTAAAGATCTCCTTAACAAATCCTTTGGGTGGACTTTGTGTGACCATGGACAGAAGTTGAATCACTCGGCTCTTTGCCTTTGAACATTACTCCATAAACCCTGCTTTCCCTCTTATCACTCTTCTACGTAGTTTCAAATCCACTTTTATTACATTGCAGCTGAATGACCAATTTTGTGATGAAGTGGGATTTAGTGCAGAACTGTTACATCTAGATGCATTAGACTATTCATACCCAGTGAACTGCCTAGAGCGTGTGTTATGAGTCTGGATGAACATGTATGAAAACCTTCTCTTCACTGGTTAGTGGAGACATTTAACCTCCAGGCAGTTTTTCTACTCTTCATATGAATGAGGCAGTTTACATTTTCAGTTCCGTCCATTTAAGTGTTGAGCTGTGTTGATAGAATTATTTTTTTTTTCCAAACTTCAGAATCCAGATTCCACCAAAGCCAAGCTAATCTCTCGCATGGCGAAGATGGGTCAGCCTATGTTGCCCTTTCTGGCAGGAGCAGCCGGCCAGCCTGAATCTAGTGACTCAGAGCTTGAGGTCAGTATCTTGTGACAATTATTATTATTATTAATTATTTATTTATTTTAGCTGTAGTCAGCACTGAACACGCTGTCCTGCTGCCAGATACACTCATCAAATGTGGATTAATCCACTGCTGATGCACCACTTCTTTCTATTTCAGTGTCATTTGTTGCAACTACAGTGACCAGCCGAGTGCGATTCTTTATTGATGTGTGGCATTTTTCCCTGAAATCTAATATTCCTGTAACTAAAAAGCTCGCAGAATTTGTTGTTCATACATTAGAGTTGGCCTTGAGATCTTTAGGTTCTGCAGCATTAGTGTTTCCCCACCTCTCTCCACCTTTGGCCCTTTCAATTAGTAATTTAGTAATTCAAAAAATGAAGTGACTCATTAGTCAACTTTTTATTGAAGTTAACTGTAATATTTATTTATTTACTTTGTCAAAGATTTGTAATGTTTCTAAATAGATGTGAAAAGCAGATACATTTTCACAGTAATGTTCTCTTCATGATGCTTTTGATTGAGAGGTGTTTTTTTTAGCGATGAATTGACACAAACAAATGATATTATGTCATTATTCTGCTGTGGATATGTGTGCGTACATACATTTGCAAAGAACAAACAATTTCTAACAGCTTTAGTTACAAATACTGGGTATAACCTGGATACAGATATGAACACAGATATTAGGAACATAAAGAGACACAGATTAAAAGTTTTGAAGTGATAAATGACTTGTAATGAGATATATATATAGATATAGACATGAGGACATTTACCTGCATACAGGTCATGTGGAAAACTTAATCAGAATCAGAATCACTTTATTGATCCAAGGGGAAATTACTTTTCGTTACAGCAGCTCCTCCTCAAAGTGAACCAGTGTTAAGAACAATAAAGTGAACATGGGTTATTGTACATTATCAGTATAAATATGGTTATAAATGTGAGTTGTGCACACTCAGAGTGAGGACTTGTACAGGCAGGAATGTGCATTTAGTCTGTTGCTGTGTGCTGCCCTCAGCCTGGTGCCCCAGCACACAACAGCATAGAAGATAGCACTGACTACCTCAGACCACTACAGTAGACTCATATAGTTTTGGAATTGCAGTACAGATGATTTCTGGTGTCATCAGTGATTTGGCCTTACTGTGCTTTCATCTCCAGGACACCAGTGGCAGCAGAGCGAAGGATCGGCTTGCAGCTCCGTCTCCGGTGCAGATCACTAACGCTGCTCCACCTTCTGTACACGGCAAGCTTCTTCCTCATTCTCATAAATTCATTCCTCCTCCAACAGAGGCTCAGGATTGCCTTTTAAATTACTTTGTGTTTTTTTCCTGCAGTCCAGTCTCACCCTCATGCTGCTCCAACCTCTGCCTTACTTCCTGTCATGACCACGGTTGCCCCACAGCCTGGGATGCCAGGCAACAGCCACGCCTTCCAGGTGAGGTTTCACAGAATATTCTACTGACTTACCATCGTAAATACACAATAGACAATCTGATAAACATGTGAAACATGTGGTAATATCAATGCTTCATGTTGTTCTCTAGCCTTATCCCTACACACAGACCTCTGCAGCCCCGTCTCAGCTGCAGCCTGTTGGCCAGGTCTACCCTGCACAAACTGTCCCGTACATGGGTAAGACCAGGATGTTTTCATTCTGCAGCAGCAGCAGCCCTAGTAGTTATTAATGTCACGTTAAATGATTTAAGTGGTGAAATGGTTACAAATCGCACACCCTTACTGTGGCGGATTTGTTTTCTCCAGGTTCCGGGGATGTTACTTCCTTTTTAATGACTGAGGCCCGGCAGCACAACACAGAGATTCGGTTAGCTGTTGGGAAAGTAGCAGATAAAGTAGATCAGCTGGCCTCCAAGGTAAAACGTCTATGTTCAACATTGTGTTTAATAAGCAGTTTCCACAAAAAGCAGATACACATTATTCTTGTCTCTTTCTCTATAACAGGTTGATGACCTTCAAAGGCAGGGAAGTCTGTCTGCGGGCGTGTCTGGTATGTCCATGGAAACGTCCATGATCATGCACAACATCCAAAGAATTATCCAGGTATGTACCTACAGAGTACAGTGGAGTCTACACTTTTTCCTCACTTCTTCTTTTTATAGAGCACACAAATTGGGAATCAAACCCTGTTGTGAACACGTCTGTTCTTGTTTTTAGGAAAATGATTGCTTGAAAAAGGAAGTGTTTGAGAAAAGCTCTCGCATTGAGGAACAAAACCGCAAGATCGGGGATCTCATCAACCAGAACCAGAGGTGAGTCAGGAGATGTCGGCTACAAAAAATAAATGGGACCATGTCGTTATACCAGAATGAATGAAAGTAATATAACAAAACAAGGCCTGACTAATGAATTGCTCTAAATTAAAAATATCTTTCTTTTAAAATAGTCTAAACAAGAACTGACTAATGCAGTTATTAAATATGAGTACACGGTTTGATTCTGTCATAAAAAAAACATGTGGAAACATAGGATGTGTGTAATTATTAATGTGATGTGTAAGAAGCCGCATGGAGTTAAGTAAGGTTTGTATTTCCTTAATAATGATTGAAGTCTTCATTTACTTTTTATTCCCAGAGATATTTCTGTCACTGCATCAAACAGCACCGCGTAACAATCACTGCTTGTATGAAAATGTTCTGTCTTTGACTTCTCATCTGAACATTGTGCTGGTTTCAGTTTCAGCTTGTTCCAAAATATGTGACACTACATTACAGATTGTTAGTAGCCTTACGGTTGTTATACTATCGCACAATAGTATCGTTTAATGGTCTATTAATGTGTTGGTGCGGTGGTTTTCCAGGTACATGGAGCAGAGTCATGTTCTTCTGGAGCAGAGGAACGACTCCCTCAAATCAACCAGTGAACAGAACCAGGCCAGGCTCCTGCAGGCGGAGCAGGACAAGGTGAGTGTTTGTCCTTACTGCTGGAGAAAGGAACACCTCAGTGCGTAGACCCATTGTTTGTATTGTACCAGCTCGATGGTGCTCTCTTCATGCTGACAAAGGGCAATTGTTGTCAGAGGATTGAGTCTAGTTTAAATTGGACCCAATTTGGACCCAGTTTATCACGTTGAGACTTATTTCCTTAATTTGACTCGTCTCTTTTTGACTTTTGTGGGGTCAGCAGGTAGATGAAGGTGAAGGTAGGTGTGGATCTTTACTATGAAACTACATCTGTTCTATGTAGTTTATACTGAATATATAAAGGTCATGAATTTAAGCCCCTGGTGATACAGACAATAAATGTTGGGGTCCACAGTACTGCAATATTTCGTTAACATAAACTTACATCACTGAATATGCTTTTTCACTACCTTGTGAAAACTGCGAATCAACTTTGTGATTAAAGACTGTATGTACAAATTACATAACCACAAAATAACTAAAAAGCTTCAGGGAAATCAAGTTAAATTAAAGCTCAGATATTGAGTGCCAATTACACTGTGTATTAACCTTTCAGCCACTAACATAGGTTGTCTTGACACAATGCAATGTTCTCCTGGGAAACCTTTTAAACCTTCCTGCCATTCATCTGGATGTATTTTGTCATGCACCACCCTCCAGCTACCAAACGAAGCTGACATTTCAGAGGTGCATGGTTTCATATATCCAGATGGGTGAACTAACTGAACAGCAATAATGCTTTTTCCCACTGGAATTCTGTTGCATTAGTAACTAAGAGGTTCCCTTTTATACACAGTCTGAATTGCACATTAGGATTTTCAGTTGCTGTAACCGTCATACACTTCTCAGTGGTGATAGCGTTGGTGTTGATTGAATCGTTTGCAGTCGCAGCACTTTGCTCTCCACCTGGTTACCTGTGCTACTTTGCTGGTCTGAGGAAAATCTAGTATTTACTGCTCTTTCTTCTCAGCATGCTCTACCTCTGGACCTGGGCTCTGGCCAGGTGAGCCCACTTTCTCTGTGTACTGCCATCAGATCGGGATCAACTAGTATCTGCAAAATAAAAATAAATAAATGCACAGAATTTAAACTTGGCGCTTAGGCATTTCCTGCCTAAAATATTTTTGTAATGAAGTTCAGATGTTCAAGTGAAAGCTCAACACTGAAATCCCTGTGACTGTTAGTTTCTTTGTGCAAAGAATCACAAGTAAATACTATTTGATCCCGATCTAACTGCTGCCCCTGTATCATCCTCGTCACGATTCTTCATTTGCATTTTAACTAACTATTTTCCTCTCTTTTTTTTTTTCTCTTCTGCCTGCTTTTCCATCACTCGCCACTTCTCTCCCACAGGGACAGGCTGCTCACACCACTAGCATCAGTAGCCACCCATCCAGGCTTGTTACCATGCGTTTCACTGTCTTTGCATGGTCCTGAGTTTTACGTTGCTGCAGACAGTCACTGGTGCATCTCATGCTCTCACCCCTTCCGCTGCGTCTCTGTCAGGTCCGATTGACCGAGGACCTGGCCTCCTCCACGGCGCGTGTGTCTCAGCTGCAGCTAGAAGCTTCAGCTCACCAGCAGAAGGCCGTGGAGCTGCAGACCAAACTGAGCTCAGCGCTTCAAGACAGTGAGAGCCACTGTCAACGCATCACTGCCCTGGAGACACAGCTGGAAGGTTTGTGTTAAAGTCTTTACAGGTTTGGAAAATATATTACTTCACGTTGTTGCACTGGTTGTTGCTGGATAACAAGCTGAACCAGATCCTAATTTATGAATTTTCTAAATTGTCCAAATACATTTGATCCAGTTATGTGAAATGTTATGTTATTATGTATAAAATGGGTACATTTGAGTGTGATTCTTATGCAGATGTGAATAACTCTACATTTCAACTGGTGTGGGCTGTAAAGTATATGTATTACTTTATTTGTGTTTGTAGATCATTAATTATCTAAATCAACGATGAATCAGAATGAATCAGTCAAGAGGTGGCGTTAAAGTTGAGTATTTATGTTTTCCAGAGCTGAAGGAGGAAGCAGAGAAGGCCCAGACTCAGTACCGCTCAGAGAAGCAAAAACGCAAAGAGATGGAGCTGAGAGTCAACACGGTGGACGAGGAGCTGCAGGACCTGAAGACCGATAAAGAAAACCTAGAACGAGTGAGTACACTTCATATCCTTTTGTCTAGAAACAAAGATAATATGGTAAACAACTGTTTATCCTTCCTGTTTAGGCACTTTTAGAGAGGAAGAAGAAGTGGCAGGCAGAGCGCCAGCGTCGGGACGAGGAGGTGGAGGAGCTCCGCAAGAGCAGCCAGCAGGAGCTGGACAACCTCCGGACTCAACTCCGCAAAGCCAGAACCAGCAGTGACAACGCTGCATCTGAGCAGGTCACACCCAACAAAGAAAGGGACAATTGTGGGAGCCGGTGTTTCTCTCAACACCTACGGTTTTACAGATTACCACTAACTTTACTTTTGCATCTTGTATGCATTGTAGTTGTCTCAGCTGCAGCTGGAGCTGGAGGAGGAGTGGAAGGGGAAGAGTCAGCAGGCGTTGGCTTCGGCTAAAGAGCAGCACAGCAGAGAGCTGCTCGAGCTGACCGAACAGAGAGATGCTCTGCAGAACAAGCTAACTCAGCTGCAGGAAAAGGTAACGAAAGTAGTCCTGGTAAAACCCAAACGCAAAAACCAGCCCATGCAGCTTTGTTAGTATTTACAATTTCTGAAAATCTTTGTCAAAGGTTGAGCATAAAAACAAGAGATCTGAAGCAGGATTAAATGGGCACAGTAGGAACAATATCAGAGTTACCTTATGGAAGAAGTGGTATTTTTTTTATTATATGACCCAATCTAGAGACCAAAAGTCATGTTATTTTGGCCACTTTTTATTTATTTTGACGTATTTATATTTCATGAAACTGAGTTTTCTAATGTCATTTTCTCATTAAAGAGTAGTCTTAAAAGTGGCCATTATAAAAACTTGTCAGCTGTTAAGATGTGTACTGAAAACTCAAACTAAAAGAGACCAAAATGAACCTATTCATATAATATTCAGAGTAGCTTACTGTTTTGTTGGACTGGCTGGTTATATAGAAAAAGTTAAACCTGCAAGCTAATCAGCTAATCTAGCAAAGTAAAGTAACTTAACTAGTTACTTGGCTAAATTAGCCTGTTTTGGTATTAGTTACCTTCAACAGAATGAAAAGATGTGGCTTTTGTGGGGTAGCTGTGTAGAAAAACTAGCTAAGATAAATAGTTAACTATGAACTAGTTAATAGCCATAAACTAGCCAAGTAACTAGTTAACTTGTCTAACCAGTTCACAGAAAGAAACCAGGAGTTTTTTTTTAGCTGCAGTCAAAATTTGTGTATTCATTCGTTTTGAAAATTGCAATCACAATCGTTTGACACAAGAATAACTGTACATGGTGTGATGTAGATGTGGCTGTTTGATGTGTAATTTCCTCAATTTCTTCTCCCCCAACAGTTTACAGCTTTGAAGCAGTCGAGAGACTCTGAGGAACAGAGTCTGCAACAACAGCAAAGGCAAAGCGAAGAGCTTCAAGCCCTTCAGGAAAAAGTGAGATGGGTTAACTAGTCATCAGTCAGCCTGGGACTCTTGATATCAATCCGAACTTATCTAATCTAATAAACCTAATCAAACATTCACCATCAACTTCTTTCAAATGCCCGTGTATTATTCTCTTTCAGTACAGAGCTCTGGAGCTGCAGGGAAAAGCTGTACGGGAGAAGTTGGAAAGACGAGTGGCTGAACTGGAGAAGAACGCTGAGGAGCAGGAGGGTTCAGGGGATACTGCAGCAGAGGTGAGAGCTCTCACACCCACACATGCCAGTGAAGTGACTGAATCAGAGCAGCGCAGTCATTTCCTTCAGTTTTCCCATCCTTGTTTACACCTTTGGATCATTTTTGTGGAAGGTCTGCAGTAGCTCATTCTAACCTCTAGATGTCAGTGCAGCTTGACTGAACCTTCAGTCGTAGTTTTTTGTTTTTTTTTACAGTGTAAGTGCAACAAAAAGGCTGTGCACCTTGGTATATAATACATTCTTTTGTATTGTTTACTTTATGATATAAATTGTTTGTAATTTTGTCAACAAAAACACATTTTCTCTGTGAAAGTGTATGATTTTTATTCATGTCCTGAGTTGAACTAGCTAAATACAGGGTATTACAGTTACAATGACTATTTCTATCATAGATTATATCTGTCTCAATCCCTTTGCTTGTAGCTCACTTTAATCGATCACATAAATATTGAAACATGTCATTATTTTTTATTTTGATGTTTGTACTTGCAGGTGAAGCGTGTGATGAACGGAGTGTTTCATACTCTGCGAGGGGAGTTTGACCTTAGTGAATCTTACAGTGGCCAGGCTGTGCTCAGTGTAATCGTCTCTACCATTAAAGTAAGTGCTTTTTACACAGAAACATGGTTCAAGATTTTGTTGGTTGAAGACAGTAGTCTGCTGGAAATAACACCCCAAACCACTGATCAGCTCCTCTCTTCAGGGGTATCAGTCATTTAGTTTGGTCCATTTTAGAATATTTCTGTGGAATAAGAAAGAATTCAATTCTATTCAGAGCTTCTTTGTTTTATTGTGTGACAAACCAAAGGCATGACAGTGTGCCAGGGAGCATCTGTGTATAATCCTGTACAGGTGGAACTATTCTGTTGTTTTGGTGACTTCTTTGAATTATTGTTTTTTGTTTTACTAGAATGTAACTCTGCAGCTGCTCAGTGGAACTGACAAACCATCCCTGAAACCATCTAAGAAGGAAGAGGAGGCGGAGGAGGCAGAGGAGGAGGAGGACGATGAAGAAGAAAGTGAGACTGTGAAACAAAGGGAGGAAACACCTCCCCAGATTGTACATGTGAATGGACAAAGAGAAGTCAAAGAAGAAGAAAAGGAGGAAGAAAAGGTGGAAGATGTACATGTGACTGAGGTCCAACAAGTCAGTGAGACTCAGATGGTTCAGGAAGATGCAGCAGCAGAGGAGGAGACGGAGACGGAGAAGGAGACAGTAACTGAGACGGAGACAGTAACTGAGACGGCACGTCTGGCAGAGCCTTCAGAACCCACTGCTCCGCATCCACTTCCACCCACTGACCTCAGTCCACAAGATACAGCAACAACACAATCTGAAGTGAAGCAGGAGCACAAACAACACTCTGAACACTCTGAAATCTCGACAGAAGAAAAAGACACCAGCAGGTCTGCAGGTCTGGATGATGGGCCTGATGAGAGAGCACCGCCTGAGGACGGACTTGAGCCTGTGTCAGAAGAAAATGCTGTAATGAGTAGCAAGGCAGACCCAGAGAGTGTGGAAGACGGGGAGCATGTAGAAGAAATAAAAGCTGATTCTCAGAGCACCTTTGGACCTCCCGTCAACCCACCTCCTCCACCGGAAGCACCCCAGAACAGCTCGAGAGAAGACGCAAGGTGAGTCTGACATCACTAAAATCTTAGAACAGCCAAGACAACGCTCCAGTCTCTGGAGTGTCCTTTACAAGCCCAGGCTTTGACTCCACAGAACATATGATGAATTGCCACAAATGGGAAACGTATGCATTTAAAGTTAAGTCCACACACTGAGAATGAACTGAATGGGTTTATAGTGGATCTGTGGACCGCAAAAAAATGGTTGTAACCCAATAAATGTTTGGTTGATAGCGTTAAGAAGTTACATTGAACCAGTCTTGAGATGTTTCTTCTTCTCTTGTGTTTTATCTCTACTGATTAATGCATGTGTTCGTCCAAACTAACATCCTGTCTGAACTGTTTTCTGGCTTTATCCCCATTCCCCTTCTCTCTGTCTTCTCTGCTGTCGTTTGTCTGTCCCACCCCATTCATTTTGTGCTATTCTCTCAGTCCGACTGGGGGAATTGGTGAGAAAAATGGAGAGAAGCCATTTTTCCAGATCCCAACTCCCGCCAAGCCCCCCGCAGTACCCAGCGAGGAGGAAGAGGAGGATGAAATGGTGAGGAATGATCTGTAGAGCTCAGGAGAAGCTCTCAGATTTGATTCAGCTTTCTGCCACACCAACCTGAGCCCTTCCTGTGTTTGTCGTCAATCTGACATTTCAGCACTAATTTAAAGACTCTGTTCCCTCACTGTAATATTAATGGGTTTTTATGTTTCCTCCCTCATTTGTCCAGAGCTTGAAGGGGCGTCCGCCACCAGCCCCTCTGTTTGGTGATGAGGACGATGAGGATGATGACCTGGACTGGCTGAACTGACGTGGAACCAGAACAATCCGAGTCTGCCTTTTTAATTTCAACACTAAAAAGAAGCGTGAGGAGCTTTAACGGGTGTTTCTGCCCAGTGGAGCAGCGTAAGAGGCCCAAGCAGCCTCTGCTGTGGCCGGACACGTGGCCCGGCTCTTCAGCTGAGCGTTGCCCTGGCGACCAGCAGCTGCTGCCACCGCCGTCAGGGACAACAAGGCTTCAATCTCAGGCTGATTTAGGTTGAAATAACAAGCTTGTCAAAATCAAATCAGAATATTTTCATTAATTTAACGTGATCTCTGTTTGTGATGAAGCTTAATCCCAGATTTTACACGGCCCTGTAGCAGGTTATGTTGAATTAGCAGGAATAATGTTGTCAGTGGTTTCAGACTGGATCATAATAGTTTTTAGTAATTAGCTCGCAGCTTTAAAAATAGATCTTTTACACCGTTTTGCTAACCTGAAATTCATTCCAGGAAATAAATGATTTTATCTCTACTCTTTGTGTTGTCTTTTTGCTAGTTTGCATGCACATTGTAGATTTGTAGGGACTTGAACATTTAAATGTATTTCAGCCTCTTGATTATCAAAGAACATTTATTTGTAATTATCAGTGAGAAACGGGTCACTGGAAAAAGACAGTCATAGATGAAAGATGAGAACAGAGAGATTTAAAATCCAACATCTACCTCTCTTAATTTTCTATATTTGTGCATCAGAATAACTCAGATCATCAGTAAATTTTCAAACAAGGCCTGAAAGTATACAATTAGAACCCAATTCAACAATTGAAATATATATATATATACACACACATATATATGTGACAATATTACATATGTGTGAGGTGCCAAACAAAGGGCACCGATAGGATTCCAAGTTAATTTCACAGCCAAATTAGAGTTTATCTGTTCAAGTGTTTCTTATCAATGTACTGACACCTATGTTACAGGTCAGATCTAAACATGCATCCTGCATGTCATCAGATCAGGAGACAGTAGCCACCAATATCAAGACAAGCTCCTCACAATACTAGGAGGTTTAACACAAATCCAGCACCCTGAGGTTGTACACTACGTGGAAGCTATATGGAAACTAGTGTAAGCGACAGCATGAAACAACAGTTTTATACTTGTGCGTAAACCTCTTTATATATACATCATTTTAACCGTTGTTAATTTTCAGTGAGATCTCATTTGACCCTATTATGCGAGTTTGCTACAAAAAGCTAAAACATAAATAGTCCGTTTCCAAGCATATAGCCATCCCCTTAATTTAACCAGCGGGGGGCGCTGTAGACCCAAGGAACGCAGAGCCGTATATTAGAGCGAGTCTGGCCAACTAGGGAACGGACCGTGGCAAGTGGCAATAACAGAGAATACAACTGGATTAAAAGTTAAAATATGTCCCAGTGCTCAGCCTACGGCTCCAACACAGGATCGGGAAAACACCCAACGAACAAAAACAGAGGAATTTATGGGAAGATAAGATGTCAATGTCTCTCTTTTATTAAGATTTTATACATAAAAAATAATAAATTCATACCATCATTAATGTGTACTTTGATCTCAAAAATGCCCAACACCGCTTTACAAAGAAAGTTTGAAGTTAGTTGAAGTTAACCAAGCCTTATGCTAGCTAGTTATCTAGACTAAAGGTTTGTAAAATATAGCAGCTACTGTCATACATACTGAGAAACCCATGTGTACATGTAATTTATGTCACATTTAATTGACACGTAACTTTGCCTCAGTTACTACTAAGTTAGCGTGCTAATGTTATAATGATAATTCTAGTAAGACTAGTTAAATTTTCACTATTTCTGGGTATTTATATTTTTTCTGAGCTTTTAACGGCGATGGGTTAGAGACTGAGGAGAAGGTAAACACAGCTCTGTGACTGATGAGGCGATGGGACTACAAAGCATTTTACGGGATCATTTAAGATATTTAAAGTAAGTAGACAGTGGGATATTTAAGTGAGGGCCTTTAACATATTGACAGACGTTAGCAATAATATTTATAGGTCCACTTAATGGTGAAAATAAGCGGTATAATTCAACATAGAACATCCGTCCCATAGTTTTACACTGTGGAGTCTTCCCTTCGATGTATCTAACATGGCGCCCGTGATTTTTGTTGGCCAGACTCTCTCTAATATACGGCTCTGAAGGAACGCTACACAGTTGCCAAGCAACAAGTGTAAACAATGAGCTGGACCAGATTGCAGAAAGCTGTGAGCCTAAATTGAAATGTTTAATGAAGTTAAAGTCTACTAAAAGGTAAGTAGTTTTATTGCAGTCACTAGGTTTAAATTACATATCAAACAGTTTGTGTTTGGGCCATTGTTTCATAAATGGAATGCAACCTTGAGGTGGGACAACTTGTCAGTGAGATTTTCTTAGTTCCAAAAGCTCCATGCACATTTATGGTAATTTTCCTACAGTCATAGATTCTGACGTGGTCCTGCAAGACAAACACTCAGTTACTTATAACTTAAATGCTGCTGCAATTATTAAAAAGAGGAGGAAGATAAATGAATTGTCAGTCATTCAGGGCATGGTAAACTGAAATACTAAGCTAAAACCAGAGCAACTGGAGCCGAGAACTGAATTTTCTGTTCAAAATGACTGGTGTGGAGTTGGATTTCTTGGTGATTGTTTCTTTCCAGTTAGTGGTACTCAACAAATCCATTAATGGCCACAACTTTTTTTGTTTATTTCTTTTTTGCTTTTGACTGAACAGGTTTATGACTTAGTGTGTGAATGGGTGGTGAAATGACTTCAAGACAAGTCAAGCTTAGTTTGAAGCTTTGTTTTTGCATCATTCTCAGTGGTCATCTGTACTTACTGATGAATCCGGTGCGTATCATCTAATGGTGCTCAGCCACTTTCGCTTCCATCCTGCTAAATGTAATGTACTCCAAGTTATCAAGTACACAGCCACACAGACCTGCTTCCTGTGACTCACCTTACAGGCCACTCATAGCTATTTAATTGTTATCCCTTTGTGGCCGTTAGACAGCTGAAGCATGGGCAGCCTCTCCAGTCCCACTCCGGCTGGAGCTCATTGTCTGTGGCCTCTCTGCTCCCACACCTGCTGCCTGGATGCTGAGCAGCGTGTCCGTAAGTGCAAACCTCAAACGGTGAAGGCCCTCACCCATAGCGGGCCCTCAGCATCAGCCTCTGAAGGTGAGCACAAACCAGGATCCCATCGGTCTTCCTTGTAACATTATTTCTAACTGAAGTGTATGTGCATGTGTTATTTTTATCCTATAAGTAGCTCATATGTTCTGTGTTATTAGAGGATACATTTCCAGTCATCACTCTAGTTGATGCGTCAGAGTGGCTCGATGCTGGTTTGCTCGCTGGAGCTTCTTCTCACGGGAGTGGCAATGACTTCTCAGACATCAGCTGGGTGGCTTTACCAATGGGAGCATTGAGGCGGTGGGATGCTTTATTTTTTTCTTACACATATGCAGAAGATGAATCAGATGAATGAATCAAACTGTTTGTCACTGCAGAGAGGATGTCAGTATTCCCACTTACAGCTCAGACGTGTCAGATCACCTGGAGGCACACAGAGAACATGATACACCTAAGGTTGGTTGTGTGAGAGGGTTTCCCCCAGATTGCAGCACTGTTAAAGCATGTCTACCTTATGACTGGATAAGGGCATGAGGTAGAACAACATTATTTATTCTATGAATTGCTTCAAAATGTGTTGTTTTGCAGTATATCACCACCGGCTACCCTGCGTGAATTCATTGTCATAGGAGCTTTCACGGTTATTTCAGATAAAGACCATCCACATCGACCTCCCGCCCACTGACACCAGTACAAGCCAGCCCTCAAAGGCCATGCTGATGTGGGTTCCCAGTTCTCGTTCTCCTCCACCCCCTGATTATCGACACGGGTGAGGCACGTGCCTTGTTCTATGCTGACTGACTCCCTGATTCCTGATGATATAACAATCTGATCATGATCTAATATAGGGCAGATGTGCAGTGCTATATTAGTGCATGTTGTAGAATAAGGCTGCGGTCTTTTATGTTTTATTATCTGTGCTGTTTGCTGTTCATAAAGACTTCTACATTCAGGGAACAAATCTCTGGTTCTGTAACCTGCAAACTTCACTAAAGTATGAGGACTGACATACAGTGTTTTGCGCCCTTCAAAAGTTTCTATATTTTGGCATAAGAATGACTCCAAACAGCAGCAGATCCTGTCCTGAAAGTAGACAAAGAGAAACCAATTAAACAAATGGCACAGAAATATTGTAATTGCACATTTATTTATTGAAGAAAATGAATAATTTGAACAAGTACCTGAACCCTTGTTTTCAGTGTCTGGTGTGGCCCATGTGTGCTCCAATGACAGCAATTAAATGTTTATGGTAGCTGCTGATCTGTCGTCTGCAGCATTTTGAAGGAACTATATCCCATTCTTCTGAGTTCTGATATGTTGGTGGGCGTCCTCACATGAACTGTTTGCTTCCAGTCCTTCCATGGCATTTTTATTGGATTAAGATCAGGACTTTGACTTTGTCATTCCAAAAAAATGTTTGTGATATTTTGTTATTCTCCAAAACCTTACTTTTGTAGAATGACTTGTGTTTTTGGGGTTGTTATCTCACTGCATGATGATCCTGAAGTTTTCTTTTAGAATTATTTGGTATAATTCATTGGTCCATTAAAGATGGCAACCTGTTCTGTCCCAGGTGCAGCAGAACCAGAACAAGAACATAACCAGTTGATGTTTCTTGAACAGGATGAGGTACTGGAAATGCAGTGATTTTTTGTCTCCAAACACAAGCCTCATTTATACCAACCAATTCTGAAAGTGTGTTAAGTTTTGAATAGGTTTTATGTAGAAATTTCTGAAGGGTGCAAAACCTTTTAAATGGCGCTGTATATAACACTGATAGCAGTGACTGCTGGAGGCTTGAGGAATGCAAATCTCTAGAAGTTGAAGCCACAGTATACCCAGACACCACTGACCTCCTATGTCATACTATGACACCACATGACACACATCACCAATTGTAACACATTGAATTGAAACTGAACAAATTGAATTGCTATTAATTCATATTCTTTGTCATCCATAATATTGTTTTAACCACAGCTCCAAGTCTCCTCGACTTACTGTCAAGGAGCTGATTTTTCAACCTGTGGGTGACATGGACACACCTGTTGACAACAAGGTAAACAACACTCTACCTCCCAAAGCACTGTGTTTTGTGTGAAGTGAATCTGTGCAATGAAAAATAAGATGTGTTTAAATTTGTGGTTTAGAAAAGACTAAATCAGGACAAGTCAGGGAAGACTGTGCTAAAACCATCTCCAGCCAAGTTGAATCAGAAAGGCAAGGGCTGTCTGAAGTCAAAGGTGGACACTAGCCTATCAGGTCTTGGCTTGTCAGACAGTGACCTCCAAGTGAAAAAGATCGCTGCCGTTCCTCAGGTCCACTGTCTTGCACTCATGGGCCAAGCTCTAACTGCTGACCCCAAAGTCAAAGAAAACCAGCAACCTCCCAGGTCAGCCCAGACACTCCGGGAACAAACCGGTGGTCTTCCACCCTGTCCGGGAGAGGAAGCAGAGGAGGCACACCCAGGGGGGCCTCCATACCTTCAAACACGAGCTCCACTTTCAGATTTGGACAGTGGCTTAGCTCTCCATGCAAGTCAGACTTAAAATTGACATGTAAATCCAAAAAAAATAAACATGGCTGTCTGAAGAAACACAATGAACTGGCATTTGTTACTGGGAAGAGTCAGAAAAAAAAATTCATCAGAATAAAATACCAGCAGAGCCTGACTTCACTATGTATTTGTTTATGAAATAGTGTAGACCATGTTATTCACTGTTGTATAGGAACAGTATCAGCAGAGCTTCACGTGAATAGTTAGTTTGGTGAATGAGAAAAATAGGGTGATAATTTTTGAATCATTGCTACATATATGGCCTAGAGAAGAGCTTGTAACTCACATTGTTTACTGTGGATCATCCATTACAAACACATGCTGGTGCAGTCCACCTCGCTTTAAATTCTACTGAACATGACAAATATCCATGTCATGAATTCTGTTAATTGTTGGCAAAACTGTATAAAATAATATCCAGGAATAACTGACTCTGCTGTGTCTGTAGTTTCAGTTAGCAATATAACCTGCAGGGACCTGCTCTGACGCTTTGGTGGTGCATGGGTTTGATAACTTAAACAACAAGGTGGAGATAAATTCATGTCTGAAGAGGCCTGGAGGTGTCACCACTTTCCTTCTGGTGAAGGTTTTCCTTCCCAATATCAGCAACACTTCAAATTTGGTGCTAGTCAACCTCAAGAGCTCCATGAGCCAGAACTAGGAACAGCGAGGCCATGCTTTTGTAAGTAGTCTACCTCTTTCTGCATTTGTGCTCTTTTTGAGGAATTCACTGCTTAGTTGGAAGACTTTCAGCAACATCAGTATCATGTTGCAAGCCAGTGGTCGGCACATGAAGAAAAATACTTAGGACCACAACCACTTCAAGGTGTTGACTTGGCCTCCAAATTCCCTAGATCTCAGTCCAGCTGAAGATGGGACTGAAGACGTGCCAGACAAACAAGTCAGATCCATGGAGGATCCATCGTGCAACTTTAAGTAACTTCCAGGATCTGCCCACTTTTCAGAGGCTGTTTTGACTGAAAAAAGCAAGACCTACATAATAGTAGGCAGATGGTCATAATGTTGATTTGGAATGATTTTAAATCAGCCCTATGGGGTCTCCTTTGTGTGACCTGGACAGTTGAGACAGAAATCTCTCTCCGAACCACTAATCAACACTTGTGAATGCTGAACTGATAAGGTTTAGCATCAAGAGAGATATTGAAGCAAATAAGTTAATCAAGTAAGTTATTGCAAGGCCAATGGAGATCCACTGGTGTTCAACAGTCACTCTGCACTCAGGCTGCCACAGTCCTCTCTGTGACAGGAAGCCCTTGTAATTGAAAGTGTTGACATCTGAAGATAGTAACTTACTTAGTTGGTCATAAAAACACGAGTCAGTGTGTGTAACAGGAACTGCAAAGTAAGAGTGGGCATCAGCTTCCGAAGATGTCAACGCTGATAGTCATTACACACATCACTTCTACTGTGTTTATTTAGTCTTTTCAACATCTTAAGTAGGGAATGGTTCTTGGTCACGTACTTCCCTGATTAGCCAGACCTCCATGCAGGAAAACTGGAAGAGAATTCTCTCTCACTGGCTCATAAACAAATTAGTGAAAGAATGTGGAGTTGTGTGATTTAATGCTTGATGTATGCCAAGTATGTAAATAACTTGTAGAGCGACAGTAAACAGTATTTTTGTACATCTAATTGCTTGTCGGAGAGTAAAATTAATGTCTGTTTGAAGACTCATAATATCATCCGTGTGGTGCACATGGTATACAACAATCAGGCAGTACATGAAGTAAATGATATTGACCATCTTATGACAATACAATATCCAACTGGGAAGCTTTTGGACCTGACGTTCATGTGGATGTTACTTTGACATGTACCACTCACCTACACCAGACCAGACACCTCCACCCCATAGCAATGACACTCCTTGTTGGCAGCAGCCATCCCCAGCAGGATGCAGCCTGACACACAAAAAAACTGCCAACATTCTTGGCAGTTTGGGAAAATCCCAAACTGATCAAGTATCTGTGGGATGATCCACTGAGGCCCCTCCACTCAACTCATAGGACCCAAAGACCCCACTAACAGTATTGTGCTGCCAGACACCACAGGACACCCTCAGAAGACCCATGTCCATTCTCTGATGAGTCACAACTGTTTTGGAGGCACAAGAGAGACCTACACAATATTATGGCATAATGTTATGCCCAATTTAAAAGAAAGATAAGGCTAAAACAATGACATTTGGACGTATTGAAGTTTTCTTGAGGATGTAACAGTACAACCAAAAAACAAAACCTGGATTTACAGGGTTGTATGAAGATGTTTCATTCAAGTCTAATCCTAGTTCTCCGGCTCTAAAAGGAGTTTTCAGTTCTGGTGGGGAGTTTGGGTTTAAAGGAAACATCTGTTGGTGTTGTCCACCTGAAAATTACATGACTAAGGTCTGTTGACGACCTGCGGTTGAAGGAAACTGTTTTGATCCTGTTTTCCTTACCAACAAATGGTATTTTAACGGCCCATTAGTGTCCAGAGACTGTAGTGTACCTGAACAGGTTAAACTTTTTGAGAACAGATGTTATGGCTGTGGTGTAAATTGACAGGTACAGTCCACCTCCCCTGTTCAGAGAAAGGTTCCTTTCCTTCTCTCTTAAACAGTAAGTCTTCTCTGATAAAAATCAAAACATCGTTGTCCTCTAAGCAGTGTCGTCTGTCCTTCAGGTACAGGAGGTCTACTGAGTCCTGACCTAGAGAGCTGGCATTTCTGTGTTGAGCTTTGTGTTTGGGAATGTCGTATTTTCTTCTCCCTAATGTTTAAGTTTGTGCATTCCAAATATCACAACCTCATTTTTACACTTCTTAGTGTCGGCGTGGGATTCAATAGAATTGGATTTATATGTACATAAAGAAAAAACTAATAACTTTTTCTTTGGTCATAAGAAAAAACTAATAACTTTTTCTTTATGTTGTGAATCCAGATGGGATTGAATGGGATTAAATGGAAGAGTGTGCAGAGGCAGACATGCAACATCCAATCTGTTCATTCTCAGCCTGACAAGACTTCATCTTCAGAGGACAGGGCTGACTACGTACCACTCAGCCTCTACCCTGCCCTCATACCAAGCTCACTCTACCAGCCCAACAGCTCCCTCACAGGTAACCTCAGATCAAGTCAGACAAAAGACACAAAAGAGATTGAACAAAGGTATCTAAGAAAGATAAAGATTTATGATGCTGATCATAAAGTTGCTTGCCAGACAGATTTATACTGAACATAGTTTTGATACTTGTGTGTGTCCACAGGTCGTGCTAAATGCAGGCGTATGGCTCCTGACATGTTCAGCCGAAGATGGACTCGTTAGGATTGATGACCTCAGGTTTTGAGATGGTTATCACCAAAACCCTGGACAACCTGAAAATGTCTGTCTCTGAGTCACGTATTAACATTTACGGGGCCAAGCCATAAATGCGTGGCAAGTGACAAATGTGACATGGAGTTATGTGGTAAACTCCAAACTCCAAGTCCAGCTCCCAGACCTCATGTACTTTGAAACTAATACACTCATAGTTCAGCTCATTATATATTATACGACTAAACAATTACTGGAACATCTGGAGTGAGCACTACAGTACACATAACAAAAATACTACCACTAGTACTACTACTACTAATAATAATAATAATAAGCATTATTTTAATATCACTTTTCAAAGGTGTTTGACAGCTTGACAAAAACATTTTCCAGTTATATGGCTATATGGACTACTTTCTTGTGAAAAGTGTTCTTCCTGTTCTATACCTTGTGTCCACACTGCATTTTAACTATCTTATGACAACCCAATATCCTACTGGGAAACTTTTGGACCTGGCATTCATTCATGTGGATGTTACTTAGACATGAACCACCCACCTAGACCAGACCAGGAACCCCTGTACATTCGTAGTGGTACGGATATTTTCTTCTTCATTTTATTAATAAAAAGCACACATGCTTTTAGACTGCAATTAGGAATGACTGAAAGGGTTTTCGCTTGAAGACTAAAAACAGCCCAGTTCTAAGTGTCACTGGACAGAATCTATCGTCTCTTTTGGTAAAATGGTTGTCCTTGGGAACATGACTCAACTTCATATGTGGTATTTTGAAGCCAGAAAAATCCAGATTTCAAAAGCATCTTTAAAGCGTGTTGGTCCAAAGTTCTCACACCCCAAACCTTGAAGAGGTTTCAATGAACCCTTTGAATAAGTGACCTCAGCCCAGTTGAAAATCGGCGCAAACACCCTAATTTTAGACACCAATAACACTGAATATTTGTCATCGGGTGTTAGTGCTTGCTGCTACCTACAGAGCAAACAAACCGTCTTGCTTGTTCGCCAAAGGAAACAAACTGTGCTCTGCGCTACGTCAAGGTCGACCGTAGGCTGCCGTGTTTGTTCCTCACACGTACAATACCTCCTGTGCTGGCATTTCTCGATCAAACGTGACCTCATTCCGGTTTACTGTATATCGGCCTTTTCAGTGGCCGAGGGCACAGTGAGCTTTATGTGTTAGTGTCCCAGTTCCCGAAGGGGAGCCCTGGAACGTTTTCTGTTTACGGCTTAACTGCGATAACATTTTCCCCTCTGAATCACAGGCAGCGCTGTGTGGTGGTGCCACCTTTCCCCTGCCCACTAACAGGACACCCTCTGTCAGTCTGCAACACCACCAGCTCCCACACTAAAGTCTCTTTGAATTACCTGGTTTGTTTATTCTAGTGTACTAAATATGCAGCGCGCAGCTCAAGTAACCTCAGATTCACTGCAGGGAAAGGCAGCATCTGTGTTGATGGCTCTGGCTTCTGTCATTTTTGGCTAAATCTGGCGGTTTCTCCAATTGTACTGTCTACTTTTCATGCAAAGGTTCTTTGCCACAGTATCTGCTAAACATGTGTGCCGCTTGGTCTTTTTCCCCCCCTGTATTTTCATGTTGAGTCTGGGATAATGTGGGGCATAGACCTACACTCATTACCCTTTTTATTTGAAAACTGAGTTCACTTATTTTTAAGGCCTGCTGTCATACACCCTCCTTTTCTCTGCTTTTACCAAAATTTCCAATTCTAAAATTCAGTGATAATACTGACCAAACTAAGGGAAACACAAGGGAAACATCATATAAAACCACCAGATGTACCCTGAGTGGTCTGATCACTAGTGCTTTAAGTAGGGGGGGTGAACACACTCAGGACACATTGAGGCACAATTGAATGATCTGATCTCAGGCCACATCTGGAGTTGGTCTGGGACACATTTGATGATCTCTGAGTCACTTTAAGGGCCACCTACTCAGGGAGATTTTCCTCATTCATAAAACAACAGACAGTGGTTATTATGAATGAACACCTGAAAAAGCGCCATAAGTGACATGTGTTCATTTGTAATGAGAGCATTTGAAAATATTTTATCCTCATAGCTGTTAATTAACTAAATAATGAAAAAATCCACAAAAATTGAGATGATTGATTAGGAGTCAGTTATGCATAATTCCACCATAAAAAAATTGGACTGACATGTGGTTAATTAGCCATCTCATTGACGACCAGTGTTTTTCTTTATAACAGTTATGCTTCAAACACCACAGCAGTGAGATTATGTGAATCGGATGGACACTTCCTTTTATATTCTGGCTCTAAGGGCAGAGATAACTAAATAACAGTGTAGCAGACAGAGATGCTACTCAGCAGCAGTAAAAGTTACTGGTTGTCCATCAGTACCTGCAGCACACCTGGTCTCGTCAGACACACAATGGCCAGGTTATTGCTAGTACTGCTAGCGCTGTGTCCAGTTACTGCTGCTCTGTGCTCCCTGCTGTCATCACTCCCATTAGACTCTGTAGAGGAATGTGCAGGCCGCTGCTTCCCTCTGCCCTGCAGCCTGGGCAGCTGCCATGACACACCTGCACATGTCACATGCAGGGCTCTAGCCCACTTTTTCATTAACTTTTATTCACCCCAAGAGTTTAAGACTTCATGGAGCAGCTTTCTCCTGCTAATGAAAACCAAACCAACCAAAGAATTTCAATCACTCTGCACTGTAGTTTTTACTGTAGTTTAAGCATCCATGTTACATCTTTTCCTCATTCTTTTAAGGTGACATTAATAAACTCATGTTGATCCAGCTGTTAAGAAATCCGGTAGGCAAAGGTATTCCACACTTTTTTTAAAACAATGAATCTTGAAGACGTTTCACCGCTCATCGGAGTAGCTTCTTCAGAAACTCTACAAGTCCAGACGCCTTTTGGTTTGTGATGACTTGGATGACTACGAACCTTCAGAGACATAAAGCAGTTAACGTATGAAAAGGAAGTGTTGTTTACTGACCAACAATGCTTTAAATGCTGTTTTTGAAAACAGGTCCCTGTAGTGTTATACAGCTCCTCATCATCCTCCTGAACACTATTTGCATAACACATAGCCTTTGAAATAAAAGAGAATATGGGCTCAGTGGTTTATTAAATACCAAATGACAACTTTAAGATAACTCAGTGACGGACCTTGACCAGATATTCCTCCAGTCACCACTAGTTGTTGCTGTTGTGGGATATTGTGTAAGAGTCAGTGTTTCTTACACCGGAAAGTAATGGAGAAAATATTTTCTGTATAATTAGAAATTGAAATACAGTTTAATTGTGAGGCAGAGTTCAGCCAGCATTGACGAGAAAGTCAGTGAATTTCCAAGCGATCAGGATACCATTAGACGTGACCAGGCGATAGACCACCAAACCATGCGGTGCAGGTGCAGGGCGGATCCACCAGTACATTCTGGAAAAAGGACAGCATGTTTCTAAAAAAAGGAGGTGGAGAATAGAGGGAAAGACTGGCCATAAAAGGAGGATGCTGAAAGCATTTTCCTCAGTTGTTTCCTGGCGGCAGCAACTGAGAAGGTTTTACTTTTGTCTTTGTCTTCCTGTTAAATAGAGCCATTCAAACGGAATCTTTCATCGTCATATTAGAGTCTTCAGAGAATTTTTGCTGGTGGTTGGATCATACAGGAAATGTTTTTAATATTTGTAATGAACTCTGACACTGCATTGTTAAACTATGAGACAGGACAAACAATTATGCCAATGTTTTGAAGATGTTGTGGACGTCAAGGAAAAGTTTACATCTGCAGGGAGGGCTGATGTGGAAAAATTGCATGCTGCCAGTCATGGGCGTCCAAATGCACCGCAGCTCGTGACATAATCTGCTCACACTCAACCACGAAATCTAATACTCAGCTGGTGACCCGCTCTGGCCGCTCAGCGCGAGTGTGTGCACAGAAGAGACAGTGTGTGCATGCAGGGAAAATGGAGCCCATTCAGAGCAACAGTAGGATGAGTGATGACTGCAGTGGACCTGCAGCTTTCTGAGGACATTATTATGAGGAATGCAGCGGAGACGGGAGCTAGTGGAGGCGGGCGATGACCTGCCTTCTCACCTCACACACAGACACGCTCTCCTTCAATGCGGATTACAGGCTGAACATCCGTTTAGTGAAGCATTCTTGTTTATTTCTCTAGCATGTACTGGGTACAGACGACCAGGCTACAGGAAAACACTGCAAATTGCTTATAAATCCATAATATTGCAAATAAAAAGTCAACTTCAGTTAAACTGCAGTGGTCTTCACACCCAGCAATACCTTAGGGCAGGAGTTTTATACTTTAGTTTGGGGGCCTCATTCTCCCCAATTTGATCTCGAGCGCAAGTAAGATAAAAACCTATAAGTAACGACAACTCTAGATTGTTTCCATTTGTTTTAGTGCAAAAAAGAATAAGTAAATTAGGAGAATGTTTTAACAAATGCCGTTCAAAAAAAATCTGAATGAATGAACAATGAATGTTTCAGTGTTTTGTTCTGTTCACTTCTTGGACTAAAACAGTGGACAAATTAGGGATAGCAGTTATTTTCATTTAAAAACTGCAGTCTTCTATGTAATTTTCATCATGCCAATTCATGATGCAGGTCAGATCTGACCCTCTGGCGGGCTGCCTTTGGCCCACAGACCATATGTTTGACACCTGTGCCTTAGGGCAGCATATTGATCCTTTAGTTATACTCTCTGGTGGAGTAATCGTTCATCATCTTGAGATCTTGACTGACCACCTGTTGAGTGACCATTGGATGGTCACTAGTTTTTGCAGTGCTTTATGGAAAATTTTGAGTGAGGGCATAGAATTTAACCACTAAGGTTTCAGACACCACTACAAAATGGCCCTTCAGTATAAAGGGGTTAGGGGGCGTATACGGACACGGCCACAGTTGCTGTATTTAAACAATTCCTGTATTAAAGATATACACGACAACACAGCACTGTGAAACCCTCCTTTTCAATCATTTATGGACAAATGGACAACAATATCAGTACACAATATTCTTGTGTAAAAAGTAAGCACATTCATGACCGCTCTTGACTTCAGGAGCCAGAATCTTGTAAGAGTTTTTCAGAACTATCCGCCAGTCTTTGATACTGACTCACAGTTTTTTGTTTGTTTGTTTTTTTAACCACTCATCCAGCAGATCCTTGATGAAACTGTGGGTTTATTCACTCCTTTTTGCATCAAATATTTTTGGCTCAATTTTCTGAGACATGCCGACTTGCCAGACTCAGAGACATCCACCACCTGTTTTCTGAAGGCCACACCGCACACTGCAATTGCATAAAATATATGGGTCAGACTGGTTGTACCTGTCCTTTCCTAGGGAAGCTTTGATCACCAGCACATAACGTGGAACCCCTGATTCTAATTTTGTATGAGATAAATGTGGGGTGTACCTTCTTTAACATGGAGGTACACCTGCCCTTTTAGCCTGTTCAAATTAAAAGACTTATGTTTTATAGTGAACGTTTGCCTTTGTGCATTACGTCTTTTATTGGCTCTTCCTCCAGTCCAATATAAACCGACTGATTCATTCAGTACCGTGTTTTTTGTCTGGATCCTGTTGTGTCTTCTTAGCTCTCTGTGGTTGACTCAGGCGTTGCAGAACCTCTTCCTCTATGCTTCCTGTTTATCCCCTGGGCCGCTGTGTGATTGCTCTGCAATAGGTACATTTAGGTAAATTTGTTAAAAAGCTAAATGCCTTGTTGACAGAGTTGCAGTCTTCAGGCTGGTGGTTGATGTCAGATATTGAGCTGAGAAAATAAACAGGTCTGGGGGGCGGGAAGGGGGGGTTGGGTGCAGCAGGGTGATGAATCGCTGACAGCTCCTGACCTCCATGTGTTTTGGAAATGTTGGCCTGGCTGACAAACAATGGTTGGTACATTGCCACCCCAACCACAACCACCCCCCACTCCTCTATGAGTTTCCAGTACAGCATGGCCAGTGCACACATCCTGCCTTTGTGGGCCAGGAATCCCAAGAATCCAGACTGCTGCCCCCCCCCTCCCCGCTGCTGCCCAACAAGGTACTCTCACCCCACCTCCTCCTCCCCCTCACCCCAGCGTCCCAGTGGTTTTACAGGCCAGCCAGCCCGGGTGTCTAGGTGGCTGCTTGCGTAAGTCGGTGCACTGCATGCGGTTTGATGCACCCCCTCCCGCTCACCTGCAACACCTGCTCACAGGAAGCAAGCTGCATGTAGTAGAAGCCACGGAGGGCCACAAATGTGCTTTTAGAAGCACATAAAAGCTTGATGAAGGTTTCATGGTGGTGTGTTCAGGGATGATGTCATGATAGGAAGTAGGAAAAGGCCCTAGGTGCAGCACAGCATCAAGTTCTTTACTGTAGTCCCCAAAAACTAAAAGAACTACCAGACACAAGGGTAGCAATAAAAGTTCTTCTGAATCTCAGTGACTTCAAACGTTACTGTCCTGTAGCCTAAGTTTTCACTTTTAACTCCTCATGACTATTGTAGATATCTAAATCAGCCATACCTGCGATTAGTCTAACGGTAAGATTTCTATTATGTTTCTCTGATCTGGAGTAACGATGGAGCAGGTGGCATTAGGAGTACGGATATCACCTTTCTAAACAAATATCTTAGCAACTACTCTTGAAGTTGGCACAGCATTTCATTTTTATTTCAATGCTCCTATCAAATGCCACAGCTTCAATATTGCCTGACATCAGTCAGTTGGGATACGGCTTTCTGCACCACCAAAATGACCCAAACCAACATGTCTTTATGCACACTGTGCCCTAACATGAGCAGGATGAGTAGACGACCTGCAGTCACAGTTCAAGATGAGAAAACGTGAGGAAGGTAACAGTTTCCTCTCAGCTCAATAAATATCCAATGTGTTGCTCTGCTTTTGATTTGCTCCAGGGACATGAACCCTCCAGTAGACCGTCCAGGGCTCCCTGCAGAGAAGCCTGATGCTGCCACCACCATGTTTGCTGTAAGGCCAAAAAGTTCAACGTTGGTATTGTCAGACCAAAGAAACTTTTTTTAGTTGACCTCAGAGTCATCAATAAATCTGTGTCTGGTAAAAAACTATTATATGTAGAATCTGGTTCATCTCAGCTGCGGAAGCTTTTAACTCCTTCTGAGAACTCCTAGGTGTCTTGGTGGCTTCCTTCACGTGTCTCCTTCTTGCATGGCCACTTGTTTTGTGAGGATGTTGTCGTCTGAGTAGATTTACTGATATACAATGAGCCATCCATTTTTTTATGGATGGATTTAACTTCTCTGAGTTACTTGGAGTGTTTTTGTCCTCAGTGACTGGACCTTCTAGACACAGGTGTTTTCATACAGCAGCCACATGAGACACATTCACTGCACTCAGGTGACCTCTGTGTCATTTATTATGAAATCTGTTGGCTGGAGCTCCATTGATTTGTATCTTTAAAGGGGGTATATACTTACACAGTCTCTAATTTTACACAACGTATTCTTCAGTCGTCATCGACATTACTTTGTAGAAATTAGTTTTCTATTTGCAGCAAAGAGTTTTGTAAATTCCATTTTAAAGGCGCTGCCATCATTTGTGCTTTCACTTTACTTTTTGTTGCCTTTCGTTTTTAGCAGTGTGCCAACTTTTCCAACTGAGCCAAGCGTAAAGACTTATTTTTTAGTTTGAAAATATTCCCTTCCTTTTTGGAAGAGGAGCTTCAGCAGCCTTATCTAATGCACCAAATGACGTTTCCCATGTTTCACGACAGTGCGAGCCAACACTTAATGCGAGGATTTTCCTGCTCTGCGACAAACACTTTTTACATGCCCCTGAGATGACAATGGGAATGCTGAGTTTTTCCTACCAATCATGGGAACCTGAGTATAGGCTTTTTATTTCCTGGAGTGCTGCCCATTAGGAAAAGGGCAGAGGGAACACAGGATGTCCTGAGCACATTGTCTTGCAGCACATTTGCTGTGGAGTGTAGTTCACAGGGATTTTCTCCCGGTCAATGTCTTGGCTGTGATGTGGCGGGATTCCCTGCTCATGTATTTCCATTACAACCCAAAAGGCTCTACCATTGTCTTCTTTCATATTGAAAACAGGTTCCGAGTATAAGCTGATCTGCCTAACACTCCCTTATAATTTTTCATACCCAGATTCTAGCACATGCTGTCTATCCAGAATTTAGTTGCCTGTAAAAACTTGTCAATATTTTCAGTTTGGCACCTCAACACCTCTCCCATAATCCTATTGTAACTTGAACACATCTGTCAGTATTTCATACCGACAGACCCGCCACCTCCCGCCCCCTGGACATTCCCTAGTCGTCTTGAGAGGAGAGTTGAAGGTGTCATGGTGGGGGCGGGGACATGTGTGTCTATAAGTGCGCAGGGAAACCTCTCTATGAAGTAGAGCTGAGCTGTAGTAGCTGTAGTAGAGCCGGCGGGGAACCTATCAGTGTACGGACTCTGAACTGTGGATACTTCTTTTTAATCCTGGAACTGAAAAAAACAAAACAAATTTTATACTCTCTGGACTTGAACTTTTTTTCTTTTACCTCCCATACTTCTTGGTTCCTTTGGAAGATTTGGGGAAGTTTTCTCTTTTTGATTAACTGCTGTATTCAGGATGCTTAACTCTGTTGTTTTGCAGCAGATCATTTCCACACTATTTTTGCTGGGTGGTGCTGCAGTGATGGTGAGTTGCAGTGACTTTTGCCGGCTTGATTCTTGCCACCTTTTCTGCACACATTTCTGTCCAGTTTCAGATTGTTTAGGTATTGTTGAAAAGACTGGAGGTTCTTGTTCTTTTGATTTTAAAAGTTTTGTTAAATCACCCTGACCTGACCTCTGACCCCCCGTTCAGGCAGAGGCAGAGTGCCCCGCAGAGTGCTCCTGCGCCCCCACACTCCCGCTGTGCCCGCCGGGCGTCAGCTGGGTGACCGACCACTGTGGCTGCTGCAAGGTTTGTGCTCGGCAGTTCAACGAGGACTGCAGCTCAACCGAACCCTGCGATCACATCAAGGGGCTGCGCTGCCATCTGGGGGCCGGAGGGGACCCTGAGAGAGGACTGTGTCGAGGTGAGGCAGTGCATTGTTGACCTCCACATGAAATTATGTCTCGATGATTCAAATTTCAGGTGCTCTCACTCAATTTTAAGAGAATCTCACTGGTTATTAAAGGAGCACTCCAGCTACTGGAAGTGTGTGAAAATAGTTGTGGACGGCCTAATATGAAGGAGTTACTCTGGATGTCTTAAACGTATGACACAACTCCAATCATCTAAGCTGGATCTTTTTAGGCAATACACATTTTTTTTAAATCGCATAAATTGCTGAAAAATCATTTAACCGTATCCTTTCTTTTAGAAAGTTTATTCCCTTAATGTGGTCATGTAGGTTGTAGTGTGTTAATGTTTCCACTGCGCCCTTAAACGAAGTTCAAGGATCTCTGCTCACACCTGTTTCCTATTCTCTCTATGTGTTGAAAGCTGAGGCCCACGGTCTGCCCTGCATGTTCAATGGTCAGGTGTACCAGCACGGCGAAAACTTCCAGCCCGTCTGCCAGCACCAGTGCACCTGCATGAACGGCGTGGTGGGCTGCATGCCCCTCTGCCCTCACCAGGTGCCCCTGCCCCACTGGCGCTGCTCGCGGCCCCGACTGGCTCGCCCCGAGGGTGGCTGCTGTGAGAAATGGGTGTGTGATGACGACAACAGCATTGACGAGGAGCCGGACGAACCGGTGCGCATCTCCCCTCCAGACCACCAGCTCCACCCCAACGACATCAGTGCCCTGCTGCAAGCCCAGCCACAGCCTCAGCACCCAGCTGACACCAGGCTTAGAGGTAAACAGTTCTTTATCTTCTGGAATAAAAGAATCTAAAACTATGAACACTGCAGAATAGATGATGATCCGTTTGGCTGCATGATTTGATTGTGACACGTTGTCTGTCTCTGCTCTCACATAGAGACTGTGTCCTTCCCCGTGTCTGAGGCGCTTCTCCAGCCTCGCTGTTTCTCACAAACTACTGAGTGGACCCAGTGCTCCACCACGTGTGGAATGGGCATATCAAGTCGTTTGACCAACAACAACCCAGACTGTAGGCTGGTCAAAGAAACCAGACTGTGCCAGATCCGGAATTGTGAGCTGGCGTTTCCTGTAGCTAGCAAGGTACAAAACCCCTCCTTTAGATAATGTATAAAGAGTGTCAGAAGCATAAAATATTGGCAATTAAAAGAAGAGAGTTGATACCTCCTGGTTTCATAATCATGCTTCATGACATAATTTTACCTGTGATTCTTTCTCTGCAATCCAAAAGGGAAAGAAGTGTCAGCGAGTCGTCCGGCCACAGGAGCCGGTCAGCATCACCTTTGGCGGCTGCTCCACAGCTGAGCGGTATCGGCCTCGCACCTGCGGGGGCTGCACTGACGGCCGCTGCTGCACCCCCTCCCACTCACGCACCGCGCGGCTCCGCTTCCACTGTCCAGACGGAGACAGCTTTCACAACGTCATGTGGATCCAGCGCTGCCACTGCAGCGCAAGCTGCGGCACAGACAGCAGGCCCTCCAGCACTTTACTCAGCATCTACAACGACATCCACAATTTCAGGGACTGAGGCTGACTCAGCGCCTCCTGAGCAGCCCTGGACTGCTACCAGTCCCCCCTTCTCTAAACTCGCTGCCGCCCTGTCTGTCAGCTAGGTGGAAAAGCAATACGCTCGCTTGCACTTTAAGCTTCCTGCCGAGGTGATGTCAGTTTGTCCACACTAGCGGTGTATTGCCTCTCTAGCACCAGGGCACCACTGAAGACAAACACACTGCAGTGTGTCGGCTGAGTCATACTGCCGGCAGAGATTTTGAACTGAAACATATTTAATTTATTTCTAACTTTGCATCCTCTCCACAGAGGGTGAGGGGACGTTCTGTCAAACAGAGAGAAAGCTGTTTGGACCAGTGACAAGAAACATTTATGAGGAATGATGGGAATTATGGACATGCATCTTTTTTCTGATGTATTGTGAAATGTTGAGGAATCGTTAGAGGATATTAGATGTATTCCTTAGTGACTGTAAGGACCTGTCCTTTGTGATCTAGGGTTTTCTGTACATGCGCAACTGATTGTTTTTTGAACGGTGTGTTTGCGTGCGTGTCTGAGTAGGTGAAGATGGACTGTATTTTTTTAGAATGAGAGTTTACAGAGACAGTGCTCACAATGCTACTATGACATATAAATGGAAGCATGTAGTGTATATAAACTTCACTCTTAGTTGTGGAGTGATAAAGTTCTAGGATCACCTCATTTTTCGGGGTGTGATTTTGTTCATTTGTTCCCTCCCCAATTCTGGGATGTAATTATGCCGTATGTTAAAGATGTGTTAAATGTGGTTTGTAAACCCTTGTATTTTCAATAAAACCTTCACAAACCATGATGTTTTTTGTTTGTTTGTTTGTTTGTCTGTTTTTTGCAGATTTGCAATTGTACCTTTAAAGTCTATTGTGCACATGCATGAATATAGGAGAAAAGAAAAGAGGACCTTATTTTTGGTATCTTTTGGCAGCCATTACCAAGTCTATATTACTGAAATCTTGAAATGTCAAATAAAAACTTTCTATTTACAGTTGACAATCTTGACATCAACCTTTCAGTTTAACTCTATACTGTGTCTGATGGGATTGCCAACAATTTTCCCACTCATCTTGGGCATGAATGTGTGCACCAGTTTATAAGGAAATTAAAGAGTTGTGGAAACCCACTGGTGTCATGTAAAGGGAAAGATGACTGATGTCCAGATTCATTAAGCTTAGTCCTTCAGGAGCCACGAAGGCCAGTGCAAAATGTTTTACATATGCATCAAGTAGAGGTTTTGATATTTCACTGTGAAAAGACTGACCTGCACGTGTTGCTACCAAAAAGTCATTGGGATACATTCCTGGGTACCATCCAATCATGTCACCCCATCCAATAGATACTTTACTAAACACAAAATTGTAAACGCCATAGTTGCGGGAGTTATCATACATAATGTTGTTGAAAGAGAGAGAGGACCTCCAAAATTAGTTTAGGTCCACAAAATTAGTAGAATACGACTGCTGGGTACCACAGATATCTGCACCAAATATCAGAGAAATCTCTCAAGGAACTATTAAAATAAAAGGTTCCTCCTGTGAGGACCCCAAATGTCTGCATGTTGTTTATACTGTAATCCATTAATACATTAATATAAATCTCAGTTTAGATCAAAATGCAGGGCTGTCTGATATCACAGTTTAGGAAGGTCTAAGTTGAATTTGTTCTATAAAAGTATTTCCAGATCTACCTGCACATGTTGCAGAGTTAGTCTTACAGTGAAATAAGTCTTTTGTTTCACACTGCTGGACTTTGTTAAAAGCAGTGGAACGCTTAACCCTTGCATTATTAGTTCTAACTATTGAGCTGTTTCAGCTTGAGTCCATGTTGCTTCATGTCCTGTCACAATACTCTGGCTAGCTATGGACCACAAACATTACGCTGGACGACTAAATTCCTCAACCTGGCCTTTGCCTCCTCCTCAGAGAAGGGAGGAATAGTGTGACCTCCTGACAGCCCCAATCAGTTCTACTGATTTGGACTTCATCTCAACCTATATTCTAGTCCAACTGGACCAAATATATGTAATGTGGCAGGATCAAACTTGAGGCCGTGTCTTAAATGTGCATGGGTACTGCGTATGCATGGGAGTGGCACTGGAGTGTGAAAATATAAAAGGATTCGTCCTAGCCTTGCCTTGTTGGCTAATGTTATTTCTTAAATTTAGTGGCAGGTCTTGCCAAATTTCTCATGGTCGGCAATGGTGGTAATGTTGGACAACGAGGGCTAAGATGACCCATCTAATGGGTAAATTACCAGAAGGATAACTACGCATAATCACATTGCACTGAATTGTTTTTTGACGTTCAACGCCACCATTAACCACTGCAAAATGAACGATACTTCTGATTGAGAACATGGCCACTGCATTTAGATGCACAGATGTCCACTAGACACACTCCAGTTAAAAAGTACTGCCTTAATGGTAGAGCAGTGTTGCCAGATTGGCTCTTTTTGGGTCCAATTCATCACTAATGATCGTTGGTTATATTTAATTCTCTGTAGTTCTCAATAATCTTGACTATATAATTTACAAAGTTTTAAAATTAAAGTTAGTCCTATTACATCTATATCTGGGGTTTTTCCACCTGAGCTGGACAAAATGTCACTAGTTTTGTCATGTTTACATACTGGGAGTGTCTACCATAAATTCAGCTAAAGGTAGGCCAAATGAATTGTTTTAGGTCCAACAGACAGGCAGGAACTGAGAAGCACAAACAGCATACCTCCTCACCATGGAGACTGCCTTAGCACCTGCTATCGTCACTGATGGCGCTGCTGGTTCCCATTTGACTCAGACCGCTCAGCGCTGCCCTTGATGACGACATTCTTCTGCTCGGGCTGTTTGCTTGGTGTAAATTCAGGGAAATGGTCCCTCCACAGGAGTTATTGTACACGAAAGCTGGTGTCCCATGACAACATTTAACAGTTTGTTTGTTTTCACGCTGGTATTTCTCTAAAATGCATGACCCCATGAGAGCCAGTCTAGTAGATGAAAGGAAAATATTCCTCTGGTGGTTTCTCATCCGTGCCAAAACAACCTGTTTCTCTGTACATATAAACACAGAAAATATAATGAGCTAAAAAGTGCTTTTGAAAGTTTACGTCGAGGCTGGAGAGAAAACGCAGCGTGGAGTGACATTAGAATTGTTTCCGCAATTAGTGAGTTGTGAAAGAGTAATAAGTTTTACTCATTGTTTATTGTACAGGTGAAAAAAAACAGATAAAACAATGACCTTTAAAAGTCCTGTTGGAAAACTTTTGTTTCAAAATGAATATATCTATAATATATATTGTGAGAAAATAGAAACTGAGAAACTAAATAAGGTTCTTAGTAAAAGTCACTTTCCTGTAATTTTGTTCCTTAAGCCGCTCACAGCGAGGTAAAAGCACTAACACTAACACAGTTATATTAGTTCGCTTTTGAAATGCTAACCCTAACCCGGACCATAACCCAGTAGCTGTGGTGCCACATTTGGCCTCAAATACCCTACAACTCCTTCTCCAGTAGAGCCACCTGAGAGCACCATCATTTCTGTCCATGCATGATGTGATCATTTGATCTGCCTCTGCTGTAAATAATCCTGACCCCTGCTCTAATCCATATAAAAAACACCATCATTGATTACAATCCAGTGCCATTGCATATTAGTGATATCAAGTATTTATTTATAAGGACTAATTCCTAAGCCCTGAGGTGCATACACTAAAGACAGAGAATAAATCACTTCAAACGGAATGATTGCTGCACATCACAGTGAGGGGGCTTTGTTGTAAATGTGACTCTCTTGGCATCCTGCGGTGCTCTGATGCTCCACAGAGGTTTATATTGGCCGGTAACCCAGACTGGAAGGTACAGGTGTTGTCCAGCCTCGCAGTGAGCTGTGACTTTCAGCATGGCCTTGACGGAGGAACAGGAAATATGTCGGAAATCAACAGGGCCTCAGAGAGAGCTGGAGGTCGGCCCAGTCCTCCACTCCAACCTCGGCAGAGGAAACCCCCCCAGCCTGAATCACACTGCAGAGCACTTTGAAAAGGGATGTGCTGAAGTGGGTTCTTCTCAACACAATGTGGGATAATAACACTTATAATAACACTTGTCTCCATGTGAGTTGTTATCAAATTGTTGTGCTCAGGGTGACGGTGTGGAACATGACTCATCCTATTTTAAGAGTGTCACAGCAACATCTTCTATGGAACTAAAGTCAACATTTCCACAAAGGATTGTTGAGGGTTCACAGTCGAGCAAACACTGTGACGTCAAAGGGTCGCCTCTGTTAAAACTACTTCTACAACTGTGTCTGGTTCTGCTGCTGGTATAGTAGTGGTGACAGATCTTCAAAAGGTTGGCCGCAATACTGGGCACAAACATTATGATGGGTTTAATTAATATAATTTAAAGGTATACATACCTCAGATAACACTATATTATTTTAATTATTTGTTTGTACACAAAAAATAATAATAATAAAACAATATTATTTTATTTAAAGGAATCCAGCCAATATATAGAGGAATTTGTTAGTTTTCGGGGACCGGAGCTCAGATTATAATATTCAGTGTCTCTGTAAAAGTGGGAGACCAACAGGGTTTCCTGGATATGTAATGTCATCAAATATTGTAGTTTCAAATTAAAAGATGCATTTTTTTCAATTAAGCAGTAAAAGCATGGATTTTATATCACTGCATTTCAATTAAAAAAAATAGATAAATGAATTGTTGCCATATGGCAACACCGTGCAATATAGAGTGTTAAATGTATGACGCCCCCCTTTAAAGGCCTCACCTGGAGGATTTGTGGGCTCTTTATGTGCTGCCTTATGGTGATACCAAAAAGACACATGATTGTTTCTTTATCTGACACTGGCGCCCTCCTGTGGTTAAATTGATGGATTGTAAAACCTTCAACCTGGACATGGACACAGAACATTGTATCCAGACCAGTCTAACCTGTGTCAGTGCTCATACAACCACATGCTAAACCTTCATCAACATACAAGTAACAGACTCAATCAAACTGTTTGAATTATATAGTGGAAATAGATAATGAATGAACTTGTTATATCATCCCTCCCTTCATTCTGTTTCCTGTGCTACCTGTGTGTTTGTCTAACCTCTCTCTCTCTGTTGCAGTTCTCAAGCTGTTTCTTGCCTTCTTCTTGGGTCTTTCATTGCAGGAACCAGAGGAGCCATCTACATTTATACATGTCCTTCTCATCCTCCCTCTATTTCCTCAACCAATAAACTACCTTGGTTAATAAGGTGTGCGTTAATGTCATGGACATGTGATTTAGAAAAGAAAATCAAAAGATAATATGACACATACACCAATCAGCCACAACATTAAAATCAGAGGTACCTGAAGCATGTCTAGAAGTTCCACCTACCTGCCATATCTGGTGGACATCAGACCTGAACTGCAAACTCAGACTGATAGAAGGGCAACAACGCCAGCAGGAGGAGGAAATGCTCCATTACATCCCTAAGACCATGGCGACAACATCCACAATGAAGGCTGCAGCAAACAAGATGCAGGAGCCAGGAAACATCAGACCTGGAGCAATGTTTACGTGAAGGAGGCCCTCGAGGAGAAGGTGGAGCAGGAGGAAAAATTAACAAATGGGTTAATGGACAGACTGGAACATCTGGAGAAGCAGCTGGAGGAGTAACAGAAAGAAAAGAAAAACATCTCTGAAGAAGTGATTCCTCAGCATGTTCAAGAGAACTGGAAGGACCCAGCCCCCGTCTGACCTCTGACCTCTGCTACACCTACAGTCCAACCCAACCTTCCTCCTCCAACCCATCCCTCCCTCCCCTTTAAATCCTCCATCTCTCTTCCCCTAACCCAAACCCCTCTTATGCTTTTTGTTGTTGTTTTTGTTTTGTTGTTGTGTTTTTTGTTTGTTTGTTGTTTAAAAAGTGGCATGGCGGTATAGTGGCAGACATTGTGTCAAGGACATACATGTCACCACTTACCCTATTCCAAGTTCCCCCTGTCTTGGTTTTGTTTTGTTTTTTCTTGTTTTTTGTTGTGGTCTTGTGTTGTAGTATGAATATGAGTATGCATGGTGTAAAAATGTAATATATATACAAAATATAAATATATAAAATATGTTTTGTTCTTTTTCTGAATCAGCAATGAAAAATATATATGTAACACATTCATGGTTTATTATACCTTTACATAGTATATATCTTACTTATTATATTATTATATATGTATGGAATTATTTGTTTTGTTATTTTTTTGATTTTGTGCCTCTTCAATCATATGTCTAAAACCAGTAAGAAGGGCATAGAATACCAAAAATATGCACTAATCTGTGAGTGTGTGTCTCAAACTTCCATCGTGTGTGATCAGCTTGTCACCCTACTGTACTTCTAGCTGAGTTCCAGTAGAGGACAGTGTCCTGTAACGGTAAAAGGAGTAGACACTGTACATATGTAGGATCAGTTTGTCTTTCGGAATTGTAGCCAAAATGTACTTACATCAACCAAGCATAACATTATGACCATGTTCCTAATATTGTGTAGGTGTCTTTTGTGCCTCCAAAACAGTTGTGAGTCATCAGAGAATGGACATGGGTCTTCTGAGGGTGTCCTGTGGTGTCTGGAAACACAATGTTGTTAGTGGGGGGCCTTTGGTCCTATGGGTTGAGGGGAGGGTCCTCTGTGGATCATCCCACAGATACTTGATCAGTTTGGGATCTAGTGAGTTTGGAGGCCAGGTCAACGCTTTGTGCTGTTTTTTTTGAGTTGTTCTTGTTTTTTTGTGTGTGTGTGTGTGTGTGTCAGGCTGCATCCTGTTGGGGATGGCTGATGCCATCAAGGAGTGCCATTGCTATAGGGTGGAGGTGTCCGGTCTGGTCTAGGTGGGTGGTCTAAGTCAGGGGTTCTCAAACTTTTTGGAGCCAGGGACCCCTTACAAGGGAGAAAACCTTTGAGGACCCCCTCATACTCCTCACGCCAATTAAACATATGTTTAGTACCATTTGTGACTCCAGATGCCATGGGAATTGTTTGTTTTACGACATTTTGTCCTCACAACATTTATCATTTTCAAGTTATAGATCTTGAAGGTTTTCAGAAATTGAACAGCGTCAAAACTGGCACAGTCAAAATGGGCACAGTCAAAATGGATCAGTTCATTTCAAACTACTTTAAAGCACACTTAAGTGCTCCAGCTTCAACATAATGTATTGCTCCTTATTCAAATTATTGGAAGATAACTGAACAACAACATTCCTCACCCTTTCGTGAGGAATAAAAATCTTTAGTTTTGTCTTTGCCCTCTAGATACTTTGTAATGAGATGTGGTTTTAGCTTGGCAGGCTGGAGTGAAGCGACACATACAGGAAAGTGACGTTTGACAGATTAACGTGGTGTCACAATCATATCAGACTTTTTATTGACCCAAAGCTGATGTAGGAGGGAGTAGTTGGTTTGATAGTTTTGTTTTATTGGTTGCGGCGGTCCACACATGTAATTATGCACTTCTTTAATGAAACGGCATAACAGGAAGAATTTATTACAAATGATTTTCTGGACCCCCAAGCTATGGGTCAGGGACCCCAGTTCGAGAACAATGGGTCTAAGTAACATCTACACAAATGAATGCCAGGTCCAAAAGTTTCCCAGCAAAACGCTGAATTGTCACAAGATGGTCAGTGTCGGCTGAGAAGGCTCAGGAAGCTTTGGTCCCTGCCTCTGGTTCCTTTAAAGAAAGGTTTTAGAAGAAGGCAAGAAACAGCTTGAGAACTGCAACAGAGAGAGAGGGGTTAGACAAACCTTTGTAGGTAGCACAGGAAACAGAATGAAATGAGGAATGATATAACAAGTTCATTCATTGTCTATTTCTACTATACAATTCAAACAGTTTGTTTTATTGAGTCTGTTACTTGTATGTTGATGAAGGTTTAGCATGTGGTTGTATGAGCACTGACACAGGTTAGACTGCTCTGGATACAATGTTCTGTGTCCATGTCCAGGTTGAAGGTTTTACAATCCATCAATTTAACCACAGGAGGGCGCCAGTGTCAGATAAAGAAACAATCATCATTTTCAATTGTAAGGTTGGAAAATATAATCCTCTGAGAGCTGGTTGAAGCTCATTCTGCTACAGAGGCAGTGTCTTTTTGGTATCACCATAAGGCAGCACATAAAGAGCCCACAAATCCTCCAGATGAGGCCTTTAAAGGGGGGCATGATACATTTAACACTCTATTGCATGGTGTCGCCATATGGCAACAATTCATTTATCTATGTTTTTTTTTTTTTTTTAATTGAAAGGCAGTGATATAAAATCCATGCTTTTACTGTTTAATTGAGAAAATTTTAAACTACAAATATCTGATGACATTACATATTCAGGAAATCCTGTTGATCCCCCACTTTTCAAGAGACACTGAATATTATAATCTGAGCTCAGGTCCCTGAAAACTGACAAATAAAAAATAATCTTTTTTTTCCTTTAAAGCGTTGCCGGGGGTACGCTACCTTTTATTTTTTTTTAATCAATTCCAGTTATGAAGTGTAATTGATTATTCACAGTACTCTACTTCAGTCTACTTTCATTTAAAAGGGAAATCTGTTTTATCATTTCACACACATTTAAGACAGTTAACACCGTTATGCATATGGATTAAATACTGTGACAGTATATAGAGTATATCTAGTAAAGAAAATACAATGTTATTAATGACATTGTCACCGTTTCAACATCTAGCTCTGCAAGTTCGATTCATTTAGTGTTGTTTTCAGCAAAAGCATGTTTTTAAAGAAAAAAAATGTTTTTTGGCACTTTCTTTTGTCTTATTTACCAACCAACCACCAAGATTACAAGAAGTAATAAAATATCATATAACCAATGGTTGATGCAGTAGTTGCAATAGTTCCATTTGCAGGTGCTGCAGCAGCAGGGTTAACAGTAAAGTCAAAATCAAAAGATACAGATTTATATGTGAAATATAAAGACATTATTTAAGAAATACATTTTTTTTTTTCAACAACAGAACAGCAACTCACTCACTGATCCTAGAGGATCCTAAACTGACAGTTGGAGAGGAATCCGAAGAACCTGTCACAGCTCAGTAAAAACAGGTTGGACCTGAATGCATGACTCTTATCTTCAAATATTTCACAATTAGTTAAAACAAGGCAGGCAGAAAATGGCAGGAAGGTTCTCTCTCGGGCTAACAGGGAACAAGGAAATAAAAGACGCCTAAAAGGGGCTTTATAGTGTAGAAACCCAAACAGCTAGGTGGCAATCTGGCTGGGACTGAATGAAATTGGACTAGAATAAATAGTGCAGAGTTAATGGGACAATGGGGAACGGGTGTGAGGGAGGCCAAACATGTGTGCAGTACAGGTTTGGGTTGTGGTCAGGCTTCAGTTTAGGAATTCAAACGTGAACTAATGCAATGAGTTTTTGGCAGTATAATCTTTAGCTCTTGTTGTGCTGCCTGTGGCTTATGGAACAGGAGTTCAGTAAAGTGATTAAAATGCTTTGGTGAAATGTACCTTGAGAGTGATACTAAGTACTGATTTCTACCTCAGAGATTTAATGCACGCAAAATTGAAGTTGACATGATCATCATGCAGTGGTTTAATATGACTGAAAACCGTCCATAGTTTTCTACTCTGTGGGCCCAAAAAGCATGAAAAAACCTGCAGAAACTAATGTGATTTGTGTTTTCAGAATGTGCCACAGTGACCAAGAGATGATGTGAGCCCATCCAGTGTCAAACATTCAGTTCTCTCAGAGCACATAACGGTCGGCTCAAAGTCTTTTTAGTTGATGATGGAACACGTTCACACGGTTTGTTCAAAATGTCTATTTGTACTATGGACTGTCTTATTGATGTGTTATCACACGGATTTAAGGAGAAACACATTTGCACAACAAAATTCATCTTGAATTTTATTCTTCAACAGAAATGATGCTGTAAAGATTATTTCTCCAGCCAGACATGTAACAACTGAGAAAAAAAAAAAAAAAAACTGTTGTAATGCACAGAATTAATTCATCTAAAATGCTAAAATGTCATATTTGAATCATCATGAACATCTTTTAAATATAAACTAAAACAACACATTGTATTTGTATCATATGTTACTTTTTCATCAGTCCTGCTGTCAGGCTGCAAGTGATGAGCATCCCAGCACAAATCAAATATATTTAAATTGGAATAACTGGAGAATTTAAATTGGCCCTCCTTAAAATTCAGGTGCAGAAATGCAAATGGCTCATTGGTGAGAAATAAAATAGTTCATTTACATCTGACTTAAAATGACAGGGTTGAAACAACTTAACAAACTTTTGTTGGATTAATCCTAATTCAGTTGTTTGTTAAAATTTGAATCAATTCATTTTTTTTTATTGAATCTCAGAGTATTCTACATGACAAGTAACATGCACGTTATTAATGTCTTGCAGTGACTGAAGCGGATTTGAAGTGAAATTTATTTCTGAGTAATGACACGAATATTTCCGAACACAGTAGTAGTATTTTTTTTCTCCCCAGCCATTTCAATGGCAGTATTTAGACTCTCAGTGAAATCCTGTGGCGAGCTTAAGGAATGTGAATGTGCATATTAATAAGCCACTATAAACTCATAAATCATTTTGACTGCGGACACGCCCCCTCTCTTCTCCTATTGGCTGCCGACCGCCTCTTGTCGGCTGCGCCCCCCTCCCCCTTTCCTCCTCCTCTCTGTAATTTAAATAGACCCTTGCGCAATTTGATGAATAGAGTCGCTGTCAAAAGACAGAGGGAGAGAGGACGAGTCGTTGACAGACTTATGTGACAGAGAGGAAGAGGAGAAGAAGAAGAAAAAGAAGAGGAGCCGCGGTGCGCCTCACCTCGCGTCTAGTTATTTTCCCCCCGCGGTGCTGGTGGATGTCGAGGAGAGTTTTGCTCAACTAGTACGGTCAAGGCGGCTTATGAATGTTGTGTTGCTTTAGACTGGAAGGCTATGGAGACCGGTACGCGTCACGTTTAAGTGCGGCTTTACAACTGCTGAAGAAGTTCCTGTGAATATTTTTTCCCCACCTCAAAGTTCTTGGCAGGAGGACCAGCATTTGTCTCGGCCAGGTAACGTACCTCTCCTTTTTTTCCGTCTGGTTTCCGCTGCGCGCGCGCATTTTCCGAGTGTCTCTTTCCTGTGAGCTCGTGCTCCTAAACACTGTGTTTCGGAAGCGATTATTCACTGAGGAATTATCAGCCAATGAATGCGGAAGAAGAAGGAAAAAAATAATACATTTAGAAACATTTTAATGCTTCGTTGGCTCATTATTGGCACTCTTCCAAAATTCCCCTCCTCCCCAAATTCACACACACACACACACACGCACGCATGCACGCACGCACACACACACACACACACACACACACACACACTGATGATACCTGTAAAAACACTTCCTTTGTCGGCCTACTTATCGAATTGATTGTATCTCATTTTTTAAAATATATATTAATGCTAAAACAAAAAACTTTAAGGAACAAACTTATACCGTTGTTTTTTTTTATTTTACCCTCTGCTTACTGTGTCCTGAAAAGTGTTGTTAGACAAAATTATTCCTAATATAGATTGTTTTGTAAAGATCAATCTGCATTTACTGATGCCACACATTCCGAAGGAAGATGTATTTCAAATGTTGCAAGCACAATTTTAATGTTTTCTGATAAGGTGATTATTCCAGGTATGTAGTAGAGTTTCTGTGCTGTAAATGTGGTCAGTGGAACACCTGTCGAACCTCTGCATCCTGTGTGCAGGAACCTTCGAGGGCCCACATCAGCATGGTGAACAGCCAAACGTCAGGTGTACCGACGGCCCCTGTTAGGTCCTGTGCAGGATGCGGGGGGAAGATAGCCGACCGCTTCCTGCTCTTCTCCATGGAGCGCTACTGGCACACGCGCTGCCTCAAGTGCTCTTGCTGCCAAGCCCAGCTGGGGGACATTGGCACCACCTGCTACAGCAAAGGGGGCATGATTCTGTGTCGGAGTGACTACATCAGGTGAGGAGGAGGAAGAGGTGGGAAGGGGAGGAACGGGGAGGGCAGAAGGAGGAGGGGAAGCTGCTGCTTTCAGGTTGTAAAGGCTGCGTAGGCTGAGGAATCTCTGTTGTTTTTTTGTTTTTTTTTCGCAGGCTGTTCGGGCACAGCGGGGCGTGCAGTGCCTGCGGCCAGTCGATCCCAGCCAACGAAATGGTGATGAGGGCACAGGGAAATGTTTACCACCTCAAGGTAAACCCTCAGCTCTCACGTCACTCTGCTTTGTCTCCTGCTGCTTGTTTGACAGAAACATCTGGGATTTGATGGGGGGAGAGAGAGAGTGAGATGGCAAGACGTGTCAGGAGACGAAGCAGTTGCACCTCCTTTTTTTTTTGTCTCATGTGCTCGCTCAAACTTTTAGATCTATTTTTAAAAAGCAAATTATACTGCAGTGTGGCTGTTTTTTAAGCTTCATTTAAGATGATGTTATTTTTTTTTTTTTATTATTCTGCTTATGAGGTTTTAATTTACTTAAATCTCTGTTTTTGATCTTCACTTCTCTGCAGTGTTTCAGCTGCGCCACCTGTAGAAACAGACTAATGCCCGGCGACCGCTTCCACTATATCAACGGTACAATCTTCTGTGAGCACGACAGACCCGGCGCTGCCTTGCTCAACAGCCACCTGCCTGCACTTCAGAGCAGCTCTGTGCTGACAGACCAGAAGGTGAATGATGGTCCTGCTGACACACTACAACGCAGTACTTGTAGCAGAGTGTAAACTTTCCTCACACGAACATCACTGCACTCTAACCTAAATTTTAAAATCAGGATGGGTTATTGATATGAATCGAAGCAGTGCCGTGGTTGCTTTGGCACCTTTCTGTGCTACGTAATACCACTACTCATTTTAATTTTCAACTGAAAGTAAGAATGCTAGACCCAAAAAGTAACTGGCCCTCAACCAGATGCAATAATAAAATATTACATATTAAAAATAATGTAATTCCCTTCTGCTGCATAATGAGCATTAAATACATTTTATTGTTTGTGTTTGTTAAACATCATTTTGAATCCAGGTGTTTTTAGAAGGAGTTTGGAAGGAATCTCTGAAAAATTTCGCTCAAAAATTGAATATAAATCTTTTTTTAAGAACTGAAATGATACCTTGGAACTGGTCTGGAAAAATCTTAACTTTGAAAAGCTACTGACACCTTAATGTAAGCAGTTATTTTATGTTGTTTCGGGATTTCCTAATTTGGAATAAATAGCATTACTGTCTGAGCTTTAAGGACTTTAAACAAATAACACATGTGAATGAGACGGAAGCAGAGACATAACCTGTAACACGTGTCGTGACCTTCTGTCTGGTCCTGTCTGCAGGTGTGCTGAGTGGCACGAGTGCTGCGTGAACTCGACTTCCCCCTTCTCTTCGGCCCGCTCCTCCTTTCCCACGACCGTCGCCATTGTTGTTGTGGAGTCTCATCGCCGCCCCACCTGCTCTGACCCTTCTCAGAGGACACCGTCCCTCATTCCAGATGTCCCTTCCCTCGTCACATCAAGAGACTTTCTGTACCGCATACGAAGTTAATGTTGTGGTCTGTACAAAGACTTAAAGAATATGTGTGGACTGCACTGGCAAAAGGCTCCTACAGGACTATGAGGATGCTGGAGGAAAACAATGACGAAAGCCAGTGTCAACTGGGGAGAGCGACTGAAAGATGCTTGAACGAACATTTGATGGACTGCTGTAAAATTACTGTCAAAGCTTTGCTTCCGTCCTGTGGCAATATTTCCTCCAAGCATCAGTGTTTTTAATGAACTCCCGCTCCCACTTGTATATGTTTCAACACACGGAGGACTGATGGTAAAATTGATGGATGTGGGGCCAAAAATTAAATTCAGAGTAGCGAAAACTGCTAAGTTTAAAAACCAGCATCTGACACTTTTGAAGCACTCAAGGAAAAACAAAAACCTGTTGCAGTTTTGTAAAAAAAATTCTCACATGCTCTGCACAACGAAGTGATTCAGTGACAGTTTTGTTGTTTTTCTGCTGTAGAGGTTTATTTCTGTTATCAGATGCCTGTTCAGTGTGTGGAAGGAAAAAAAAAAAACTTTTGTGGGGTTAAAAACAAAAATCCTATTAAAACGATTTTCCTGTAACATGTCACGAAGCGAGCTGAAGATCGTTCTGAAGGCCCTTAGTGGCATTAGTGTGGCGCTGCGTAGAATGGTACCTAACATGGTGGATCTTACTGGCTCTCTCACTTTCTTTAGCCGTGTATGGTGAAAACATGCCTGATTACCCTGAGGAATGGAATTAGGGGCTTGAGCTCTGACCATTTACAGAAGCAATTAAACATGAGCCCTGTATCTGTGCTGCTGGAGCTCCTGGGAGGCTGAACTTGGGGCATATCCCGTGGCTGACTGGCTCAGTGGCTGCCTGCCTTCCTCTAATAAAGCCTAATCTGAAAGCGGCTAATTAAAGGGGAGTGGCCCCCTCTACATCCAGAGCATTTGAAACAATCTGATGTATTTACTGTTTACCGTGTTCCAATTAAAGCTCCCACACAGCCTGGGTTTGTTTCCCACCGTAGCTCTTTGTTCTTCACCACTCTGCATGGCTTCTGAAAATTATTTTCCTGAGCTGCATCTAATTTGTTCTAACTCGGCGCGCCTTTTTAATACTACGTTGCAAACTTTTAAGTCACAGCACACCATCGGAGGTTGGGAGTTAATCTTGGTGTGATAGCGGCGGTGGAGTACACAGTGTGCAGGAAGCAGAAGATAGCATCTGCTCTACTTTCACACCTTGCCTGGGAGCATGGCAGCCATCAAACTTGCACCTTAATGCGCTTAGCTATTTCAAAACGTCCCACTTGTCATGGTAGGTGCTGATACTGCATCAATTATTTATTCCACGTCTGATCAAGGAGCGTCACGCAAATTCATTAGCGTATGCAAATGATCACAATTACAATTATCTTTGTATCGTGATGGTGAAGAAATAAAACCTCGGCACATTCCCGAGTCCCACCGCACCACAAGTTACACTTTGCATTCAAACTAATCAAGCCTCATCTGCCTTTTCCTAATTAGCCAGAACGTTTTCAGATGCCAATTAGCAGGTCTCATGAAAAGGCTCTTTGCCATGAGGCGTTGTCTTTTATCAGGGCTTCTGCAGGTGTGTGGCTCACCATGTAGCCTGTGTCATAGGAAAGTGTTTATTCCTGCTAATTAATCATATTAACACATGCAGATGAGTGTAATTGCCAGAGCTCCTCCATCTCACACTGTGTGAAGACACAAGAAGACGCCAGGATATTTTTACATGCTCATGATGAAAGGGAAAGAGACCCGCGAAGCCTCCTTCTAGGCCAGACACTTCCTCTGATATGCATCCAAGATGGCTGCCTTCCTTGATTCTTGATTTGCCGGTGTTTCAGCCAGAAGCTCTTAACGACCAGGCCTTTCCATTTGTGTAGAGGACAGGCAGGGTCTGGAACCAGGCAATGTGCCGGCGTGGGCCGACACATCTCTGTGACAGTCCAGCACGCTTGTGTCACCAGATGTGAACTAAAGTGTGAGCAGCAGGGGAATAAAGGGGCCTGCTTCCCACTTTGGTTAACCGTTAATCTTACAGCGTCTTTATTTAAAAAGTATTAACTGCTAAATGCTCATTACTTTAGTGTTGTTTGAGATATCTGGTCATGACATGGTGCACTGCAGTTAGCATTTTAGCTTTTAAAGGCACTTTGAAAATGTGACATAAATTCGCAGAGTGCCCGAGTAGTCATTCGTCTCTTCTACATAACATGAAATTCATAGGTCACATTTTTAATCGCTGCTTGGCCTCGCTGAGGTCCTCATCTCCTCCAAATCCTTTGTTACATTCGTATTCCATCATGTTCTGGTGGTAGATGATGAATAAATTAGAGCACATAAGGAAGTATTTTCGGAGGGCTGGAAGCGGCGTCATTTCTCACGAGAATTACTTTGATGAGGGCAAATGGCAATCGGTGGGTAACGCCCTTCCAGTGACAACGGCGCACAGTTTAGAGAGTTGAAAGCTTGCAAATATAACAGCGGTGAAAGTGAATTAAGAAGTGGTTTCAGCTATGAAGGCTATCATTACTCATGCTCTGCTTGTCCCCAAAAAAAGCAGAAATGTAAAGTAAGTCGTGTCATCTCTTGATGATTTTTACTCCAGACAAAAGCTAAGGCTAGCTGTATAAACTTACCACTGCACACTGTAATTCTTCACATTTTAATTCTTTTCTTTTTGTATGCAAAAATGTCACTTTGAAAATGGCCCCTTGAGCAAAGCTTGTGTGCTTTAATCTGACGCCAACAGTGCCGAAATCAGATCGAAGAAACAAATGTTTCGATGTGACATCATTGTAGCAGGCTGATGAGCTGAGGATGAATGATGCAACCGAGGTACAGTTCTAGATGAATGCTGATAGACAGGTCTCGTCCACCCTCAGGCACTGAGCTTAACATAAGCAGGCCGCTGTAAAACCGCCATCTGGTTGTCACCCATTTTCAAATTCCAAGCATGTAAATTCAGTGGTAGCGTGCTGAACAATGTCTATGGCATTTAGCTGTGCTGACAGTCCTTAACGGAAGCTGCTCGGGCTGCCAGAGCTATTTATGGTAGCCTCCAATCCCCAAGCACCAGACGATGGTTCAGAACCAAATACAGCGACTTGCCACACACACCTAATTTGCCATAACCATGATTTTGAGTTAAAGTCGCTGCCCACCATACGCTGTATTGTACGGGAATGAAACATGAGACAGTGCTGGAACATGTAGGATGTGAGGCATCTTGCAGCCATAACTCAGTGCTTCAGCGGGGGAGTAGAGGAGCATAATGACAAAGAGAACGACTTTACAACTCCGAGCCTCATTCAGGAATGTCAGGGAGGGGAGAGGGAGAAAAGTTCTCCTGGCCAATCGGAACGCTTTGAATAATTAAAGTGATCGGCTTAATTAGCTCAATTACGTTAATTTGACCACGGAACACGGCCATATGGTGAAAGGAAACAAAAGAGGGGGGAACTAATTAAAAGTAAAATAATGAGGATTTTAATTAACTGGCTCCCCAGACAGCGGAGCGCAGGGATCAGGAGCCTGCTACCATAATTAAAGTGCTGTAACGCTGGCAACATCTCTCCTCTCTTTCTTATATCTGTGAGGGCTCTATCCATCTAATTAAATCTGTAAATAAATTAGCAACATTGAGGGTTCCTGCTTGACTTAACACCGCCTGCAATCCAACCCCCCACCTTCCCAATAACACGCTCACCTTACTTTCAGCACACTGCGCCACCCATATGTAGGCAAAGGTTGAGCTGAGGTCTGTCATTAACAGAGGGATGTGGGTAGAGGATGGTGTGTGTGCTTCACTCTATCATGTTTGTGCAGGCTGGTGGTCGTGTTTGCTCCCGCTCATAACCCCCGGATTCTGTTTTAAAGCTCTATCAGTCGGGAACTCTGGCTGACACAGATCAAGAGGGGGCGGAAGGTGTCGGCGGCATCACCTTCATGTGTTCCACATGTCCAGGCTGCAACCAGCTGCCATGTATGTTCAATGCGTACCCCCTGGGCTTCCATTGCCTGTCCCTAATATATTGCACCCCTATGTTTATCCTCCTATCCTTCGGAAACTCCGTGGCTCTCGTCTCATCGGGCCCCCGGCTTGCTCATTTTCTCCAAGCATAGCCACATTCAACCAGCAGCAGCCCATGCCCTGTGGAAGCAGGGGCTTTTTCATTAAAATGCATTCAGATTGACAAGAGACTTATTTGCATATTAAATTAACAGGCACTTAAGAGTTCTGAGCGAACTGTTACACTGCCAGCTCTGAGTAAATGAGGAGCGAGAGAGCGCTCGACTGTCATTACCCACGGCTGTCAGCGTCGGACACGGTTGAGGAATGGTGTGTAGAGATGGAGAGACACACAGAGAGAGATAAATGTGACAGAGGTAAAAAAAAAACAAGAAAGTGTAACCCCCCCCCCCCTCCCAATTTGTGCTGTTGCAACTGCGTTCTACAAAGGCAGGATCAATGGGGGTAAGGAGGGAAAAATGGTTTAACGTTTCCAGGCAATAATTTTCTTAACACCCTCCCAGTGGATAAAAACTATTAATGCTGCACTCTGCCTTTGAATAAATTGATAATAACATTTGGACTTGAATGCATTGCCAATGGTCATCTGGAGCATTGCATGAAAGGGAGTGAGTTTTAAGGGAAACTCTAAGAGCTCCTATTAGCTGGAAGGCTAGGAACCTGCAGTTCAAATGTCCAACTTTTCCTTTAGTGTGTTGGGCTGACCCTGATGTTGCCTCATCTGGCTGTGTCTGGGCCAAAAAGTTGCTAAGAAGTAGCTAAGAAATACTGTATGTTCTGTTAGCAGGGATGTTAACTTCTATTAGCTGAGAGGCTAGGAAGCTAGGCCAATCTACAATTAGCTGGGAGGTTAGGAGGCTAGGAAGAACTACTACTACTACCACTACTACTACTGCTACTCCCAAGTAATATTAGCTGGGAGGCTAGGAAGCTATGATAAGCTACTATTAGCAGGAGGCTAGGAAACAAGGAAGAACTACTGAGAGAATAATTAAAGGTAGGAAGAGCCACAAACTGTGCTACGACAACCTCTTCTGAGTCATGTTGATCAGTTGATCTACAGTTTGTTCATTCTAGCTGATCATGCTGCTGTGGAAATACTTGTGGCCTGGTGACCATGACACACCAAGGTTTTTGTGTTTGGTGTATCATGGCCCTCAGCGAACCAAGTTTGGCAAAGTTCCTGTTTTGTTTATGCTTTATTGTTAAAATTCATATATAAGACATTAAATCACATTTTAATACAGTCAAGCATAGCATTGGTTAATGCCAATTAACCAATTAAATTCACTAAGAGGAAAAAAACATCATGGCTGGTAGCCTACTGAGATTTCTTAATAGCAAGACTATTCCCATCATAAATTATTAAGTAATTTCACTCCATCATAATGGACATTTCTTCGATAAAAGCAATGTAAAATCAGCTACCCAAATTTGGTTTAATTTTAGCTAAGGCATGTTAAAAGATGCTAGCTCTCACTTCATAAAACCTCTTGACTTTAGCTGTGAAGTTGTGCCTTCCCTATATTAAGATACTGGCGTGATAGCTTGCTAAATTGTTATCCTTGGTGGTTGCTACTGCACAAGATGATTGTCACCAAATATACCACAGAGCTGTCAAGGTAAGTATAAACAGGTCTTTTTTTTCAAAGTATCATGTTACGGGTTAATTCTGGTTTGTTTCTACCTTGGATTTGATAAAGTATGGATTCGAATCCATCCCTGACAGCTGTATTGACAGAGATATACAAAGCACGTATACTGCCTGCTATAAAAGAATATTCTTTGCAGCAGTTTAGCTGTTTATTTAATATGTGTGAAGCTGTGAATGTCTTTCCATTTAGTGCGTGTTAATGCTGGGAGGGTGGTAGCAAGCAAGATATCCAACACATAAAATTACTTTACTACTACTTTAAAATGTTTTCTTTACTTTCTGCACCTTGTCTTGTTTTGTAATAGATACTGTGAATTAAGGTAGTAGTTAATCCACCGATGGATACTGTCATTCTAAACACTTGACCTACAGATACATCGAGAAATGTTCAGATTACGAATTAGATGTGGATATAACTTCAATCACAATAGTCTACACTGAGCACACCCACTTGGTTTAAACAAAAGAGCAACTTCATTTCTTGACTATTGCTTTTCTTGCTGCGCTAATTTAATTTTTGGCTGCATACAGGAACACAGGTCTCCACCAGCTCCTGAGCTTAATGCTTAAATTCCTTTACCAGGCCTTCTGGCTGATGGGGATTGTGGATGGATGGATGGATGGATAGATAGATAGATAGATAGATAGATAGATAGATAGATAGATAGATAGATAGATAGATAGATAGATAGATAGATAGATAGATAGATAGATAGATAGATAGATGTAATTAATGTTTTTCCATAGTTAAGGTGCTATTAATTCAAATTCTAATTGCTCTTTTTAAATAGTGATATCTGTGTAACATTCAGAGTTGTTAAACAAGAAAAGCCAATTGTGCCATTTGAATTACGTTAAAGATTATCAAAACACCTCTAACATGGAAGTTGTGGAGATGTGCTTACATGCAGTCATCTATGAATATATCTGTTGTTGATGATGCTTTATGTAGGTCAAGAGCTGATCAGTTAAACCCAAAAAACCCCCCAAAAAACTAATTCCGGTTTGAGTCAACAATAACAATGCAGCAGGCCTGCCACGAACAGTGCTCCTAAATGTCAATGCAAAGCAATATGCATCAACAATTAACTGCCTGATTTCCATGGTTAAAGTGTGATCCATTCCGATTTAAAAATCAGTTTTAAACCTTTCTGGAAAGGATATTTTCCAGAACTTGTTACGATGACCTATTCTTTATCAATCTCTGCTCATTTGTTTCTGTTTTCTTCATTTGGTCATTTGGGACTAAATGGGAATTGTGACATTACAAAGGCATATTACTGCTTGCTTCAAGGTAACATCTTTACTATCATCACATGTGAGATTCTGCTGGCCGCAGCATTACTGCAGCTTGTTCACTTCCCGATTTCCCAAAATATAAATAAGTTCAAAATAACTGAATGTGTGTGTGTCACTTGTGCTTTAAAAAAAATGTGCGACATTAGAGGGAACTTGTGTTAATGCATGAATTTTTACAACCTCAATATGAATACAGCTTTTCAACAGCATCAAGCAGCCACTGATTTACAGTCATTTTTGTTTGGTGAGGTGGACTGAAATCAACCTGTACTAGAAAATATACATATAAAATGTGAATGTGCTCAAATATGGTTAACAGCAATATAATAGTATAGACTTGCAGTGAAGGAGTAGTCCTTTAAAGGGCAAGCCACAAACCACAGGGAATTACCACTTTAACACATACAGAAGATTGTCCCCACTTCTCAGCATCAAAAATATGTATCTTTTATCACAAAGCATATAAATCTTTCATACTGGTGGCACCTCTCCTCTGTGTGATTATGGTGACGATGTTTCAAGCAGTACCTGTGCTAGGTGAGCACACAGGGGTGTTGTATCAATACCAACCTTAGCAGGCTGTGGGAGAAAACCTGAGGGAGGGCTTCTCACCACAGAGACTAACCGACAGCTGCAAGGTAACAGCAGAAGGCTGTTTGCAAAGTGATTGAAGCATCAGTTTACACCGCTTTTCCCTCGAGTATTTTGCTGATAGAAAAAAACACAGCATCAGCTTAATCTCCAGCATGATGATGGTAGATATACTTTGTCCTCCTCTGCAATTTCACAGGAACGACACTGAACAGTTTGAGCACGTGTTTATCTTTCAAAAAAAAAGTAAGTGTTCTGGTTTCCATTCTGTTCTGACAAAATTGAGCATAACATATTAAAAGAGGGCGGGCAATTGTCATCTAAATAAATAAATAAAAGATTCTTGAAAAAAGCATAGTTTTACAGCAAGTTCCCTCTAGTTCTGCGGGAGAAGCTGCCAGAAACATCTTCCTGTAAATCAGTCGAGAAACTTTTTACAACCTTGTCTCAACTTTGCTTCTGTGTTTGATTGATTGCCATCATCTCTCTGATTGTCATTTTATTATGTGTTCATTTTATAACTGTTCTCTGTGATTTATAATCGCTTTGTTTTATCTCCTCGGTTTTTATCTATTTGTCATTTTGTTTTATTGCTTTTACTTGTCTCTAAATGTACTTTTATGAATTAAGTTATTTTTCACCATAATATGGGGGAAACAAGTGGAACTCTCTGCGCTTACAGAGCATATTTTCACTGTAATGAAATATACATAGACATAAATTGCTGGTTTGAATTATATTTGTTCTCATATACAGTATCTCGTGGATTATGTATCAATAAGCCAATTTGTTGGAATAGAAAAATCTAACTTTTATTTACTTGTGAACCTGTAAAATTCACTCTTTCAGTTGAACAATTATTCTTAAGGTGAAAATAGAAATTAAATGGGTTGATTCTGGTCCTTACAGGAAGAATTAATCTTGTAAACGAGCTTAGGATCATCCACCAACAGTCAAATAAGTCTTGCAGAGGGACGTTGAACCTATCGGGAACCCTTAGATCGCCATAAAACGACCCCCAATAACATCTGTCTTTAGTTAAAATACCTAATTTGGCACATTATTAACTTTTCCCTGACTTCTAGCAGCTGTGTAAATTATGATTCTTGTCCGTCAAAGGTGGAGGTAGAGTGAAGTCATTGTACATGCTGAATAACTACAATGCCCCCCATTTCTCTTCTGCATGTAGTTAGCATTGTAACAGTGACTAAATGAATTGCTTTTGCTAACTATTTTGGGTAACACTGAAAAATTCAGTCTTGTGATTACAATTTTGTCCCTAAACTTGGAGAGACTGATGTTATTGGATGATTCTGGGCTGAATTCACGTTTGTTTCAAATGCTTATTGGATTTATACAGACAACTCTGTCCAGTTGATTGGATTTCACAACGGCCACAGCGACAACAGGGATGAGCAGAATCAATGCTTCTACTAAAAGAGCACTATAGTGGACAAAAGTCATGACAAATTTGTGGTAAATGGTTTGCTGGTGCTTTGGAGGCTTGTACTAAATAAAAGAGAAGTAACATCACACATTGTATTTGCAGATTACCGTTTCTATCCTTTCAAGATATTCGGCCATCGAGGTTTTTTAGAGTGACCTTATTTGGACGAGAGGGAGGAGCTGGACCTGACAAGTCATTCCATATAGACCCGCCGCAGAAAACACCGAAAAGGTTGCTTTCATGAAAGTATTTGCAATCTTTGAACTGGGACTCTATTGGAGCCAGAGATTTTTTTGGAGCCAGCACCCAGCAACTATCAACGGCAGTTCACCTCTAGTTAGAAATGTTAGACCTCCGTTTGTCTTCCTCACATCAACAGTTTATGTAGTTGTTGACACCATGATTGTCACCACAGCAACCCATGTACCCATATTGGTCGGCGATGTCTAGACAAGTTTGATCTGATCACTTGCACAGTTTGGACTGCTTATCTTAAACAACTGAAATGAGGAACAACTCTCGAGTGTAATTCCTGTCGACCTTTCCTTAGCTCTTCTCAGGTCCTCCCTTGTAATCTTATTTTTTCCCAGGTACAGTCACAGTCCTTCCCAGCAGGGCCACTGAGCATCACCATCATCATTAGAGGAAGAGCCGCCAAACTGTTGTCAGATGAGCGTCTGGGGATTGAGCTCTCCTGTTTTGTCTTGAGACAGTTTTTACGAGTGGAGAACTGGGAAAGGCCAGGCCCTCATCAACCCCCCACTCCACTAAACCAGGTGGAACACACGTGCATTCATTAGCGCCCTTTAATGAGGAGCAGATGCAACAATGCTGCCTCTCACTCTCTCACTCTCACACAGAAAGGGCTGTGCATAAAGACACACTCCCAATCCGAAAACACACAGATATTAAGGACGATCACGGCAGTGATGTTAACATGTATTCATGCTCATGTACGCACACATCCCCTGGCAGCCATTCATACAGACAGACGTTCACACATTAAAATAAATAGGTCCTCACACATGAAAATACACCCCCAACCTTGTGACACACACATTGGCCCATTCAGTCCTGTCATGGGAGGAGGAGGGGGTCTTTCACAGCTCAGACCTGTGGGCCTCATTTGTCCAATTTAGATGAATGACTGAGATCATATATCATTCCCCGTATGTCAGACTATTTTTATCCTAAAGGAAGTCAATGCAAAAGAGCTGCGGGATCCGGGAAAAAAATGCCCCGTCTGTCGTTTTGGGTTGAGCTTTTACTGGCGTGAGAGGCTGAACTTCTCATCGTTGACAACAAAAGCAGATGGGGTGTTCAGTCTCTGGCTGAAGGAAACATGCGCAAACTGCTGATGGACATATTGTTCTCGTTATGTCACAGCAGCCCTTTCAAAGCCTGTTCACAAAACTTTAAAGCCCAGTTTAAAGACCGGTTGCTAGATGGATAGTCTAACATAGTAGTCGAAAGAAACTCAAGTTTTGTCTGAAATCCCACTTATTTGCTTGTTCATTACTTCTTGCATAATGCACAGTAAGTAGTAGTTGTACTCAGTTTACTTCGCAGTCTTAGATCCCCCAGCCACACTAACAGCTCTGTAGTCTTTGCATATGCATTCCCCAAATGGATCTTGTGTAAAATCATCTCATGTTGTGAGAACACAATGACAACAGGGCAACTGTCATTTTGGTTTATTGTGTTCACTTGTCTCAAAATAATTTTTCACTCATTATAATATGTTTGAAAATAAGTGGAATTATCTGTACCTACAACACAGCAAATTTCCATTGTAATGAATTATGTATAAAATGTTGGTTTGAGTAATATTTGTATTATGTAGTAGTATTTGTAGTATGTCAATTTGCTGTAATAGACAAAATGTACTTTTAATTAATTGTGATTTTTTCAAGTCCCCCTTTTAGTTCATCAGTGATTCTCCATGTGGAAGTAGACAGCATTTGGGCAGATTTTGATACAATATCAATTACGCTGAACCTATCAGAAACAATTCCCCGACATCTGTCTTTAGTTAAAATATCTAATTTGTCATATTTGTGGCATACTGTGCCTTGACTTCTATCACAGTCACCGTCTAGCAGCCACCAGAGCCAACCGTTTAACAAACTAAAACACAACTAACTAAAAAAAAAAATGTCTGTAAATGTAAAAAATGGTAATGTATAATAAAAGAATGAGGCTGTATCCTGCTTTTCTCCCTCAATCTCTATCTATGTCTATCTCAAAACCACTCAGAGTTCAATGTCTTGCTTAAGGAAACTTCGGCATGTGGTCCATGTATCGAGGATCAAACTGCTAACCCTCTGGTTCATCAACCCACTCTGTATATGTACTGAGCAGCAGCTTCCATAAATACTTTCCTCTGACATATTATAAAATTAATCAAACATTTCCACCTTGTCCAGTCAGGTAGACCTGTACCACAAGAGGGCACCATGTGGAGTTCACCATTGAACTTGGTAAACACGACAAGGAAGTACTGGTTCGGCTAACTTAACTGCTAACTTAACTTTGCTAATTAGCAAATATTAACATTTCCAGAATACTAACTTGCTAAAATTAGAGAGCTCTGTGATGTACGGTGGTGGCTGAACGCACTGTGCTAACATTTCGAGAGGCAAACAAAGCAATCACTACCATTTGAAGCAGTTCCCACATTCAGCTGTTTATCTGAGCTATATCAACCACGTGGAGAATGTGCAAATCAGGTCAAAAACTATACGATAACTGCAGTAATTGCACATTAACATGAGCTTCCAACAGACTGCTTTCCACTGGAGTGCCTGCTTTAAAACTACTATCCCCCTATTGCCCATTAAAGTTAACTCACAACATCCCATGCCTTGTTCCCTAATTGAGGCCTCTGAACTGGGGGTGGTGTGGGGCAGGTGGGGCTTCTCACTTCTACCGCCACGCTGGGTTACTCTGTGTGAGACTGCACTGAAGCTAAGCTGGCTGAAACCTCGGGCCTCAGACTCTGGAGTTTTAGTTTGTTTGTTGCAGCATGCCTTTTCCAGACGTCCCCGCCAACCTAACGTGCCCAATGACGGCGAGGTTAAAGTTATCTAACCTTCTTAATGTTTGCACAATCATTTTGATATCAGGCCATAAATTATCAGACTGGTGTGTGAATTCAAGAACAACCTTAGCACCTCCCAGATTCACACAGAATTTTATAAGTCAACACCATTTCAACACCTGGGGACCAGTTAGGGAGCTGACACTTGCTGGTGTTTCATAATTGTCAAGCACTAAATGACATTTACATATGTGTTTTATTACATAACAAATCAGCCAGTGGGTCTGGTGTGTTGAAGATAGAAGCATGATGAAGGGAATCAATGGACAGCGTTGAGCAGCAGGAACAGAGCTATAATTGCAGATGGGAAGCAGACTTTTGATGGCACATTTTGTTGTGTTGTTTCCATCTTAGTCCAGACAGATTAAGGATCAGCCTGATTGTTCTGAAAAGACATGGTTGATATATCTTGATCTGATCCAGACCTTTCTGGTTTTTATAGTCGTTTCTGCTGTTCCTCAGTTTGTGCTGCCTGTCACATGAGCACAACCTCATATACTTCATTTCACTCTAGCCACAGTCAACACGTACCTGGTTTAAGTCAGACGTGGACCACTTATCCACGAAAACAGAAAAATGCTGCAATGCCACAGGCTTTTTTTCCCCCTTTTATAAAACAAATATCACTTTGAAGAAATCATTTATTTGACCCCATTCTTTGGATTACACGTCGGATACAAGGACAATTTAACACTCCACCTACAACCTGCAACCAGCCAGCTATCTGTGCAATTCTGTTGAAGCACGGGGCCATGCCGATCAAACGGAGTGCAGCTGAAATGTCAGTGTGTGCCTCGTATGTGTGTGTATTTGAGGTTTGGCATTTCAGACAGAGATATCATTGCAGAGCAGGGTGAGAGGTGTGCAGAGCTGGTTCAGGGAGGGGGGTGGGGGCGGGTGTTCAGTCTCACCCTGAGAGTGGTGGACTAATGTGGTTTTCCTCGCTCAGGCAGGGCCTGCTGCCAGACAACGCTGGGCGAAATGCTGGGATGCAGGCTAGGAGTTCAAGTCCCCGTGGCTCTGCTGGGCGCCTGGTCCTCAGTCCCCCGCTTGATAAGCGCCATCGCTTCTGCCCTCCTCGGTTGAACCTCCCCCAGTTGGAAATGCCAGCGCAGGGCTGAGGGCAGAGCTCACCCCAACGCAGCCTCACCTCGATGAACCACAGGGCACCTACGCTTCTTATCAGCAGCCATACACCTGCACAGCCACGACAATAGGGTGTGTGTCTGTGTGGTGGTAGATGGGAGGGGGAACACAGGCAGCCTGACAGAGGAAAGCCTCCTGGATAAAGTGGCCCCCTCACTGGTTTGTTGAACTCTTGGATATGAAGGAGGACATCTTTTCCACAGAATCAAAAACAGCAACAAAAAAACAGGTCGACAGTTTGAGGTTTGTCATCTCGCTGCCTCTGACTGTATCTGTCGCTTTCTCTTTGCCGAGGACGTCTGCAAAAGTTCTGCCAGATAAGAGATCAGGCCAACAGCCCTCCACCAATCTCTGGCCTCATCTTTTGCTCTGTTTGCTTACTCTGCTGGTCGTGACCTCAGAAATGGTGGGAGGGTAGGGTTGAAACAGAGCCCCATTTTTAGGCTGGTAGGTCAGAGCTATGATGGATTTTTCTAATAAAACGAGCGTATTTGTCTCTGTGCGTTAGGCCTGTCAGACTTGCGCTCTAATGGTCTGTGCAACCACGCTGCCTCGAGGAGGTTAAGTTGATCTATTTTGGATTTAAGTGGGCTGCTAAATGCCTCTTTGCATGAGTGTGCGTACGCGTGCACGCGAGCGCGGGTGTATCGGGTGTATGCGCAGTAGCACACTTTTGTGTATGTTTTCTATAATTGTGTAAGCCAATGAGGAACTGATAAGCCTTGTGGAGCCAGACGGCAGACACTTAAAGATGTCTGCATTGATAATAAACGAGGAGTTTAGCGTAGGCAACCTCTCCTCCAAACACACACACACATGAAACACTCACGGTATGGTTTCTAACCTGAGCTCCTACAGTGAACTGTATACACAGACGCATGTGTCTGAATAAACATTCCTTCAAGAAGGCAGGTAAACAGATTAATCTCTTGGCTGCTGGGATGGTGGGTGAAGCTCAGGTTGAATCCCGGCCTAGGTGATGTTATCAGGGCGCCATTTGTCGTCATGACTCTCGCAGCACAGTGGTGCTGCATTCTTGCTCTCAGGCGACCGCAGCCTGTAGAGGAAATGTGCTGTAGGTTTCCAGTTTGATGCAAATATCCATGTTGGGAGAGGAAGTTGGGCTGATTCCCTGAGATCAAAGCCAGGCAGTGTTGAAGCGAGCTTATCTAACCACTAAGCTAAAAACAGCAATGATCTCAGTGCTCATTGAATTGAATCCTCCATGCCTGCACTGTGCGCGACTGTGGCCTTGAAGGAAAGTGGATGCAGAAAAGAGGTTAAAAGCTAATTGATTGTATGTTGTCAGAGTGCATGAATCGTGTCTCCGTCTGCATGCACGTATCCATAATCACGAGTGCCTGTGAGCGTGTGTGCACCGTGTCCCTAGCCCCCATCCCTCCTGTCTGTGTTTTTGAACTTGGAGATGAAGCCATCTGCACCGCTCTCTGGAGACACCGGGCTCCCTCGTCTCTCCTCCATTTTCTGCTCCCGCTGTAATGGGAAAATTGCTCCGTCTTTCCGCTCTAGTTGGGATTGGCAGCGCTGATAAGCATTGCAGGGACAATTAGAGGTAGGGGTTTTCATTGAGAGGCTTTCAAATGACGCTGAGTTGTCATTGGTGGCTGATACACCCAGGACGTAGCATTGCGCTGATGATTACTCCCTCCAAGCTGAGAGAGCACCCCCGCCTGGAGGTAAGGCCCGCTGTTTGGGTGCAGCAACAACCTTCCTAAAGCGCGACAATCTTTTCATAGTAATTGCATTGATCTGAACATTGTTCACCCTCAGTATGTACTCAGACAATGGATGTGCGCAGCAGCTGGTCTTCCTTTTTGTGTTCCCTTTCATGTGGTTGTCTTGTGATGCTGGTTGCACACAATGAAGACAACAAAAAGGCCCTTTTTCCACCAAGTCTCGGCTTTGTTTCCAAGTGTATGATGAGGCTGTTATTATCTCAGCAGGAACCAACCAGTATAGCTTTACCTTACCGTTCTCCTTCTTCCAGAGATGCGGATGAATTAGGGAAATATCTCGCTGTGCTGCAGTCCCTCAACTAATTATTATTGAAAGGTCTGATATGACTTGGAGGTAGGCAGGCAGCGAGAGGCTGGAACTGGTATTCAGGCAGAAATATGAAGGTGTGGAAGGGGCTGGGGGCATTGTTTATGAGCTGAGTGAAGTGGACCATCACAGAGGGAGTCAAGCAAAGGCCAAGTAAGTGATGTAGGGAACGATTAGAGGAGAGTGAGAGGGGGAGTGGAAGGGGGTTGAGGAGCAAGAGCAACATTCCTGCATAGGACTTGATCTCTCTTTTTCAGTAACAGGACACTCTTGTCTCTGCACGTTGCCCGTATCCAGTTAAAGGCCGTCCAGCTGCCTTCAGGTTTGTGTTTTCCTGTTCAGCAGTAACGCTGGAAGTGGCGACGTTTCACATCTGTTTCTAGTGTGCGTAATTCTCAGTCCTTTACCAAGTCCGAGCTATGATGAGGTCACACAGCACGTACACACTCTGAGTTATTCAGCACATTCAGTCTCTGTTCCTGCTTCCTCACGCAGCCGAAGTCGAGGAAGTATCAAAACTCCAGCTCATTTTCTTGGCGGCTTGGGTAAAAGTTAAAATAGTAATAATGCTAGGTGAGTCAGTGGCGTTCTGTTCACAACACACTGCTAATTGGCTATAAACGAGCCCATCTGGTTTGATTTGCTGCTGGGTGCGGCAGCACGATAGCAGCTCCCTCCCCGCTAAGCTCCCCTAGCTCCCTGCTCAGCCCTGTGGCCCCGCTAATAAGAGACCACCAATGCTGAACCCATAACGTGAAACCTGAACTACACCTCTCCACAGCAACTCATGAAAACTGTAGGCGCGGCTTATTCCTAAGCCTTCCCTTAATGTCTGCATTATAAATAAACCCCTGGCTGAGGCCCTCATTGAGAAGGGGCTGACAGTCGAGCCATAGATTGAGAAAATTAAATATTAGCGTGCAGACAGAATTTTGTCAGGAAGGTTTCACTTCCTAACAACACAATATGATGACTCAGGACAAACTGACAACAGTAAGGATGTGTCATGCACTATAGAATTGGTACAATTAATACTGATATGTCTGTACAAGCTCAGGCCTTGGAGCAGTCATTCCTTGTTCATTTCACTCTGCAAAACGGGATCAGTTTTTTATTTCACAGTAGTGGAAGACTGTGACTTTAACAGTGCAATGATGTTGAGCAGACCAGACAGTAAAGGTTATAAGTACACAGACATCACTTCATTGTAAACTTCTGATTGAGTTTTGTACTAATCTCCCAGATCTAAGTTCTGATCTGGGCGGCAGAAACTCAGGAGGTTGAGTGGTCGTACAATAAGTGAAAGGTTGGCAGTTCGATTCTGCTCTATTCCTAGTCTGTCTGTGGTGTTCTTGGGCAAGACACTGTGTGAGTCAATCAATAACATATCCAAAGTGACTTGGACCAAATGCTATATCAAACTGATGCATTATTATTATTAATATTAAGTAGTTCCTGTAGGTGTGAGTTTCCAAGACCTTAACTCCTGTTGCTGTAGAGGATACTGATGCAAAATAATGATCTTGGATCTTTGAAATCACTAAATGAGGTGAGTTGGTTTAATGTGACACACATATATATTTGAACCATAACTGTGTTTAACATATATTGCTCTTACTATTTAAATACAGCCATGATAATTAGTATTTTTGAGTTGACGGTTTCCAAATATAGTGTTAACTCTCTTAGTGTGTTTCACATAAAAAAACGACAACATAAAAACTGAAAGCATACTGCATGTATGTGACAACACACATATTTATGTACCTCGACATATACAAAGTCTACACCATAATCACCTATCAGAGAATGGACATGGGTCTTCTGAGGGTGTCCTGTGGTGTCTGGCAACACAATTTGTTAGTGGGGTCCTTTAGGTCCTATGGGTTGAGGGGAGGGGCCTCTTTGGATCATCCCACATTTACTTGATCAGTTTGGGATGTAGGGGATTTGGAGACGAGGTCAACACCTTGCGATGCTCTTAATGTTTACTGAGGTTTTCCTAAAGTATTTCTGTCTGTATGTCTGTGTCAGGCTGCATCCTGCTGGGGATGGCTGCTGCCATCAAGGAGTGTCAGTACTATGGGGTGCCCATGCCAGGTTCAAAAATGTCCCAGCAGAACATTGCAGTGTCAAAAGATGGTCAATGTTATTTACTTCTCCTGTGAATGGTCATAATGTAATTTAAGCTGAAGTAGACTATTCTAAATGTTAGTTTTAGATAATAAAGAAAACATGATTAACTTAGTAACAAACTAACAATAACATAAAAAAGTTCAGCAATGGAGGAAGCAAAACTGAAAAAACTGTTACTTAAAACCAATTATCGTGCAGGCAAAATGTAGCAATTATATTTAAGCTTCGCCTTTTCTCCCATAACCATTTACCATCAAACAAATAAAGTTACATTTCCAAAGTCACAAACTCCATTAACCTTTGCTTAGTTTAAACTCAAATAATGGTAAATTTGAGCGGTTCCACTCTGTGGGGTCCAGACCTGTTGGCACCACTTTCCAACCTTTGCCTCTGATCAGTCCCAGCACATCCTGTCGGCTCTGTTTGCACAGCTTGCTGCTCAACGCTCACACTAATACAATACTTTATCTCGGAGCAGAGCAAATTATCTCAACCTATCATAATGCGAAGTGGCCGCAGCTGGATGGTCAAATAGGGGAACCTGACGGCTGCTCAGTCTGCCCACGACTGGATTTGGAGCAACTTTAAAGTCTGGGTCAGATAGTGAGTTCTCTGATAGGTAAACTGTCTGGGTGGCCAACCCTGGACACTTACAGTAGCTTAGTGTTTCTGATATCATTACACTGTCCGCACTCCCAGAGATTATTTGGGTTATACAGATATCAGTCTGTTGAGCATGGCCAGTTTGACTTGAAAGTGGATCGTCATGGCCCCCATTAACCCCCTGTTCCCTTCAGCTTCTGTGCAGTGTGTAGTGTTTTTCTCCACTGGGATACTAGCAACTATTGTGGAGTTCATGTCCTGGAGTTTTGGTGGACGGTATTAGATTAATTTGTATATTAGGGGAGTGGTTCAGATAAAATTCATTTTGTGCCTGTTTTACAGTAGAGGTCAGTAAGTTGTGCAATTGCCAGGAATTTACACGTGAAGTTAGCCAAACCCTTTGGGAGGTCGTTAGAAATGTGTACATTTTGGGATAATAATGTTTGTAGGTTTATGATTGTGAATTGAACTAATTATATTAGAATTGCAATAGCTCTGGTCCTCCCGCAGTCCAAAGATATGCTTATTAACTGGTGATTCTAAAATTGGCTGTAGGTGTGAATGTGAGTATGAGTATGAACAGTTGTTTGTCTTTTTGTGTTTGCCTTGTGATAGACTGACGACCTGTCCAGGGTGTACCCCACATTTCGCCCACTGACAGCTGGGATAGGCTCCAGACCCCTCATGACCCTCAGGATAAACGGTAATAGATAATGAATGAATGGGAGCCTTTGCTGTGGTGCCCTGTAATCCCACAGGGCAAAAAATAAAATAAAATAAAATAAAATAATGGTCTTGAGGCTATGTATTTAAGAAAGGCTCTAAAGATTAGGTATTGAAGCAGATGGTTCATGAATGAATCTTCTCAGTGGATGACAACTTGACAACTCAGGATGAATATTCAGTGAAGCTTTAAGGAATGTTTTTTTACCCTCACACAATACCAAACTTAGTCAACATGTCTGTGACACTGATCATCACAAATGCAGTGTGCAAACAATGCACACTTCTATATGTCCTCCTCACGTGTTTTTTCTTTTGTTCTTCACGCAAATTGTAAATGACAGCAATGACCGTCACTGGACTGATGTATAAGCTCTGATATGTGTCAGTCAAGTCACAGCAAGAATTTCAGACTCCAATTTGACACAGTGACCTGATCAGGTAATTGAAATTACAAGTGAGCACCATCTGAGCAAATGGATGACCTCGACCTTTGTGTGGTCTCTTGATACCTCAGTCTGTAAGGCTCATCATCCAAGGAGGTCCAGGAAAAACTTGATGGCAAGACCAACAATGAGACAACAGTGGAAAAACCCAGTTTCTGGCTCCCAAGAAAAACAAACTGGTCAAGTCAGTGGAGAAGGTGGAATTTGTATTTTCCATAACCGCTGGACTAGTCACAAGGTCTGGGTTCTGGCTCGGGCCTTTCTGGCTCGGGCCTTTCTGGGTGGAGTTTGCATGTTCTGACTGCTCAGTGGGTTTTCTCCGGGTACTCCGGTTTCCTCCCACCTCCAAAGTCATGCTTGTTAGGTCAATTGGCGACTCTAAATCGATCCTAGGTGTGAGTGTGAGTGTGAATGGTTGTTTGTCTCTGTGTTAGCCCTGCGATAGACTGGAGACCTCTCCAGGGTGTACCCCGCCTCTATCCTGAGGACAGCTGGGATAGACTCCAGCAACCCCTGTGACCCTAGTGAGGATAAGACGAAGTAGAAGATGAGATGAGATTTGGTAGTCACAATCAGTCAGGGGCAGCTGTGGCTCAGTAGGTAAAGTAGATTGTCCATGACCAAAGAGTTAGCGATTCAGTCTCCAATGCATGGACCACATGCTGCAGTGTCCTTGATCAAGACACAGATCCCCCTCTGACTGTGAAGTGCTTTTAGTAAGTTGTGCAATCTCAAGGAATAAAACCTTTGGGACGTCATCGGGAGTTGTACTTATTGTATATTTTAGGAGGATGATGTTCGTAAGTTTGTTGTTGAGAAGCTGAATGATATATTAGAACAGCAAGAGCCTTGGTCCTCCCGCAGTCCAAAGATGTGCTTGTTAATTTCACTGCAGATTATAAGAAGGCCATAGATGTGATCGCAAGTTTTTGGAAATCACAATCAGTCAAGGCAACTGTGGCCCAGTAAAGTGTGTTGTCCCTGAACCAAAGGGTTGGATGTTCGGTCCTCAGTGGGCCACATACCAAACAATGCTTGATCAAGACACTGATGTCACACATACTGGAAATTGCTGTTAGTGCCACATAAAAACAGGACAGTTTACATTCCGGTAAAGCACTTGGCTGCATTTCTACAAACACAAATAAGTGTTACCACTGTTGTCTTCTATGGACATCCAGGTGTTTTTGAGTTCACCAGTGGGTTGTTTGTTTGTTTTCTTTGTTTTTTTTTCAAAATGTACCCAACTGTTGATTTGGCCAGGATAGTCTGTTGAACTCCCAATGAGATCTTCTTTGACTACATATTGTGGATTCACAGCAACAGCTTCCAAATTCAAATGCGAAACCTGCAGTCGGCTCCAGACTTTTTGCCTGGTTAAATTATTTGTGATTTTTGAAGGAATAGAATCAGAATCAGCTTTAATGGCCAGGTATGTGTTCACATACAAGTAATTTGACTCGATTTGCTCAGTGGTACAAGAAAAATAAAAACAACACTTAAATAAGCATAAGTGTAGCCCAAAGAGGTGGCTACATATTAAAGAGCTGTAATTCTTAAACCCTTCCTCCAGTTTGGATGTAAATACCCTCAGATTACAGCTGAGAGTCTGCACTTGAGGCCCACATTGGGTATATAACTGTATCTTGAACATGTTTTGGTAAACAGCTAAAATAACAAAACTTGTTCAATTATATATGGACCGGACTGTATACTTACATGAATGCTACAACATTGAGGTGTTACAATATGTAATCTCAACCATGAGTGAGTGACACCGCATGAGCGGCTGAGGTCAAAGCTCATGCTGGGATAATGTAGAAAGCCCTAAGACCAGGTGAATGAGATAAGCCTCCGCTAACAACTCTGGGTGTGTGACAGGTGTTAGATTGGGAAAATGGGAGAAGCAATTTCATTCCCACTCATTTTGGTAATAGCCGTAGTGCTGCGGAATGTTTCCACTAATGCATCACTTGCAGGTAACTGACTGTCAAAAATAGATTTTTAATCTCATTATCTCCAAAGCAGCTAGGCAGGTGGAGAGTGCGTGTGTGTGAGAAGCAAAGCTGCAGAGAGCATGTGTGTGCGACTGTTCATAAACGAGTGTTTTGAGAGGGGGAAGAGACAATGGTAGGACGTTTAGGTATGCACCCTCGCTTCCTCCCACCCCCGGGTGCTCTAATTGAGAGGAGGCTTTTGTTATATAAACAAGAGATACAGCTGAAGTTGGAAATTAAATATTTGGAGAGCATGCTGCATGCTTTTGAAAGTGATATATATTCCAGTGAGTGAACGCTGGTGTCAGAGGGGTGCCACTGAAGAGGTGGTTATTGGCATTGAGAGCCTGCTCTCTGCACCGGAGAGTCAATTCTCACCTCGCCTCTCCTTCACAACAATGAACACAACAGCCTCTAAAGCTCTATTTCTGTATGCTCCAACTGGATCACGCCGCTGATTGTTCTGCATCTCAGTAGGATGTTAAAGTGGTAATCTGTAAGTTCCTTGTTATTTTCCTTTTTTTTTACTTTGTCTCCATGTTTGGTGCTAAGCGCTCATTACTGCAGATTTTGCTCCGCACATTCCAGAGATCAATCAGTGCGTCTCGTGCTCCGACGTCTTTTTGCTCTGATTTTTGAAGTGGAGTTTCTCTAAGTGGCACGCCTTTGTGTCTGCAGCTGTGTGGCTAATGCGGCTCATTCTACTTTGTGTTTCATACGAGGTAGAAAGTTGGAAAGTCTATCTTCCTGTGAGGAAAAGTATAAAGGAGTAGGAAGCCTGAATTCCAAGTTGTGAGGACAGGGAACATTTCCTGAGCACAGACAAAGTATATAATTACTGCTGAGATGGGAAGATGAGATCCTGTTAGGTGTTATCATGTTTTGATTGCAACAAGCTTTTAAGGAAAAAATAACTATTTGAACTAATCACAAAGGGAGATCAGAGCATGGAAGTTCATTTCACATCTTAGCCACTGTCCACCTCCAAGCTGTCTTTGACACTTCCACCCACATATCATATAGAGCAGGGATCTTCAATGTTTTTCAGGCCAAGACCCCCCAAACTGACGGAGAGATTAAATAGGGACCCCCTACCTACTATATGTGTTTTATATTTAACTCGACCTAATATTCTATTTATAAATATACATTATTATCATCATTTTGCATTCAATAGTAAGCTATTCAAATAATACACAGGTTCAAATATATATATATTTGTATTTCAATTGTAACCTCGTGTTTTAAGTTGAAACTGTCAGTCTGTCAATTATATATACATAAAATTAAAAATATATATAAAAAATGTCTGATCAACCAAAGATTTTGCGACCCCCCCTTGGAGTACCTCCGCAGACCCCATAGAGATTGTGGACCCCCTGTTGATATAGAAGCACTTTGGTCATTTTCTTCTTGGTATGTTGGAGCCCAAATTCGCCATATTTGGATGAGTGGTCAGAGCTGCAAAAAAGGAAGGGGTGGAGCAAACCAAGAACTTGAGGTCACACAGGAGAGTCTTATCAACCACAAGGTAGCCATGACCCAAACACTATGCTTTATCAGTATAACACAGCACCTTATTTCACCAAGGTTATCTTTAAGCAGTCAGAATAAGACCAACAACACCTATGCAACATATGAGAATTTGGAGGCCAGGACAACACCTTGTGCTGTTTTTCATGTTTTTGAGTTGTTCCTAAAGCATTTTATGTGTGTCTGTAATTGGGACTAGGAACACTTAAAATTAGGGATGTCTCGCTCAAATTTTTTCCCCCAGATCCCATCATTCAACATGGAGTATCAAGCGATGTGAGTCCTGATCAGATCTCAAACAAAGAAAATGTCACCCCGTGGGGATTCAGAAAAGCTTTCCTCATCTTGTATTCTCCTTGAGACTGTGTCAAGCTAACTTTTCTCTTCTTTAAAGCTTTCGCCTGAGTGGACTATACGGATTCCGTTTTACAATGTTTTTTGTAGGCTGTTGTTGAATCAAGTCAGTAGTATTGAATGACGATCTCCTGTAACCACCTCACCAAACAACCACAGTGCACAGTTTACAAATTGTTATCTGACTGACTTCACTTTCCAGGGTAAAGAACGTCCTCACAGCAGATGTGTTTAGTCACGTGATTTTGGTTCTCCTTTTTGTGGGATTTTTGACCGCTTTAACGCTGGCCAACTGCGATTAAAACAGAAGAAGGAGAAGCAGAAGAAGGTTAAGAAGTTTTGATGGCGGTTTTTAGTTACAGCAGAGCTAAAAGAAGTAACTAACAAAGATCAGCCAAGCTGGATCCGATCAAATCATTTTAAAAATGCCTGGATCAGCAACAATTGAGAGAATTCTACTTCAAAACAATCAGACAGCACACTAAAGAGAATAGTGATCAATATGAACAAAAAACAAGAATAGTTCTACTGATTAGATCTTTAAACCTTGATATCAACTATTTTATGCTTTAGTTCCAACCTAATGTGCTTTTAAAAAAACATGCATTTTTTGTCTTCAGCAGTATTTCTAGATACAGTGCACAGATGCAAAATAAAGAAAGTCAGATGTTTAAGCTTTGGTTTCTTCAAGCATTCCTGTAGCTGCTAGTCAGTTGTGCATATTTGAAGATACTGTCATGTTACAGAAAGAGAAGGAGGTTGTTTATTTGTCACTAACAAAACACTGCAATTAAAGAGACATATTTGAAAGGGGAGCAGTTTTAATTCGAGATGCGGAACCACGAGAGCATTTACTTCTGAATTCATTGATCAGTATGCCCATGCACCCATAGAACGGAATAATACTGCTTTACAATAGCCACATCTGCAGATACCGCCGCTATCTAAAAAGCTTGAACGGTGCAGCAGAGGGTAAATGGGAGCTGGAGAGTCTGGTGTGAATCGATAAAAGCCATCAAACACCTGAGGGGTCCCCCAATTTTCCCACAAACCACTCCACCCCCTGGGCAGGGGGGAAACAATGGTGGAGCATCAATACCTGCAATTGGGAGAAGGCAGGGCAGGAGACAGCGGGCAAAACACACAAGTGGTTCGCCTCTCCTCCAGACAGCAAATGGGCGCGCAATCGTTTGCATCAATTCAGTCCAGTGGGAGACGGAGTCCGGGATGGGGAAGGGGTGCCATTAGGAGTGTATTGGTACAGAAGGTGGGCGCCAGGGACGAAGAAGGGGTGTGGAGGTTTTAAAGCAGGTAGAGATGGAGACACAGAGGGATATAGGTGTTTTCAATTACCCACAAATTCAGAGCAATTTCCTCTTCTTTCTGACCACACCTCCCACTGCGAGGTTGATGGGAATCCTGAACAAAGAGGCGTGGAGATCGCGATTGTTTGACTGCAGGTTGGTGGGGAGGAGCAGGAGGTGGTCGGTTTTCATCCGTCTGCTTTGTTCAACCTTTCTCTGTCACCTTGTAGCTTTTATTGGAGCCTTTTTTTTTCTTCTCTTTTTTTGCAGTGGGTAGGAACTTCAAAGTACATTTCAACTTCTGTGTAGATTTTGATAAGCCACTTCCTGAGAGGGAGAGATACTCTTGTGCTGCTTAAAGATAACAGACAAACACCATTCATACACCATTCTGCAGGACAGGACCATGCTGTTTCTGTTATGCAAAGTGGTTAAATTTGCTCCGTGGCAACGGCACACCTTATATCACTGATCACTCTCAGCTACCGTTAAAAACTCCCAAACCTGCCATTTGTGTACTTCTATTAGCAGAGAAAAGAGGATTTGTGATGCTTTGGATTAAATTATAGCAGATACTTTGTGTGTGTACTGTGAGGGGTCCTGGAGCGAAATGCAACACAAACACATGAGAAAAACAAAACCACAGTCTTCATCAGGAGCAGAGGACTGAGGCCTGTGAATGTCAGTTCACTTAGATATGAACTGATTCAGTTTCTGGTGTATAAATATGAGAATATACTTTCCATAAACTGTTCACACCTATGTTCACATATTCAGAACATTTCTTTTGATTTTTGATTACCTGAGAGTATCATTTTGCTTTATAAATGCTTTTAAAATAAACGTTGGAAGCTGACCTGTGTAGCAGAAATATAATCCACAGAACCTTAATGTTAATGTTACACTCCATGTTTGGACAGTGCAAATGAGAGATACAAATTCAAAAAACAGAAGAGGCTTCTTGTTGTGTTTAATGCAATTATGCCAATTCCATTCCAATTTCAATTCCATACATGTAAATAATTTAAAGCTAGCTTAACCACGTGAAACCGCACATATGCTGCTGGAGTCTGATGCTGCAGACTGTATGCGAGTATAGTTGGCATTCAGCAGGAATTGTGCATGTGGTGTTCCATCTTCTCTTTGTGACAATTGCTGCTTTCAAATGGAACGTGCGGACTACTGTTCATAACATGGAATACCATGTACTTATGCTTGATGTTCACACTGTAACACTGACTGTAAGCTGGGAGAAAACCGCTGCAGGCCACCAAGCAGAAGCAGTTTTAGCCTTAGCACCAACACAACCTGCTGGGCCAGTGGCTGATACTAAGCTTTGGACCCTGACTTCCTCCATGGACCACATCACCCCAGTTCTACAGCAGCTCCATACAATTAAAATAGAATTAAAATAATTTCATATTGAGTATGAGATCCTATTATTTACCTGTAAGGCTCTTCACAACCAAGCTCCATCATTTCTGTCTGAACCTCTCTAAATACACACACCCTTCGTACTCTCAGGTCCTACTCGGCTATTAAACTTACTGCACCACCTGCCTGAGTCTATCTGCTTATCAATTTAACCTATTTTCCCTTTTTCTTATTTTTTTATATATTTTTAAATCTGCTTTTATTTTTATTGCATTGTTTGCTTTATTCCTATGTTTTATTGCACGTTGCTGTATTTTGTCAGTGACCATACATGCTTTGAAAGGCACACAAAATAAAATGGATTATTATTATTATTGTTATTGTTATTTATTCAGGCTAACATTTAGCCTGAATAAAGCCTCTAGTGAGGGTTAGAGTCAAAGCTAACAGCAGAGCAGAAAATAATAGTGTATAATTAGGACATGACGCCATTATGATACTTACTCTGTTGTTAGCTTGCTAACTATAACCATCAGTAGCTTCTAGTGCATAGGTCTTCAACAGGGGCTGCAGGGGGGTTGCAAAGTCTGTGGCTGATATATATATAGATATAGATAGATAGATAGATAGATAGATAGATAGATAGATAGATAGATAGATAGATAGATAGATAGATAGATAGATAGATAGATAGATAGATAGATAGATAGATAGATAGATAGATAGATAGATAGATAGATAATTAATTAATTAATTTTCCCCCACACATTTAAATTTCTTTATATACACATTTACATGAATCCAACATATTTTAGTAAAGGAATAACTGGAGGCAGAAGACATTATCTTTCAGTCACCACCCTCCTGTTGCACATATTAATACATACATAATATTTGAACCTGTGTATTATTTGAATAACTTAAAGCTGAATGCAAAATGATAATAATAATAATAATGATGTATATTCATAAATAAATAAATACATAAATAGCACTAGGTCAGGTTTAATATAGAACACATATAGAATGTAGGGCCCCTACTTAATCTCTCCATCAGTTTGGGGGTCCTTGGCCTGAAAAATGTTGAAGACCCCTTGAGGCTTACTGTTAGACGTTGTTGCTATAGAGCTAGCAGCAGTAGTCTTCTAATGATTTACTGTCAATGTAATCTTTAAATGCCAGAAACTTTGTGCATATGTCTTTCCATGTTGTAACAACAATTGTGCTCACAAGTTAAATTTAGTTCTATAAAGGTTTCTTTGTAGTTTTATATGTAGGGCTTTGTATAAGTGAAATGCTGATAGACCAATGGTTTTATCTCGGCCTATAGGCCTATAGGTAATGTTATGCCATTAACATTACCTATAGGCCATTCATTTTCTTTGTTGTTTGCTCGTTAACTGTAAGTCTCAGTACATTTTGGAGGTTAAGTTGGTGCCTTGGTGGCTAACTGTTGCAATAATGCAGTTCTCTAGCGGTGACCCACTCGTGACTTATGGTCAATGTTACGTCCTGAACGCCAAACATTTGAAGTGCACAGCATACTACTTTGTAACCAGAAGTTCACAAATTCCAGTGTTTGGTTTATGGCTAAATAGGCAAATGTTTGTATGCACCTATGCTACAGTAAGATGGCAAACATGGCAAACTTAATACCTGCTACATAAACAATGTTACTATAGTTTAGCCACTGTGAGACTTCCTCCCCTATGCACTAACTGTGTCAGACCTAGAATCTCTCTACAGGAGACAGGAAGTCACCCCCCCCTCCACAGATGTTGCCACACAAACACATGAGAGGCCCGATAGGAGGCTTTATCAACCATGTCACTTCCTCTCTTCCTCCTAAGAACCAGAGTAGCAAGGTAGCCATTTTACATACTCACGCTGATAGTATATCTGAAGTAGTGTGTGTGTGTGTGTGTGTGTGTGTGTGTGTGTGTGTGTGTGGAGGAGGTTGGTCGGGGTTATTTCTGGATGATTAGCCGTATCTTCCCTCATGCACATTCACAATGTATGCTGTGCCAGATGGCCAGAGAACACAGAGCTGCTAATGGTACCACTTGATCATGTCTTTACTTCGCTATAAATCAGTAAATTAACAACGAACATAAATGCCATACATAGAGCATTTGATTGAGCCCCATGTGACATAAAAAAAGCCATTTCATAAAGGAAGAGCAAACACTTAAAGGACAATGTAGATTTGGCTATGCGTGCCTGAGTGTTAGATCCTGGGATGGATCTCATGGGGAATCATCCACAATTTAAACACGTTTACTTGAATTTAATTAGAATGGCTCTTCATATTTGCATTTGCATACATTTTTAGATTATAGAGAGGTAAAGAGTGTGGTGTAGGTTAATTAGGCGGCATGGCCCAATTCCCAAAATGCTTTTATTTTGCTTATTATAAACAAGCAGTTATGAGTTCAAATCCAAGGGAGAGCCTTCAAATTCCATGTTGGCCTCAGCCACATGCACGATGGTAAATGAGAGGGAGTGTAGTAACACATTAGTGCTCCCATGTGGTGAAATACCAGCCACGCTCCGCTTTTTAAAGGGTTAGTCCAGTCAAGAAGATTATACTAAAATGTCTGACATTTTTGTGCCACATACAACATTGAAAAATGATACTGACATTTTACTTTGAAATATGTTCAGTTCAAGGCTTTGGCTCTCTAGAAATTAAAAAAGCTGGATTTGAACATATATTTTGTAGTTCACAGGAGTCCCAGTAAGGACATGAACAATACCAATGCAATGAAACTGAAACAGGTGAATGGAACACAGCGATGTGCTGTTGTTCAGTGAGTCCTGGCATTTATGTTGATATTCATTTGATACGTACCACCATCTGAATGAACATTGTTGCAGACCAATCACACCCTTATGGTAACAGCAAGGGGGTGTTCCCAACATCCTGGTGCCATATGTTCCCCACATAAGCGATGCACAGGCACGCAGCCATCCATGTGATGTAAAAGAAAATGTGATTTATCAGAACATGCCACTTTCTTCCATTGCTTTGTGGTCCAGTTGTGACTCTCACATGTTCATTGCAGCCACTTGGCAGTGGACAGTGGTCAGCAGGTACATCAGCTACACAGTCCCATATAAAATACACTGTGTATGTGAACACCTTTCTATCAGAACCAGCATTATACATTTTAGAAATTTCACCTGTCTTTCTTTCTTTACTTTTCATAGATACTGACCACTGTGGACCAGAAACACCCAACAACAGTGGGCTCCCTTCTTGAACCGCCTACCGCGTGATGTAGCAGACTTAGTACGTAGAGACCGCTGCAATGTGGATTGGTGCCCCCCTCTGTATCTCCCTTATGCTTAGTCTCAAGTGTTGATTTTGTTTTATTGATATGACTGCACAGTCCCTGTTCCATGTATAATGTCTAAACTGTAAACTGTCTTAGAACTTTCCATGTAAGGTCCGTTATAGTACTGCTACTCTTGTGTTTGTTTTATTTCTACATGTATATATTTTTTTTTATTTATTTTAGTTTATTTTTTTGCCTCTCTTTCTATATGTCATTCAGTCTATGGGATATGTTTTTACTTGCCTCTGCTGTCATGTATGTTCTCTGTTCTGTGTCTGTTTAAAAATGAATAAAATGTCCACTTGTCAATTTTTTGCTGCTTTTAACATCAACTTTGAGGACAAAATGGTCATTTGCTGCCTAATATATCCTATATCCTGAGACAATGAAATAATCTGCATTATCACTTGATTAGTGACTATGACCAGTTAAGGCCAATATTTCTCTATTAATAGTTCTCTATTAAAAGTCCTGTAGCCCACTTAGCAACTATCTATATTTGCCAAAATGTTATGTCGGTGTACACTGCAGCTTACCCCTTAATAACCCTAAGACAATACTATGCCACTGAAATCTGAAATTTAGACTTTCCTTAACAACTGCTTCCGTATATGCCCACCAAGCTTGTACTAGTCAACTGATTTGAGCATCCAAATTATGCTTCCAAATTTCAAATCATTTTTCGCAAAAGTCATAAACACAAATAAATGAAAAGAAATTAAGCTTTCATTGTATAAAAGACATAAGAAAAAGAGGTTTCTTGTAAGGCTACACATCTGATAATACCTCTTTTAGTGCCCTGTTTGTTTGGGATTGTCTTTTGCTTTAAAGCTAACCTGTCTGTCGGTGAGGTCCTCTGCGCTCTTTAATTAGCCCTGCTGCTCGCATTGGAATGGGGATGTGGGTGAGGGCAGCTATGATTGTGCATTTGAGGTTGGAGATCAGTGTCAGTTTCCAACAAGGGCTCTATATTTAGCTGGTGGGGGGGACTGGGTGACCCAGCCTGACTGCTAGCATATACAGACACACTCTCCTCTGGTCCCCAAAACTCCTTTCTCTGCTGCTGTCTTTATTTTTACTTTATTTTTGCGTGAAAATCCTTTTTATCGTTTTTCAAAGAAAAGGTGAGTCATTGAATCTTTATTTTCTGAACTGACACCGGAAGTACACGTGTTTATTCTTCTAATTTTTGCACTGACATTATCCCTGCAGCTCTGTGACAGACTGATGGCTTTGAGAATGGCTGTGCTGCTTGGCTTTGGAGCTGTCCTCTGTGGTGTAATGAGAATACAGCTTGGTGATTAGTGCAGTGGCAGTCAGAGGCAGCCATGTGTCAGTCAGAAATGCCGGAGGCCAGACTGGGCCTGGACAGTCCCGACCTGCTCGTGAGAGAGGCTTTTCTAATGGCCCATGACTACATAGACTATGTAACCAGAGGTGGGGCAGATGGGGATATGGGTCCTGCCCCTACAGCCTGCACGGCAGCCCTGCGCCACGCCGGGGACGAGCTCCTTATCCGCTTCCCCATCTTCTTCAGACGCTGGCCTCGCATCTTCCAGGACGTGACGAAGAACACGGCGTGCCCCATGCTCGTGAGCATCCTCGATGAGCACTTCTTCCCCCCCGTCCCCAGGGGGCAGCGTAGGGACCTGGCCTGGAGCGCTGTGCTGTCAGTGTATGTGCTGGCTGGCCAGATGGCTCTGCACTGCCACGAGAGGGACATGGTGGAGGTCCTCCCCCAGCTGAAGGAGTGTGTGGGGGCCTATGTGGAGAAGGTCATCTGCCCTGAGATACAGGACAAGGGAGGATGGGTACGTGAACATTTACAATTCTGCTTTAGATAGAAAGAAGGAGTGAGCTAACACCCACAACACAACTCTGTCAAACAACAGTGACACCCTCTTCTTTTCCAGGAGCTCTACACTGACTTAATATTGCACTTCATTGAGCTCAAGGATGTGCAAGACACAGATCCTAAAAGAAAGACTAGTTAAAAACTGAGGCAGAATGAAATACACTGATTTAATCCCAAGACCCCCAAAACCCTGGATCCTACACTTCCCATGATGCCATTTGATATCACCAGAGCCTGGTAAATGCCGGCTCCTTGTAAACTCCATGGCCCTGATTTGTCAGACTGTTTGTTCAAAATGCTTATTCTACTGTACAAGACTCCTTCTTCCTTTCTGTTTAGTGCTCTTAGCTATTATTAAACAGCCCCAAACATGTAAAATTAATGGAGCCCCCCTTTTAACGCCAGCCCTGCCCACTGGAACCAATTATTTTTGACAAATCCAGAGTTTGTGAAGCTCGGGGTTGCTCACAGAGAGTGCAATGTTAGATGTTTGTTCTGGTTAGATCCCCTCTCCGTTACTTCCCATGCAAAGCTGCCTGAGTTGAATTAACTTGCCGGGGGGGGCCTGAGGCAGAATTTAGCTGTGGGACTCCACTGAACCTCATCTCCCCTCCACTCTGTACATTTTCTTTGTGAAACCTGTTGCTCACTGCAGCACCATCGGATTTACCTGGAGAGTTTTCTGCATCAGTGAGGCTGGGGTAATGTGTTTAAGATGCATTTTTTGAGGTATATGCATCATTTAAGACATAATAAGCCTTTCATTTTCCCACAGTGGGGAAAGATAGGTGCCTATCATTTCAGTTCATATTGTACTGTAGTGAAACATATTTCAGTTACACAAATGACGACACTGAATTTGGACCTTTGAAGTTTTGGGGTCTGGGATCCACTTGACAGAGCTGCGGGTCCAACTAAGTCTGAATGCTGCACATTGGAAAACATTAAATGTACTTAATGTGAAATTTTCCTCTGCTTCTTTATCTCTGACAGAGCGGCTTCATATCACGCTTTGGAGAGAAGCAAAACTTGGAGGGGCAAGTGAAGAAAGTGTGCTGTTGGACACTCACGGCATTAGCCACAAGCATCCTCTTCTACAGCCTGTGGAAAAGAATGGCTTAGCAAACACTGCCATCTTGTGACTTTAAGCGGTTACTGTTCAGATGCATGCTGTCACATGAAAGATGTCTGCACGGGTGTTATAGTGCGTTTTTTTCTGTTGGAACTTCTCAAACACATCGACGTGGCTCACACAGAACATCTAGTGTTCTAGTCGTCACATGTGCATCCCTGTGACCCATTTAAGCCACTCTAATAGTCACATGCTGGTTAAAGTTGACGGCTAGTGATGTCAGTGCAGCAGTATGTGAACTCTAACCTGGTATTATTACACCATTGTAGTCAGGATTAGAGCACATTGACCAGTCTTTTGAAAAAGTATTCATGGATAATTTATGCATTCGCAATTAAATGCAGTTTTGTTTTTTTAAGTTAAAACTTAAAAGAAGCACTGCTTATGAGTATGCAGACATGAGTACTAGGATATGATATTCATGATAAGATGATCAGCTATGCACTTTATATACAGTGCACAAATAAACTCCTTAAATCTGCATTAGGTCATTAAAGCCAGGGAGACGTCAAATATGCAGTGAGCTTTTTATTCAGGACACTTACACAGAACTTGGAAAAACACAAAAATGAACAGCAGAAGTTTTAGAGACAAGTAGATTAAGGCAGGTCCTCGTCGCCTTCCTCCTCCTCAAACTCGCCCTCCTCCTCAGCGGTGGCGTCCTGGTACTGCTGGTACTCAGACACCAGGTCGTTCATGTTGCTCTCTGCCTCGGTGAACTCCATCTCATCCATACCTTCACCGGTGTACCAGTGGAGGAAAGCCTTGCGCCTGAACATGGCTGTGAACTGCTCGGAGATGCGCTTGAACAGCTCCTGGATGGCAGTGCTGTTGCCGATGAAGGTGGCGGCCATCTTGAGACCACGGGGAGGAATGTCACACACAGCGGTCTTGACGTTGTTGGGGATCCATTCAACAAAGTAGCTGCTGTTCTTGTTCTGCACGTTCAGCATCTGCTCGTCCACCTCCTTCATGGACATGCGACCACGGAAGATGGCGGCCACTGTCAGGTAGCGGCCGTGACGTGGGTCGCAGGCAGCCATCATGTTCTTGGCGTCGAACATCTGCTGGGTGAGCTCTGGCACAGTGAGTGATCTGTACTGCTGGCTACCTCTGCTTGTGAGGGGAGCAAAGCCTGGCATAAAGAAGTGGAGACGGGGGAATGGCACCATATTTACAGCCAGCTTACGCAGGTCAGCATTGAGCTGTCCAGGGAACCTGAGGCAGGTGGTGACGCCACTCATGGTTGCAGAAACCAAGTGGTTGAGGTCACCGTATGAGGGGGTTGTTAGTTTAAGGGTGCGGAAGCAGATATCATAAAGGGCCTCATTATCGATGCAATAGGTCTCATCTGTGTTCTCTACAAGCTGGTGGACTGATAATGTGGCATTGTAGGGCTCAACAACGGTGTCTGATACTTTGGGTGAAGGCACCACGCTGAAGGTGTTCATAATACGGTCGGGATATTCTTCACGGATTTTGCTGATGAGCAGGGTGCCCATACCAGAGCCCGTACCGCCACCAAGGGAATGTGTTAGCTGGAAGCCCTGAAGGCAGTCACAGCTCTCTGCCTCCTTCCTCACTACATCCAGGACAGAGTCCACCAGCTCTGCACCCTCCGTGTAGTGGCCCTTGGCCCAGTTGTTACCAGCACCACTCTGGCCTGCAAGTCAAGAATCTAGGTTTAAGTCAACAGTAAAACATGTGACATGAAGAAATAAATTAAAAATGTATATATATATAAAAAAAAATTTGATTTATGCATCTCAATCCAAACTCAAAATAAACCCACCGAAAACGAAGTTATCTGGCCTGAAGACCTGGCCAAAAGGTCCGGACCTCACAGAGTCCATGGTGCCTGGCTCCAGATCCACGAGCACAGCGCGGGGCACATATTTGCCACCTATAAAAAGAAAACAGGGGTGAGGTTTATATTTTAAAAAAACAAAAGAAAAATGTTTTTGTGCAAATAATCACTTTTGTCTAACGTACCTGAGGCTTCATTGTAGTAGACATTGATCCTGTCCAGCTGCAGGTCACTGTCTCCATGGTAAGTACCAGTTGGGTCAATACCATGCTCATCACTAATCACCTCCCAAAACTGTAAGAAAAAAAAGAATGTATACTTGTTTTAGATAAACAAGACTCCATGACAAGCCAGGAAGCATTAAGGCTATGTTTAACCTGTTTATTCATGTTATATACACAATGTATATTTCCAAGAAAACATTTAAATACAGTGTTACTATTCAAAAGTTGTATTCATTTTCCCGCCGTGCTTCCATGGGCGCGCGCGGCCTGACCCCCTATTGGTCGTTATGAATTTTAAATTTCCTCTTGCGTCACTAACCGCCCTCTTCAGGCAAAAGCCAGGCGCCATTCAATAGAGACTGCCAAGTAGGCCTCAATGAGCGAGGTGGTTTCGGATTTGGAAAAAAAAAATAAAAAAAAAATTAAAAAAAAAAGATACAATGCATATATAAAATAAAATCGCTAAAAAAGCTCTTATCCATATACAAACCACATATTCTGTAATTTACTTATACGATTCAAAGGGGTTGAGTTTATTGTTACCACTCATTCGCATCACTTCCTTTTTTCGCATTGCAGTAACATTCGCTGAAACATTGAACATATTGAGGTACGTAAATCTATCCATTAATAATTACCGTTACGAGTAAATACGTTCACATTTCCCCTTACGCGTTTGCTATAACAAAAACAAAATAAGTGGACAAACAAAAAAAAATGTTTTATTAAATTTATTCGCCAACACGTCGACATATTACTGTTCTAAAGACGTCCTTAAGTAAAACTGCAGCTAAATTCAACGTTAGATAGGGGTATTTCATAAGTAGGCCAAGCTGATGTTCCCAGGGTGTGGTTTCTGGGACAAAGCACCGGCATTCAATAGCAATGAAAACGTTGTTCCTCTAAATGAAAAATAAAAAAAAAATCTCCGTTTAGCAATCTAAAAGCAAAGACAGTTTTACTAACCTTGGCACCAATCTGGTTTCCGCACTGACCAGCCTGGAGATGAACAATTTCCCTCATATTTACTGGAGGTAGGCGACTACTTCAACGAATGACTTTGGCTTTCTTAAAGTGCGTGCCCGATGCGTCAACTCTTTACTTTATACTGATACAGGATCCGTCCCATACCCTTTAGCTTCTACTCCTATTGGCTATTGCGGGCACGCATGCTTAACGGACAGAAATTTAAACCAATCACATGTTTGAATGCTTATCCGTTATTGGCCCAATCCGTCTGTCAATCACTTTCATCTCAAACGTGTGACTAACGTCTAATCTGTAGACGTTGCCCTACTTCCCTCGTGATGGCGGAAGAAAAAAATGATATCGACGTAGAGAATTTATTTTGCATCTTTCAGCCGTCCGTGAACACACGTTCAAAACAGCTGAACGTTTTTATGTGGGCAGTCGTTTGAAAATTGTTTCGTTTGTACAAATTATGCAACTGTAATTCTAGTCGAGGGTGGCTATTTAGCCATAGTCCACGTGGCTGATAAACGGAGCACAATGGTCCAGTTTAGCAGAAGTTTCACTGGCGGAAACTGTCGCAACATGACGGCCATGACTGATTCTGAGTCATGTGTTTTTTAGGCTAGAACGTCTACAGCTTTTCAGGCGAACTGGCCACAACATTAGCTCACTGCAGAGATTAGTTCCCCTTTCACTGATTCGGTCTGATAAGGACCTGGTATGTAGGATGGGCACTGTCATTCTTGGCCTTTAAATTACATAGCTGTGTGTGCGTGTGTAAAATATTTTGCCTGTATATGTTTTTTACATTTTAGTTAAGAATACACCAAATAGTAGGTGGATTTATTAATAAAGCAGACAATCAAATACTGCGTACAGTCCTCACATGATGGAGAAGTGATTCATTATAAAGCACCACATCCACATTGCCTTACCTCTAAAATTGGGAACATGCACATTACAACAAATGTATATGGAATTTCCTGAAGCATGGATGTCATATTTTATTGGTCTGAAATGGCCTCGGTGTGGTTAAACAGCAAAACAAAACAAAAATAGTCATTTGTTTTCACCATACTGGTTGCTTTAAAGCACAGTCGCGAAATGAGGGCACATGGTCTTATTAATAGTTAATCTGAATGCCAGGGAAGAATGACGCCAACACTCTTGCTTGGTACAATTGCCACAGGCATATCTGTGAAGACTGAGGGGGACATGTCATGCTCCTTGGAGGTTTGTCTGTGCATTAGTAGGCTTTAGACTTTCCATGGAACTCCCAAGCCTTTAGCACAGTAAAAATGCATACTGTACATTTTTATGTAGATTAGTTCTTGTGTGGACTGGTAAAGTCTCATTAAATCTAAATTATGAATTCACTGAGCCTAAGCATGGATGCTTTTACATCCAGCACACCCATGTTATACATGACACACACTATGTAGGTCATGCTTGTCCCTACTGTGTGTGCATTGTAATCTGAAACACAAAAGCCTATGTGTTTTGCAGTGTTATGTGACAGAGATGGTAGGAAATGAGAATCTAGTTTTCCTTCAGTGCACTGGACTTTGTAATTGCAGGTGGACAGGAAGAAATTTAGGTTGACTGGCCTGGAGGTTCTCCAGAGCAGGACCACGCGTTCCCCACCAGCTTATAGGCTCACTGGAACCAAAGAAAGAATGTGCTCTATTTACACAAGCTTTTTCACATTTAAGAAAGACCACAAGAGGTTTGTTGGTCGAGTATTAACGTTGGGAAAATGATATTACACCCAACAGTTTTCAGACTCAGTCAAAGTCACGTCCCCTCATAACATCAAAAGTCATTTAAAACAAATCAATTTCATCCCTGTTTCAATACTTCAGAGTAGAGTCACTACTACTACTACTACTACTACTACTAGGATACTTCCTGGGTTCCTTTAGGTTTACTGGGCACGGTCAGCTGGGAGGAGACCTTGAGATAGATCCAGATCTGGATCTATGCCGAGGTCTGTGGGGATATATGGTCTGGGAACGTCTCAGGATCCCTCCAGAGGAACTGGAATGCGTTGCTGGGGAGATGGATGTCTAGAATTCTTTGCTTAGCCTGTTGCCACCATGTCCCGCCCACCCATAAGAGGATGAAAATTCATGGGTAGATGGAATATTATTTGGATAATGCAAATTTACTGTCAGCGACTGTAGTTTTAACTGAAATGTTTTGCACATTTGGCCATATTTGTCACAATGTGCTTCTGAATATACACCTACACGATCTACTGATGTAACAAGAGAGGAGCAACCCACAAAAGCCTTAAGTCTGAGAATTCACCGCCCCTATGAACAAAGCTTCTATGTTATGTTAGCAATTGAGGACAGTGTATATTCCGCAGTTTTTTTTTTGGTTTTGTTTTTTTGAGACCAGAATGTATTATATGTTTTTCTTTTGTTAGCCAAGGCCCAACCCAGTGAGTTAAAATGCAACAATGACTTGTTGTTCCAGTTCATCCCAGAAGTGTTGGATGGGTTTGAGCTCCAAGCTCCGTGCCAATTTAATTATTCTACACCTGAAAATAATTTCTTTATGCATCCGGCATAAAGAATTGCGGAAGTCAGTGCCTAAAATATTACTGCTGTAGCATCACTTTCTTTTTGTTTGTGGGAAACATAATAGCCTCAGCCACAGAATACCTCAAGTATGTCCACAGACATTTTGAACATTCTCTTCATTAACATTTAAATACAAAAGGGGGAGACGGATCCAGAACATACATAATCGGGGACAGGCTGATTTAGCATTGGCTGAAATATCCAATTTGTCCAAGTAAGATGGTGAACACTATAGCTGCAGTCAGCATTGTCACTGTTAACATAAAACAAATCTTCACAAATTCAGCTTCGCCCTCAGGAGCTCATCGAGATTCTCTTTGATCTCAGTCAGTTTTGTTCCTATGCAGTCGTGTTTCCTTTGTGCTTCCACCGATCAATTATTCATTGATCTTCTTCTTTGGGAGGATACACTGTGTGCATTGAGTGGTTTGCAGAGACAGCTTGTGTCAGGTCAGCTGGAGCTTAATGCATGAAAAAAAAAAAAACATTTCAGGGTGGTGGGAGGAAACTTTTTTTGTTTGATGCTTTTTATGAGTAGAATGATGATGCAGCACTTCCTGCAGCATGCTTACAGTAGAGTAGCAGGCCATGTCTCTCTGTGAAGCCCCTGCTAAACAGTGCACTGATTCTCGTGACTCAGCACCTCTCAGGGCACTGCAGCAATAAGCACTCAGCTTCCAGTAGCCAGATCAATATTATGAGAAGGAAACAGATGCTGCTGGGATGGACACGCCCATGGAGGTTATAATGCTTTAACAAGATTAGATGCAGAGTCACTGATGTAATATGAACATAAAGTATGTGCAATTAGAAAATTATAGTGAAGATTATGATAACATGATTTCTTTTTCTGGTTCCTCATGCTGCAGCATTTTGGATTAGTCGACATTTCAACTGGATTTGGATCGATCCTGGAATTAAAATGGTGGTAGTCCAGTTTAGAAGGAACAAATGCATGCACATTTCTGACAGTAATGCGCGGAATGAATGAATGAATGAATGAATGAAGTAGCACTGAAGGCAAAGGAAATAACTCTAGTAAATGTTTAGATAGAGAATTTCTGAGGTTTTAAACTACATTGACTTTAGTTCTGTCTGAAAAATGAAACAATGAACTAAAAACATACATTTCGACAGTGTGTCTAAATAGTTTCCATGAACAATGAAAATGATGAACCCTATGAAGTTTGCCTACTGGATTACTATAATATGATTTCATAGATATATCTAGAGCCTTACGATGGACTGGAGACCTGTCCAGGGTGTACCCCGCCTCTCGCCCACTGACAGCTGGGATAGGCTCCAGCAACCCCCGCGACCCTAGTGAGGATAAGTGGTAGTAGAAGATGAGATGAGATGAGATGAGATGAGATGAGATGAGATACATCCAGCTGGGCGTTGCCTCAATAGCACTCCACATTTATGCAGTACTTCCTAATAAAATTACCTGAAGGACTGAGGTGTAATATGAAATTGTCTGTCTTTGCACAGAATCCCGTGGAACACATTACTTAATATTGCATTACTTTCATGTGTCTGGGAGAGGCATTGTTAGCATAACCAAACTGGAGTCTGGAATCCAAAGTTAATTAAGGATAGTGTTTTGAATTATCCAACAGAAAGAAATGTCAGATGAAAATCTAGACAAAAAAAAGAAGAAAATCTATACAGTTTCAACATAACTACGGAGACATACAGTAGAATACTTTAAATGCCTTTTGAGGGCAACACTTTATCATATGGGACAATGCTCTGTTATGCGGATATTGTGGGAAACAGGCTATCATGGTGGACAAGTGTTAGACAGGAGCAGCTGAGCTCATGTACAGTAGAGCCACTGATTCACTCCCATCTCAGGTTTCCCCCTCCCCACTGCGGCAGCATTCAAGCAGACTCATGCTCTGTAGCAAGCCACAGCCCTTTCAGGCCACAGACATGCATTAGACCCCATCAAAGTGTGTCAGGGCAAACTGTGTTTGTTGGACTGCTGGTCACACCCTGAGCTAGCTTTGTAAAAAAGACCCTGGGAAATTCAATGGATCAGCTGGGAAAGAAAAAGAGAATGGCTACACCTTTTAAAGAGACGTGTGATTGAAGCGCTGATATTTTTGGATTGAGGCCACTGATAGATGATTATTTAAAAACCATGCTTAGATGTGCAAGAGATAAAAATATTCCATTGTGCTATGAAACACGTTGCATTCAAAATTGTTTTACACAAAACACAAGAATAACGTGTCCTAGGAATATTGTGCTCCACAGCACTAGATTTTAATACATGAAAGCTAAGCTCACACTAAACCAGAGTAGCAGTATTTGCCATACCAGCCTCCATCTCAACTAGATATCAGGTGGGTGTGTATCTAAGTCACATTTAAGTCAGGATTCAAATAGTAAATCTATTTTTGTAATTTATTTGTATTTATGTAAACTATTATTTTTTTGAGCACGGAGAAGAAACCAAAACTAACAGAAATGGCTTCTGCTTTTCATCCTTCCTTAAATATAACTCAAAGTCATTGGTAATGGTTTTTGGGGTGAAATTCTGCTCCTCTCTTCGGTAGGAAGGCCTTAATACATGCCCTCTCTTCCTTGACTTCGCATCCTCCCTACGTGTGTGTAGCCTTTGTGTTCAGAATGTATGAATAAGACTTGAGGACCTCCCTTTAAAAGCAGTTAATGTAGATTATAAGTAAATGTAAAGGACGTCATGAAGTTAGACAAGATATCTGTATAATTAAGGCCACATAAGGCATAAACATATATTTGAAGTTGAAGAAAGAATGCCTTTTTTGCCCTTTCTTCGAACAATGTGATGGGGGAAGTGCAGCCTTCCATTGATTTTCCACATGCAGTGTGTGCCTTTAAGAGGGCTGTGTCTGCTTGGCTGCTCTCCAGGGAGTTGAGTCAGGAAGTCTATTTGATGCTAATACAGCCCGACAGTCACCGGCTAGCCATGCACAGCCACAGCCCCACCACGCAACCATGGTCCAGGGGAAGTCCGCAGTGCATCGGCCCACCCTGCTCACATATCATGTTACAGAAAATACAACATACAGTCATAATGTTGGGGTGTTGCTGCTCAGCCAGCTGCCTTCACTAAAGGCAGAGTCTATTTCTATACTACCACATACTGCTGTTGTTTTTACAAGCTCACATTTGCTGCATCCAACCAGCCCACATTTATAAATCCTTTCATTCTCATTACTGGTTGTTATTAGTAAAATCCCTGGCGGCCTGTAAAGGCTTTGTGACTGCACTGCAGAGGAAAATGACTCCCATCCGGTTGAGATGGGGGAGGGACCTGGTCCTGAAAGGAAGAGGCTTTATGGGAAATGTGGTTTCATTGAGAGTCAGACAGGACAGAAAATGCATTCTCACTCTTCTCTCTGCAGCGCTGAAATTAGATGTCTGTGAGACTCAAGAGGCCCAAATATTTCCACCTGAATATCAAAAGCAGTAAATCTGTTTGTTTGCTCCCAAAGCATTGCAGGCTCGCCTTTATGCATCTGTATGAGAAACGCAGGGTGACACAGCAGTATTAGAACAGGCAGACAGGAGACAGTACAGCAACCAACATGTATGCAATATGAAAAAATAAGAATAAGAATTAAATAATGTATGAATACATTGATCCGTACTGACGTGTAAATACTGAATATGAAAATACACAGTATCTCCTGTAAATGGTGCAAAGGCTGTGGAAGGAGCATGGAGGACTAGGCTTCTACTACATAGCATGTTCCTGCTCCTTTTCCATCCTCCCCCATCTTCCTGTGAGCGTCTCCTGCCTGTAATTGCATATTCCAGATCTGCGGAGCTGTATACTACTCAGCTGTGGTCCTTGTCTAACCAACCTGCCCAGACTCTATGACTTATAGTTATCCATTCTTACCTGAATGCATCGTTCTCTTACCTTACCTCTTACTGTTCGATTCCTCTGATATTATAATGACCAATTCACCTGTAAGACACCACTGTTGTCACCGACAGTTTTATGTCCCTGTGCTCTTGTGCTGTTCATCCCTATAACAGTAACTCTATGAGCTCTGTATACCCACTAAAGCTTTTAAATGTCTCTAGTCCAGCACACTTCAGCTACATCATGTAGCTTATCTCTTATCTTATCTCTATCATGTTTACATGCTGCATGTATCCTTTATTCAAATGTAGGTATGTATGGAACATCTCCTTCCTCCTTTCCTTCTCTCGTCTCTCTTTTCGTGTCTCTACCTGGATGAACTAAAGCAGATGCGTCCTCCCTTATAAGCTGACTTCTGCTCAAGGTTTCTTCCTGTCATAGTGCTTGCTCTAGGGCTTTCAGGCCCTGCATTCTGTAAATGAGACAGCTTGTATTGTTATTGGTGCCACATATATGCCTGTCTTAAAACTCTGGTCGTACTCTTATGTCAGAATTTGTCCTCTACTTCCTCTTTCTTCCTTTCTTTACACTATGATCTAATTATTTAGATTATGCTATCTATGCCTTGGCTATATTTCACTGAATCCGTACAGGCTATGTTGCATGTATACCTTGCGTGTTATTTTTGTTGGCACCACTAAACCATTGCAGAAGAATAATGCCAGTGGATGAACAGACAGGGATTAAGAAAGACACGAACTACTGTATTATTAAAGTCAAATCAAAGAGTTGTCCATTCTATTAGGACTTACTGAACTTAAACATGCAGCTAGAAAGAATGCATTCACATACAAAACCCAGTGCAGGTGCTGATACAAGGGATAAAACCACAACAAAAAGGGGAAGTCCATTCTGCTTTGGTGCTTTATTCAGCTGAAAGTATTTGTACTGTGGAAGAGTGTACTTCAGAGGAAGCGTAAAACAGTTGCGTTTCCTCAGCAGTCGATGAGATGGAGCCAAACTTCTTACAAAAGACAGTGGTTCTCAGAAGCTTCATTCACAAGGGGGCGCTCTATGCCAGTCAGTGACATGGCAGATGCTGTGTCCAGTGCCATCCCAGTCCTCATACCTGGACAGTGGACAGTAGGCAAAACAGGGAGACAGAGAACACATTCATTCTTATTGCTACAGTTTCCTCCTGTTTTTATTATGGCTACTCACCACTTCCCTTTTTACACACTGGCTATATGTTGCCAAATTACTGTTAAGTTGCAGTGAACTTATAAGTATGTCATTTAATTAAATTTAATAAATAACCAGTCTGTACAAGTCTATGCATTACTTTCATATTATCTCAAATCTGGCTTATTACAGACTTTATTTAAAATAACCTTTGCACACTTAATGCAGTTCGAGCTCTAATACTATACCTTGAGCTAAAAGACAAGTGTAAATAAAAATGGAGCAATAAAAGCTTCATTTAACCAGATGTTCTGTAGCGAGCCTTGTGACTCCAGAGTCTCTTCTGTTGTGTTGGGCTGACACCTAGTGGTAAGTCTTTAGAATAGTTTTCCCTCATTTTGATGCACCCACGAGACCATGAGATCATGCCATTTATTTTGAACACCTGTACTCCTGCATGTTTATGCATTAATGCGTTTGCTCAGTCCTGTGGTACAGGACCTGCAGGAACAGGTGAGGATCATTCCAGACGGTTGTTGCTGTTGGGGTAGCTCTGTTTTTTGGCTCACTTTGAGCCCATTAATAGCAGTCAGTCATGTTCTGTATGTATTTGTTAATATTGGGCATACCCTTATAGGTATAGTTGATCTTCGTCTGACTATTTCCAGCAGGATAATGCACGTGTCACCAGCTTTGCCAAAAGGGCATATGTAATGCTGTACTTCCTGAGGAGGCTGAAGCCTGGGTACTGCATTCCTCACGTCATTCTACGGGTGTGTGGTGGAGAGCATCCTCACAACACACTGTAACTATTACATGATAAGAGGTCCATTTGTACGTAACAGCTTCTTTATACCCTTGTATCATCCCAAAAGATCACTTTGATCTCAAGTGCAGGTCTACTTGTGGTTCCTAGAGTTTCTAAAAGTGTAATGGGAGGTAGAGCCTTCAGCTATCAGTTTGCATTATTATTGACATTACATAAATAAAATTGCATTAAACTGAAAACTATTCTCTTGGCTGGTATGTTTCATTATTATGTTTGTTTACTGTTCCCTATCTACCTTCTAATTTTATAACTGACACGGAAAAAACTCCAACCAGTCCTTTCAGTCGGTATCATCACTTTAAACTGCTTCATTGCACTTTTGGTTTTAATCTAAAGATGTACTCATGTATTCATCAGGATATCTGTTTTCAGTTGCTTTAATTAAACTGATTGTCAGTGCTAGCACTCTTTTTCTGATTGTGTCTTTCCTTTGGCAGCCTGCTGTTATGAGGTTGTGAAGCCACATGTCCTGTGCAAACAGCGGCCTCGTGTTGACAAAAAGAAAAAAAAGAAAAAAAGTGGGTGGTGACAAGAACCTGATTGGACTAGTATGCTATCTCTCATGTTCAGCCTGTCACAATGCCAGTATCTATTGCTGGTTAAGTTATTAGAGTCATAAAGTTATTTTTGCCAGCATATCAGTCTACATCTGCTTTTCATGGCGTGGTGACAGCCTTCATTGGTCGGGATTGCTGCCATGGTACTGGGTCAAACTGCTGCCGTGAACCGGACCAAGACTTTTCATGTGAGTATAATTAAGCATGTGAGCTTCTTTGTTTTAGTCTCATGCTCACTTTCTTTCTTACATGCTAGAATTTGGCTGGATTGGAGAGTGTTGTTGTGTGTCTTTTTGTGTTGTCAGGGAGCTTTGTGCATCCTGAACAGCCTGCAGAATCACACTGCAGTTTTGGAAAGGCTGCACGAACGTCAGAAGAATCCAGGCCTGCAGCTCCAGGCCATGAAGGGATTCCTCCACCGCACCGGCTTGACTGTATGTACAATACACAATATACAGTAGTAATTATTCTATCATCATACACATGCATTTACTGTCATCATAATCTGTAATTCTGAGGTAAGCGTTACTATTAATGTGTTACATTTTGAGAGTAGCTTACAGAGTTACTGTGAATGTTAGAATCTCAGGAATCTTGTGTTTCCACCTTTCATCATGCCAGTGGAAAAAAGAAATGAAACAAGCAGCGTACATAGATAGACTGTGTTGACGACCTTTTGAGCTGTGGAAAGTAACACCTAAATTCGTGACTTGTAGTATTAATAAAATGGGAAACTTTCCATTAGGAAACATCATATGCAAACAGAAACAAATGCAAACAAAAGTTCTGACACATCTTATGATCATCAGTTGTTCTTGTGCTTTGGTATGTAAAGGGTTTGTAGCTGTCGAATGTAGTAATGTAGTGAAGTACAAATAATAACCTGATGCTAAAGGTGCCTTACAGCATGGATTTTCCTCTTGATGCACTGACTCTTATATTTTCATTTGACTTCAGTGTGGATGATATTAAGCTCTGCCTACGACAAATGTAGAACACACACCAAATAATGACCTAGCTAAAGTGAACTAAAGTGAATTACGCCTGACTGCCATGTTAACATGCTACCTGCCTGTGGGTGGATTATTAAGTGGTCTGGGATAGACCTTTAAGGTGGTGTTTTAGAAGCAGTAGAAGGATCTGAGGGGCTGCAGATCTTCTGACCATTCATGTGGATGTTTCTTTGACGTGTACCACCTACCTACCTAAGTATGCTTGCAGTCCACCTACTTAAGCATCTTAACAAAAAACAGCAAAGTTAACCAAAAAAAAACCAGCAAAGTTAAAGTGGTTCAGGAATAGTTTGAGGCACAAGACAACAGGTTCAAGTTGTTGACTTGGCCTCCAAATGACTCAGATATCAATCCAACTGAGCATCAGTGGGATGTGCAGGACAAAAAAGCTTGATCCATGGAGGCCCCACTTTTCTATGAGCAGGATGTGAAGGATGTGCTGCTAACATCTTGGTGCTAGACACTAGAGCACACCTTCAGACATCTAGAGGGGTCCATGCCTCGACGGGTCAGGACTGTTTTGGCTGCAAAGTGGAGACCCACACAATGTTAGGTGGTCATAATGACATGGCTGTTAATGTCCAGTGTTCTACAATGATACTACAGCAGTTGGTCCTCTACATAATTAAGGTGGCGAAGCAATAAATCATCATTCACTGTCAGAGGTGCTTTTAAACAAACACTGAGATCTGTTTTTTAAAATCTGGATGTGTCATTTATTCAGGTGTGTGAACTGGACAAACTCAACATCATTCACGTTAGCGGGACAAAAGGAAAGGTATGGCATGGTCTTCACAGAGTTCAGATTAAAAAAATAAAAGGTGTCCACTGTGGACAATATCAACAATATTTTGTTGTTGTTGTTGCCAGGGTTCAACATGTGCTTTTACTGAAAGAGTGCTCAGGAGTCATGGCTTTCGGACAGGATTTTACAGGTATGACAATGAGTTTTCGTTTTGAGTTACTACAGACATATGTGAGGCAAAATCTCTACACCCACAACTGAAATGCCAATGTCCATATTTACTTTGCTATAACAACACTGTGTCAATTAGGAACAATAAAACCGTTTCTGTTTCTATATTTTATCCAGTAAATTTAGTACAAGAGGACAAGGAGATTTAGAAAAATAGAGCCATGACTAGTTTTTGTCAAGATTCATACTTCTAAGTATGTATCTGTGCTGTAGATGCAAGACCCTACAACACTTCAAATGTACAGTATGTATTTACTTGTTAAAATGATCCTAACTGGTTGTATTATAAAAGAACAACTCATGCCCACTCATGCAAGTGCTTCAAATGTTGTTATATTAAGAACAAGTGGCACCATTCTCCCAAAATAATCACTTTTACAGATAATAAATCAAGGTAGGTCCACGGTTGAAAATTTAGAATGTTTTCTTTCACAACAGCTATTTGTTCTCATACACAGGGATCAGTTTCTAGATGTAAACATGTCTGAAAGTCATTTTTCAGTTTCTAGTCTGGACTTTGCTGCTTGTTTTTCAGTTGATAAATGGTTAACTCACGCTGCCATTTCAAGCCCGACGACCTGTGTGAGAGATAGTACGAGGTTATCTCTGGTTTCTTTTCTCGGTTGTGCATTGACACACATGCATTTGTCTTACTGCTGCACAGTATTATAATATATGGCTGTAATGTTATCTGAAGCAGATGCCATCAGGAAGTGAAACAAGAAAGTTATTCTCATAGCAAGGAATGCGCAGATGTAATTGAGACCTTCACTAAGACCTTTGAATGGATCTAAGCCACTGGTCAGGCCATGCTGTTTGTGTGGAGTTTCAGCAGGAGAAATAACTGTGACCTCTTTGCCCTTAGCTCTCCACACTTGGTTCATGTCAGAGAGAGAATACGAATTAACGGCTGGCCAATCAGCACGGAGCTTTTCACAAAGTACTTCTGGGAGGCCTACGAGCAGCTAGTGGACACAAAGGTAGGCTTTATACTATCCATCTGACTATAATTGAGCATGAAATGGGTCATTTAGGTTGTAACTCTTATGTCCGGTCACCATTTCTGGTTCGTATCTGGGATGTTTTGTACACGAACGTAAGGGTTTCAACATAAACACCTCATGGTCAGACCAGCCAGTTCAGCTTTGCTTCAGTTTCCCATTCTATCTCAGTAGAGATGGTTAGAAGACCTACTAGCATGAAGGTGTTAGCATTTAGCTCAAAGCCCCAAGCCACAGACTTGTAGATTTAAAGTGGAGCTACCATTGTCATTGGTTTAATCTAACAGCTCATTAGTTTGAGCTTTCTGACAGAGTGTAGAAGACATTTAAATGGTCTGTTGTGATTTTGATTAGCTTTATCGATTTGTTTCCTGTAAATATCTTACCTACACCTTCTAAACTGTGACTCTGTAGACTAATTAAGTCCAGCAGGCACCAGCACAAAACACTGTAACACGTCCTGATGTAGCCATTGGATGACTGCTTATCTACTTATCGTTTTGCTAATTTAAGACGAATCTTTGAACATGGAGTTCAGGTAATACATTTTTCAGATGGTCTCCCTCGTAACAGGTTTAGTGGCAGCTCTTCTGTTGTAGAAGTGTTTTGAATTTCTTTACCATCAGATGGAAATATGTCTATGATGAAGTCACAGGAACGACTTGTATGTCTGGACACTTTTCAATACTCATATTTGATGCATCCACAGGATGTGAACAGAGGCACCCTGCCCTCCTATTTCCAGTTCCTGACTCTTCTGGCTTTCCATGTGTTCCTGCAGGAGCGAGTAAGCTCACAAACACACATGCACAGACACTCACACACACTAAGCATTGATCTCAAAGGCATTTCTGTAAAACCAGGTGGATTTAGCTGTGATTGAAGTCGGGATTGGAGGCCAGTACGACTGCACAAACATAATCAGGTAATGACTTTTTATGTGCATATCCCATTACAAATACATTTTCTGTTCTGTCTGCAGAAGCTAAACATTATGTGTGATTTACAGGAAGCCGTGGGTGTGTGGGGTCACATCTCTTGGTTTGGATCACTGCAGTTTGCTGGGAGATACGATGGAGAAGATTGCGTGGCAGAAGGCTGGGATATTCAAGGTTCTGTCTCTGGAATAGTATTTCATATTATTCATATTGACAGCTTTATTTTTTATGGATTTATTAGGCTTATTACTACACTGTTATTTATCTGACAGTGTGTGTGTGTGTGTGACCATTTATTAATAATCAAAAATCAAAAGCATACAGGAACAGTATTCGTGAAAACAAACTGATTTTGACCAATCTGTCCTCAGCCAGGTGTCCTTGCTTTTACCGTCCAACAGACACCAAACTCTCTGAGAGTCCTGCAGAGCCGTGCTGAAGAGACGGGGGTGAGGAGGACGACACAGTCCCGCATTTGCCTCTACTTAGAAATCTGAAGTTAATCCCGTCCTGCAGAAGCTGTTTTGAGACATTTTCCACATAATTTAATGTTTCTCTTTTTAAGATCTGCTTAAGATCTTTTTTTAGGCATCACATTGACTCAAGATAATATTTTCAAATCATGCATTGCTAGGTTTTCTTTTGGGACACAGTTTGATTCAGAAACTATTTTTGATTTGTTTTGCAGTAAACCTAATAAAAATATTGAATTAGATCATAACTTCAAGTTCATATGTACAGTTTTATACTGTACACATGAAATCAAGTTTCTGCTGGAGGACAGAGTTAATATTCATTTGAATTCACAATGAGATAAAGGCCTCAAAATCTACCTGTGACTCATTCACGTCTGTCCTCTGTAGTGCCCCTTGCAGGTCTGTCCTGAGTTGGATCAGTACGAGGATATGGTCGGTCCTGTACGTCTGGGACTGGCAGGAAAACACCAGCGCTTAAATGCATCACTTGCCCTGCAGCTCAGTTTCAGCTGGCTGCAGCGCCACGAGACTGAGAAGAAAGGAGGTACACTATCTGGATCTGGGGACATCTGAATGCATGAGGATCCACATGCATGCAATGTTACCCAGCTATGTTTGTACTCTCTCAGAGTACAAACATAGCTGGAAATATACAGGCATGTATTGTGTTTGAGAAAAAGAAACACTGCACAACAGTTGTATTTCTGTTACGTGCACTGCAGTCAGAGAAGACATGCTATGAGCAAATTTATATGCTTCTTTGCAGATATTCCCAGTTTGACTCAAACGGCCTGCACACTGAACTCCCAGGCGCCCACTTTCAAGCCCACTGCAGCCATGCTGAAAGGCGAGTTCAAACATGTAATCATCTGCTGACTAAAATGTCAGGTTTGCCTGCTCTAAGACAAAACGCACAGAAGTAGGTAACTGCACCAGTGTTTCAGAGAACACAGCCTACGGTGATAGCACATCAAAAATAATTCCAAAATGTTTGAGTCGGGTAGATTTGAGGTGGCAAGCCGGCCAAGCAGTGGCCCACTTCTTTAATGTTGGCAGACATAGGGCTGTCGTTGGTATAGATGATGAAATGAGAAGCACGGTAAAAATAATGCTGGAACTTGTCACGTAGGTAAGGCAAGGCAAGTTTATTTATATCGCACATTTCAACAGGAATGTGATTCAAAGTGCTTCACAAAGACATTAAAGCATCATGACAAACAGGAGTTCATTAAAACGTATCATTAAAACCAGACGTTAATAAAATCACAAATAAAAGTTACAGTGCAGCACAAAATTGCTGCAAAATGGTCAAAGGTAGCTGAGAACAGGTGAGATTTCTGGGAGTTTGTTCCAGATATGTGGAGCATAGAAGCTGAAAGCACCTTCTCTGTGTTTAGTACTGATTCTGGGACCTGACAGAAGTAATCTGGCCGACTCATACTGAGTCAGGAGGTCACTGATGTATTTTGGTTCTAAACCATTCAAAGCTTTACAGATCAGAGGCAGTACTTTAAAACCTATCTTCTGGCAGACAGTGTACTGACCTTAGAACTGGAGTGATATGATCTACTTTCTTGGTGAAGACTCGAGCAGCAGAGATCTGAATCAGCTGCAGTTGTCTTATCGATGTTTTACTAATTGTTATAGTTAATACTGCCCACTTTAAGGCCAGGAACTAGAGAGGTGACAAACCATGGAGTCAGTGCCTAATGGTCATCCCACACAATCCCTCCCCACATCATCACGATCATAGAAAGTATAGACAGTGCTTACAGATACACACTTTCATTCCAGCACTTTGCCCCTTTGTGCAATCGGATATTTTGTTTGACCACTGAGGGCTTCATTTGACTTTCTTCCCCCTTCTCCCTTCCAGGTTTATGGGAGACAGAGTGGTTAGGACGAAACCAGACGCTGAGGCAGGGCTCTGTCACATATTACCTGGATGGAGCCCACACCACAGCCAGCGTGGAGGCCTGCATCGACTGGTTCAGAGAGGAGACGCTTCAGAGAGACCACTCTCAGTACGGCCGCACACAACACCACGTACAAAGTATCTAATAGCCTTTATGGTTGAAGCATTAACACTTGATTAGACAGTGGTTACCCAGGTCATATGTTTAAAAGCCCACTCTACACTGCCTTTCTTAATTTAACACAAACTTTAAATGAAGAAAACACCCGGTAGAACAGGTGCTCCACAAACTGAGGCTACAATCCTGCAGCCTGTGTCATTCCCCGAAAGTCACTCTGCCTCTCTCTCACCCGTCAATTTAAACTACTAAGTCTCAGTTAGCTCAGAATACAAAGAAGTACAAAATGGAAGTGAGACAGAGGCATGGCATTGATGTTCTCAGTCATAGCTACAGTCCTGATTTCATCTTCCCAGTTATTTTGTTAGAAATTACTTGATTTCCGGGTCCAAATATTTAAAAAAAAAATAAATATATGATCATCTATGTAACCTACAGAATCCTGATAATGTTTTAGAGCATGCATGATGCATGTTCTGTGGGAGGATTTCATCACTGACAGTCACCTTCAGTGTCCTGCTATAAAGAAATTTTGACATGCAGTATATGTGACTTTAAATTGCCCAAAACCTTCGTCCACTTTCCGCACAGACCATGTCTTCATTCATTTTCATGTCATGTTTTCATGTTTTTTCATACTAAAAAACTGAATTAAAACACTTAAATCCGACTCTTCAAAGAAATCATTTACTAGATCTGCTTTTGTCTTGCAGAAGCCCTGGACTTAAAATCCTGCTGTTTAACACAACAGGAGAGAGGGACTCTGCTGCTTTACTCCGACTGTTGGCTGTAATTATGACACACAATACAATGCTCTTTAATAAGCAACACCACTGCCTGTGTGTGTGCCATCAAACTATTCTGTGTTACTTGCAGCTGTGCCGGTTTGACTACGCGCTCTTCTGCCCCAACATTACTGAAGCCTCTGCAGGTGAGAGAAAATGACAGTAAAGCAATGATATTCCACTAAACTCCAAGATGGTATTATTGCACCGGTATCCAGCAGACCTCACCCTGGGGGTTGGAGGGTGTGGGGAGTCTTAGGCCGGTCCCCAGAGGGTCTGCAGGGGCCCGCAATAAAAATGAATAAAAATAAATAAATAAATAAAATAGTCTCATAAGATATTTGCCTCCCCCATCCATCCTCCTCCCCCTCCATTATAGTGATTATTATCATTATAATTATTATTGTTTTGCATATGTCTGTTTGTTTTGTTGTTTATTATTATTATTATTTTAAATAATTATTGATGGAAGCTTTATATTACTTTATATATTCTTGCTATAATATGACATGTAATAATGATTTTTGAATTATTACTGTTCATTATTTATTATTATTTAATTGGTATGTAATAATGATTTAGTAATAATAATAATTATTCTTACTTTATTATTGTATTCATGATTTACTGGTGTATGAGATTTTGTTACCTTGGCTCACAGACACATGGTTTGTTATCACACATATTGACATTACATATATTTACAGAATATAAAATATTAATGCTGGAATGACTTACAAAAAGTTAAAAAGAAGTTAAATATAAGATAAATATACTGAATGATTGAACCCTGAATGTGAAATCTGAAAAGAAATTCTGGGACTCAGAAGCCATCATGTTTGTGAATATTTCATGTTCGTTGTTGTTGTCAGTCACGTCTTTCTCATATTTGTGTGTCTTCCCTGTGCTCTGCAGCTCAGAACAGTATCAGTGTGCACCAGATTTTGGCCCGCTGCAGAGAAAATCAAATTATCTGGCAGAGCTTGAGTGCAACAGAAGAAGTGCGTCAGCGCCACCTGGTGACCAGCTCTGGCAATCACAGCCTGGTGTTCCCCTGCATCCTGAGCGCCCTCCAGTGGATCAACGGGAGAAAACAGCCAGCGTCGGCCCCTCCTCAGTGTAATGGGCCTCCTGACAGGCTGAGAGCAGAGGCCGGGACCACCTCTGTGCTGGTGACTGGCAGCCTGTACCTGGTGGGGGGAGTGCTGAAGCATCTGGAACCTTCCCTCAACACTGCAGATTAAGAAATGATCCAATGTGTCCCCGGTTCTGTTTACTTCTTGTTAGGACTTTTAAATGTTGATGCTGTCACTGCTCAGTTTACACTTTTTATTTTATGGTTAACATTTCATATTTATATTTTGAGTGACTTGTGTTCTGCCTTTTCTGCTCATTAGTTTTCTTATCAATGCCTTAACGTGTTTCTGCTGTTTTATACGTTTGATAATTCCACTGTACGTTTGATGAGTTTAGTTGATCTGTTGCTGTTGGTGATATACCAAACAACAATTATAATGTGAGCAAACTATAGAACAGACATGCCCAAGAAAATCATTCCTTCATAAGCTTTTAGCTCTTACTGCTTAGAGCTACTTAGAGGACCACCGTGGGGCTGACGCCCATCCCAGCTCTAACCAGATGAGAGGTGGGATACCTCCAGTCAACCACAGGACTAACACAGAGAGACAACCATTCATGCTCATATGCACCTACAGTACGGCCAATTTAGAATCACCAGCACATGGACAACACAGGGAGAAGGCCCCGTGGTTAAAACTCAAAACCTTTGTGTTGTGAGGCAGAACAGTGCTGACTGCTGCCACAACATTAAAACCACGAGAAGTGAAGTAAAATCTTTGCTGGGAAATCCTTGAACCTGGCATTCATTCATGTGGACGTTTCTAGACATGTACCACTCACCTAGACCAGACCAGACACCTGGTCTGGTCTAGGTGACAATGACAATGGCAGCAGTCATCCCCAGCAGTATGCAGCCTGACACACAGACACACAGACACACACACACACACACACACTGTAGGAACAACTAAAAAATCCCAGGTGGTCATAATGTTATGCCTGATTGGTGTATATGCCTGTCGCCTAAATGCACAGTGCACTCACGTTGCAGCAGTGCGAGGCATAGACTGGGTGACACACAGCAAACCTGGGGCAGGAGAGGGTTTCAGCGAATGAAACTAATTGCTGTCTGGGAACATATAAAGCTGCCTGCCAAGAGTTGGAAAAATCATATCACAGTGCTCCCCTGGAGGGATAGCGCAGCCAGTGAGCCAGAACATATTACTTTTTTTTTTTTTTTTTGACAAACTGAGATGCAGAGATCGGAGTTACAATACAGATGACTGAAAGCTGGATCAGACCAAGACATGAGACACGAGACAAATCCACAACAAACTACAGAGCTCATATTGAAGTCAAACCGCAGCAGCAGCGGAGATAAACATGTCTGTCTGGGCCGTGTTCACTCCCCTGCTGTGAATTCCTGGTAGTAATGTCAGAGCTAAGCTGACAGTCAGACACAATCTTAAAAGCTAAATGAAATGTAACATTTTACTTTTCTATATTACAGGAGGAAGTTTGCTTTGATCTCTTTTGGCTTTGTTCAAATCCGTTTCATTACTTGAGCATTTGAGCGCCAGACTGGGTTTGGGTGATGAACGGGTTAACGGAGGATGTTTTGGAAGGTCGCGGGGGCCCACTGGGGGGGCCACTGCTGGGAGCTGCTGTCTTTCAGGCTTATTAGCCTCTCGTCAAGATTACAGCAGACAGAAGGCCAGAGGACAGGACGACAAACTGAGGCCTGACAATCTCCTCCACAGAAAATGTCATTAGAGGAAAGGTACGCTGTTTTTATGTACATTTAGTTTGGAGAGTACAGTTTTAGCAACAGCTGTCAACATTTCCCTCATACATTCAAGTCCAGCATGGGAGACATTTTAAAAAGAAAAATGGGAGAACAAAGACCCTCACACTGACAGGCAGAGGGAAAAACACCGCAAATCAGTTTATTCTGCTTATCAGGTATTAGCCACAGCCGAAGCAATTAGTGAAATCACAACAGAGATTTGCCTCGGTGAGCCACAGCCGAGCATCAGCATTTCTCCCTGAATGAGAAACCTGAGGGATTTGATCATGTATCTAGTACCACTGCTCCCTAAGGTGCTTGAACTGACCAGAATCCTCTTACTGGGACTCTCAGTATCCTCACTAATTACCCAGCGGAGGTAAACCTGTCATGGTGGTGTATTTATCACAGACGGGTCTCACGGATTCAGCTGTCGCGTAGTAAACCTCTGATTAAATTTGTTTGGCAACGTGTAACCCCAACATTGATGCAGTCAAGCTGTGGACTGTGCTGATGATTAGTAAGAGAAAAGGAGGGTTGGCTGTGATTTCAATTTCAATGCCTTTCATACGTGCATGAAGTTTGGAAACTTCACATAATGATCTGGAGTTTTCACTCATATTCATGGTCCCTGGAAGAAACCTTCAAAGGACTCTAGTAAACAACTGAAAAAGGAAAGACTGGCCTTATTTACTCTGGATATAAAGGCTATTGTTCTACTCATCTCCCCATGGCAGCTTGGTAACAGATTCAACATTAACAGGAACTACTGACACATTATTTCACTGCTGTTATACCTATATATTCATTAGGCACATAATGAACTAAGGGAAAATAATTTGAATCAGCTAAGTGATTTACTTCTACTTTGATAAAGAAATTCAACTATTCCACCAGGTTCTTGAAAGTTTTCTGGGATTGGATGTTCAGTCAACACACATAAAAGAAACTGTTTTTGCTAAATACAAAGCTGAGTAGCTCCAGGCACCTGAACACGGATGTCAGTAATGGTGGATTGGTTGTTAAATGGAGTTTGAATGCCTCCCCATCTAAAGCTCCAGCAGCATTCTTTGTTGGCAGAATCTAAAAAAAAAAGGGGGCAGAGTGAGGGGGTGAAGTTAAGGGTCACAAGGCAATTGGAGCTCTTTTGAGATGCCTTTGTTGAAAAGGGTCAGACAGGAATGGATGTTAAAATGTGAGTGGGGAGGGGAATGTGAGCGTGGATGCACAGGGGGAGTGTGACATAGAGTAAGGATGGGATGGAGCACCCACAGCCAAAATACGTCTGAAACCTTATAAGGAGGCTCGTAAATTAACAGCCGGCCCCTCCTGTCGCTGGGGTTTTTCCTTAGAAAAACCGAAACTGTTCAAACCCGATTTTGAAATACAGTACATACCAAATTCACTTGAGCTAATTTAGCTGAGCATTAGATATCGCTTCAGTTAGACATGCTGTTGAGGTGTTGTTCTGACGCGTTCATCGCCTTGTTAAGCGAGTGTTAATAGATGCACCGCAGTGGTCAATCATGAGCTGTTATAAACTCCTGTTACCATTCAAAAGCAGAATTAGCATTAGGTGCCCATTAGCAGAGCAGCTGCTGTTCTTCTCGCAGCTTGTAAAATGCCACCAACAGTGTTTCCTCCGCAACTGCTTTGTATCTGTGGAAACCAAACAAGAAGAGGTACAGACACCAGAGCAAGAGTGCTGTACACCTGAGCCAGGAGAAGCAGTTTAAAGGAATGTGAATATTTTTGTCAACCTTAAAAAATGTCAAATAAAAAGTAGGTTGTTCTGAATATTTTAAAGATAAGTCTGGCACTAACTGAACACATCCCATTTTTCAGCAGTATCCAACCTTTATACGTTATTCAAATGGCATGAAATGCATTTGCCTCACAGCATGTACGATGCAGCTCACTAATGTGTTTTTTCAGATGAATTTAGCTCTTTGACGCAGAGGAATAAGATCTTTGACATTGAATTCATTAATAGTTTAGTTTGAAAGTTGGGGTTAGTTGCTTGAAAAAACATAGTCACATATATATATGTTTTCTTTGTTTAACATTTGCCAGTAGCTTGATTTAGTTGTTGATGATGAATAACTGATGAATAAGTGTTTTTTGTGTTATTTTGTAAGAAGTAACTCAATTTTATGTTGATAAGATTTCCTTTTTTAAAAATTACCATAATAAAAAATATTTTTCCAATTATATTTTCATGGATAGTGTGGTGACATGAAAGAACCTATGGGTACTTTGCTCTCATGCTCTGGCTTTCACAGGAAATCACATTGCAAAAGGCCTGCTTTAAGTACAAGTGATACACCACCGAAAGTCCGGGGTTCGAGTGCAGCTCGGACCTTTCTGGATGGAGTTTGCATGTTCTCCATGTGTCTGCATGAGTTTTCTCCAGGTACTCTGCTTTCCTCCCATCTACAGACATGCTCGTTAGGCTAATTGGTGTCCCAAAATTGAGGTGTGAGAGTGAATGGCTGTTTGTTTGTGTTTGTTAGCCCTGTGATAGGCTGGAGACCCGTCCAGAGGGTACCCCGCCTCTCACCTGATGTCAGCTGGGATAGACTCCAGCAACCCCTGTGACCCTAGTGAGGATAAGCGGTAGTAGAAGATGAGATGAGAGGAGAGGAGATGAGAATACCATCTCTGAATGCACAACACGTTGAACCTTGAAGAAGAAGATACAGCAGCAGAAGACCACACCAGGTGCCACTCCTGTCAGCTGAACCAGAAACTGAGACTACAGTTCACAAAGGCTCACAAAAATTGGAAACGTTGCCCGATCTGACGAGTCTCGATTTCACCTGTGTCATTTGGATGACAGGGTCAGAAGGTGTTGTAAACAACATGAACGTATGGATCCATCCTGCTATGTATCAACAGTTCAGGCTGGTGGTGGTGTAATGGTGTGGGGGATATTTTCTTGGCACACATTGGCCCCTTAGTACAAACTGAGCATGGTTTAAATGCCACAGTCATGACCATGTGTTTCATATAAGGTCCAAATGGGGCCTAAACTGAACAGTCAATTGGAGCGATCTCTACCAATGACTCAATGTGCTGAAGTGCATGAAAAGCTTCCAACTTAAGTCTGATCAGTGAAAATGGTCAGGGACACACCAGAATCGCTCAGGCGCCTTAACTTCTTTCTGCCTCTGTTTGGACTGGTCTCATCACGGTAAAATGAAGTCCCAGGTTTTTTCCATTACGTCCTTAACAGTGTGCTGGTTTGGTTACTGGACAATGTCGATGTGAAATTACTTCCCTAAGCTTATTAAACCTGATACTCATTTTACCTTTGAACTGTGAAAGGACTAGACCACAGACATCTCCAAACCAGAAAATGTCTGACTCTCGGTTTGGTGTCACTGGAGGACTGGACTAGACTTGGACTTGGATTTGGTTCCAAAGACATACGTAACTTGGGCTTGGCCTCTGACACTTGACTCAAATTTAGTTTAAAAGTCTTAGGAGACCTGTGTGGTCCCAGGCTTTTCATGACCAAGAGGAATGTTGCTTTGGTTTTCTGGTGGCCAGTGTTTGGCCCCATCTGTTTTTACTGCACGATATGAAATGACTTTCTTAGACTCAGTCACGATATTCACTTCATTTTCATACTGTGAAGACATTTGCACACGTTGGCTGCTGTGATAAGTGAAGCTTGTAACTTGGTGACTAATGAGCAATCACAAAACAATAGAAACATGTCTGAAGTTTTCTCAGTTTCTCTTCTACAGTCAGGAAACAGCATCTGATATTCCTGTCTTTCACCACAGCTTCAGACGTTTGTGATGTTGTTAACGCGTGAACCAAACCTTCCTGTTGCACTTAGTGTGAGTGCTGCCACATTACCATACAGTGCAGGTGTAAAGGAGAAGGGAGCGGTGGCATCCTGTTAGAATCTGCAATTTTCCAGGCGTGAAGCTTCTAATTGCTTGTGACAGCATTGTGTATCGAAAGCGTGTTTGTTTACTCACAGACCACTCTCATGCAGCTTCCAGCAGATCACTCAGATCGTTCCTCCGTATGGCACTAGGAGTAAGCTGTAAATACCGACACACAGGAACAGATTGCCTTGTTGTCTGGTAATCTGGGAAGTATTTGTTTATAGACGCAATGACCCCCTGTTCCTGGATGAAACTGGATTTATCTGTCCGACTGCTCTCACAGGAATACAAGGTTAACATGTTCATCGCTTTGTCAGTGAACACAAATACTCTCATGTAACTCAGTACACTATTTAAATTAGTGTTCTTCTTTATTACCTCAAAATATCTCATAATTTTATATATATATATATATTTATGATAAGATCACTCAGATACATATATAAAACATATATATACAGATTTATGATAATTGTTCTTTGCTGTTCTTACATTTAAAATATACTGTTATATGGGGTTCCACAGGGTTCAATTTTGGGGCCCCTGCTATTCTCTTTGTATCTACTCCCTTTGGGCTCCATCTTGAGGAAACATGGTATCTCCTTCCATTGCTATGCTGATGACGGTCAGGTATACCATTGAAGAAGAAGGATGCCTTTTCAGACTTTTGAGGACACTAAAACCTGGATGGCCTTGAACTTTTAAAATTTTAATGAAAAGAAAACAGAGATGATGGTGTTTGGTCCCAGTAACTCTTGTGACCCCCCTACTACTGACTTGGGCCCCTTGGCATTTTATGTGAAGCCGGTAGATTCAAATCTAGGATTTAAGATGGGCAGTGACTTTAAACTGGATCGTCAAATTGGTGCAGTAGTTACGTCCAGCTTTTTTCACCTAAGGCAGCTGACAAAGGTGAAGCCTTTTCTTGCACATCAGCACCTTGAGATAATAATCCATGCCTTCATTACATCTCAGCTGGATTACTGTAATGCACCTTATTTTGGGGTCAGCCAGTCCTCCCTTGCACCCCTCCAGTCGGCCCAGAACGCGGCAGCTTGTCTCTTAACCGGACCACGTAAGAGAGAGCACATAACCCCCATTCTGGCCTCTCTCCGCTGGCTGCCTGTGCACTTTAGGGTCCATTTTAAGATTCTTTTATTTGCTTTTAAATCTTTAAATGGTCTTGCTCTGAGCTTCTTCATCCCTATACTTGTGCTCGGTATCTCAGGTCAGCTGATTAGTTGTTTCTGGAGGTACCGAGGTCCAAGCGGAAGCTCAGAGGGGACAATCTACGACTGCACATCAGATAACCATTTTTATTCCATGACATTCAATCCAGTATGAGAGTCTGCCTTCGCTTGGTGCATTTAGCGCTTTCTATTATTATTATTATTTTCTACTGTTTTATTGTTTTTAATTGTGTTATGTTTTATTCTCTTATTTTAGCTATGTAAAGCACTTTGTCTTGGCTGTAGTTGTAGTTTAAAGTGCTATATAAATAAAGTTGAGTTGAGTTGAGTTGAATATACACTGCCTGGCCAAAAAGAAGTCACATATTTCGTTGGACTGCCGACCGCTGATCAATAACATCTTTTCCACAACCATTGATATGTCTTTCTACATGGTTGTTCAAGAAATGAGAAGCTACTCATTGTATCAGTTGGTGTTAAATAACTTTGCTCGTATCTATTTACTTAAATCCAGATGGCACTTTCTTTTTGGCCAGTGTAATACATCATAATGTTGAGATACCTAACATCTATCCATCAATCAGACTTTATTTGTATGATGCTTTTCAAAAAGTGCTTTACACTATAATCCCACCTGCAATTACCTTCAATTCCACCATCAGCAGTGACTGACTGAGATGTTATGTCTTTAGTCAGGAGACTGTTTACTAATTAGGAGACCCTTAAGTCATTTTCACTTCTTAGACTAATGCACAATAATGGCATTCTACCTAAGAGGCTTTATTAGGAGTTCTTTTACAGTAATGAGAAAATCAATTGTCAGTTGTATCCCCCTGTGCTCTTGTTTCTTCAAATCACAGTAACTTTGTGAGCACACTATGTTTCCAGTAAATGTCTCTACTAGGTATGCACCCATTCATATTTTTTTGCACCTGATGTGATACCAATCTTTTAATATTGAGTACTGGCTAATCAGAGTCTTGATCCCATCTTACATAAATAAAATTTCTTCCCATGGAGATTCAAAATGCTTCCTTTTTATTATTTATTTTCCCCTTGACCTGATGTGCACTGTGGAACTAAATTGATAAACCAATAAATATGGTTTACAAAGCTGATGAAGTTTGGAGAGGGTAGCTTGTACCTTGACTCCAGAAGCTCCAACAGACAGCAAAAACCCATTTTATCTACCCAAGAAATACCCTCTTTGTGAAGTTCATGAACTTTCCATGGTGCTCTGTCTGTATGAACTGCATGAATCTTTCTCATGTACAGGCCTATGAAAAACATTAGCTGATGGATAATAGCAACATTTAATCTCATTGATAGCATTAGGAGACTTTCTGGTTTGAGACACGTGGGAGATGATAATGATGAGATTTTGTCTCATAAGGATGAGAAAGTACCTACTCATAACCTACCCATCATGGGTTTTATCAGAAAACTGAAGAAAATTAAGTAGATTTCAAGTGAAAATCCAAATGTTTGAACCATTCTAATCAAGAGGCACGGGAACAACCGACTGTTTGATGTTAAACCCTAAAATAAAAATTACAAAATAAAATCAAATTAAAAATAAAATTACACACGACATACATCACGACAAGTGATTTTTAGATTTCCTGTATGTAATATTTAGTTTTGTACTGCAATGCAGGTCTGAGGCAGGCTGCTCCTTCTCTGTAAACAATGGAAACATGTGCTCACTGTGTAGTGACATAATAAATGTATAGTGGGTTTTGCAAATACAAGATTTAAACTAAATTGTGCCTCAGGCTGTGGGCATCCTGGGGGCTGCTCTATGTGTGGCCAACCTGGCTGGGACCCCGTTGTCAGCCTCCTGTCTCTTTCTCTATTGTGTGGCAGCTCTTAAGAAAGCCCCAGCCAGTCACTGAGGAATGTGAAAACGTGGAGCTGCTCTGACTCACTATTTTACGCATTTGCATGTTGCTCGTTGGAGGTGCTGGAGCGAGGAGGCCTGTCTCCTTTAACGCCTCCACTTCCATCGCCTCTCTCCTTCTAGTCTTGCCCCCTCCTCCCCTCCTCGCCGAGTGTTTAATTAAAACTTTTTTTCTGTTGTTGTTGTTGTAAACGCAGCAGGTTGGAGTTAAGCCTGACGCTAGGATCAGGGCCTGAGGTTGGAGTGGGGGTATATTGGGGGGGTGGGGGGTGTGCGTGGGAGTCGGTGGGGGCGAGTAAGGCATTTGCCTAGCTGCCACAGAGGCCTCGGCCAACCAGATAGGTGCTGGATAAGCTCCCATCAACTCTCAAATGTGTGGGTGGGGGTTGAGGGGAAAGAGGAGCAACAATCCGTTGATCACAGACCCTACACTCATTATAATCCCGGAATGGATTCCAGGCTTGGATTGTGGCAAATTAGTCAAAGAAAAGCCTTTAGAAATCTTCTTTCTTCATGTCTTATGTAAACCTTGATAGGAAAAAAAGGAACATCTTCCACTCATGGTGAAATATGTGAAATAGTTGTTATTTATAGTTATTCAGCTTCATATGTATATGTCCAGCACAGAGACACCTGTTAGTCCAGGGCTGTCACAAAGCTTCACAGCAAAATAATAAAAGAAATAGGAGTGTATTTTACAAATCAATAATTACAGTAGAACTGTTAGTAACTAAATTATCTGCGATTTATTTGGATGGAATGACTGATGACAAGTTTTCAGAAAAGTTTCACATGTTCATTTTGTCTACTCCTTTCAAGCCCCATTCAAAAAGAGACAAATGAAAAAAAAAAAACATACTGATGCAATATCAAATAACATATCAGATTTCGTCTCTGACATTATAAAAAAAAAGTCATCAATCTAAGCCTAGCCTAAAACATTTCGGAAACCAAGCAATGCACCATGACACTAGACAATCAAGATGTTCCAAAGAGCAAACATGTGAGATGAAATTATATTATGATATATTATATATTGTGGTAATGCAAATACACTGTAAAACAAAATGGCCAAACATGTTGTGGTGATAGGGAAACAAATGAGTTGAAAAATCGCAAAAACTAAAATAAAAGGAAGGAATAACAAAACAGTACCAAAAAGATGAATTTAATTTAAAGTTAATTAAGTTAATTAAGTTCACGTGGAGCTGTCATGAGTGATAAACTCAACATTTGTTTATTAGTGATAACTCTTAGAACTGATCTCATCTAAATCATCTTTTTTTTTTTTTTTTTTGCTCAGATATTTTTCCAAATGATTGGTGAGATTGGTTTATTTCTATTACACGTTTCTTTATGTTTCAACAACTAACAACCATTCACATTGCACACTTACTGCCAATTTAGAGTCACCAGTTAACCCTGACTGTGGAATGAATGATGATCCTGTGAGGAATCACTGCCAACCATCCCGCCAGCCTGTTAAGAATTATTACAGAAAAACTGAAAATGTGTTCATGTGTCAGTAGCTATACAGAATATATGTAGTTCAGATATAAGTTCTCCACGCCGCTGAGGACACCTCCAGCTGAAGATGATGCCAGTGCTCAATGAACTAGTGGCTGAATGAGTCCAATCCATGGCTCCATCTCATGTTTTCCCCCTCTCCCTCTCTGCTGGGGTGATTACTCTGCCTTACTCCATCCCTGCTTGGTCCCCTGAGAGACTCACTGACACACACACACACACACACACATACAGACGCAAACACCAAAACATTCGCTCACACACACTCACAGCCAGAGTCCCAGTGGTCCGACATGGAGGTGCGGGCGCTCGCTCTGAGCAGCTAACTAACTCATTTGGGGCAGCCTGCATGGAGTGCTGCAGAATGCTGGATGGAGAGCCTCTGGACTGACAGACACCCATCTGTACTGACTGGAAACCTGAGCATCCTGCTTTACCATGGAGTTTGGAAGAGTTTGGTCCAGATATCAGAGGACGATGCTGATCACCATGATGATGTTCAAGCTGGGTAAGCTGACTTCAGCAAATGCTCTAAATAGACAAGTATAGCTGTAAACTTTGCCTGTGTGTAAAGTGCATACACGTCTCACACCACCACAATCCAACACGGCTGCAGGAGTGGATGTCTTAACTAATCATTTACCAGGAAAAAATCTTTTTAATGACACACACTAAACATAAAGACAGTGTTCAGCTGATAGGAATACGTATAAGAACACAGTATGATTAAAGACTTAATGATTGCTAGAAATGACAGACCCAAGAAATAAATTGTCAAAGATTCATTTCATTTCATTTATTAGAGTTTTATCAAAAATTTCTTTTACCATACCTTTAATTTAATTTCAATTGCTTAGAATTTATTTTCCTGGAGTAGCTGGAAAAATGCTGTTGTTAAATGCAAAGCCATAGTGCCATCTTTTAGGAAGTTAATTAGAGTGATTAAAGACAAAGTGTTGTAATCATGTGAGACATGTGATAATTTATCTATGAGTACGTTTACACCTCCCTGCTCCATACTATAACTAATGCTGAACTGAAGTAACAGGTCCTGAGTAGCTGTTCTTCTTAAGTCTCTCTCGTGTGTGATGAATCTGCTGCTGGGGTGTGTCTGGGTGTGTTGGGGGGGGGGTTGCTGGTCAACCCCTGCACCTTACGAAACCCCACTGACCCATTTTTCCCGCGACCTTCATTTGTATGAAGCGTCTGAAGCTCGTTTAAACCAGCCGAGGGGATTGGCTGCGGGAGGCATTGTTGAAGATAACCATGGTAACGAGCTGAGCGTCCGGCTGCAGAGCTGCACAGCTTTTTTTTTTTTTTTTTTTGTCTCGGCTTTGAATGGAGGGGGTGATGGGTATTAAGGAGCATGGCAAGGGACCTGGCACTCTGCTCTTAAGTTTGAAAGAAAAAGACAGTGGAGAACGCGCACAGGAGGCAGGGTTTAGATGTTGAGACGCAGGGTTTTCCTGGTAAAACTACAGTATTTAGGAAAAGTAAAGGAAAGAATTTGAGAGGGCAACGAGTTGAGCAACGTGCCGTGTTTGTGCAAAGGGTTCATAAAAACAGCACTCCTACCTTTGACCAAACAACGGCAGTTTTTAGGAAATTAAAAAACACTCAAACTCTCTCCGGTCTCCTTCACAGGCCTCTTAAGAGGCTGTCATCTCCAGATGGCACCCGTTGAGGAGACAAGTGTATTTGTCAGTGCAGTTTCAGACCAGTGCCAGTGTAAAGCTGTGACTAATTCAAGAAGAATTACGATATTGTGAGTTAAATGCTGAGCACCCAAAGAGACAAAGACCAAACATAAAAACGAAAGTATTCAGATTCATATGGGAAAAGTACACTGAGGCACAAGCTGACTAACTCCCCCAAATGACTCACTGCTCCCAAAGTATTGAGTTCTGTGTAACTGTAATAAATATTTAAAAGACTCTAGATTAAACAAAGCAAATTTTTTACCCCCCTCAACTCGACACAAACGTTGACACAGCCTTCACAACAGCTCGCTCAGGAAACAAAAGGACGCACGTCTCAGACTCGGTGCGTAACTATGACTGAGTCAGAGAGGATTTGTGCATTTTTTTGTTGTATGAAGCAGAGCAGCCACCTGCTGTGGAGCCTTGGGAGCACAAAGCTGAACCCAGGCAGAGCTGCCAGTCTCTTGTGGTGATTCAATAAAATTCCTCTGAGCTCAACTTGTGCGTTAGCCAGGGGCTTCCCTTTCTCTGTGATTTACAGCGTTGCTGCTTCCTCTGCCCCGCAGCGGGATTCTCTGTTGACTCTGCCTCGCTGTTGCTCGGGGAAAACACGTTCCCCCGTGCCTGTTACACCTGCAAAGAGGGAAACTAAACCTCTTTTAAGACACCTGAAGGCTGAAAATGTGTGCACTGTGTCCTGTGGGAAGTTGTGTTAGTCATGTTTAGGCTGCAGTTTTGCACTGGATTCTCCATACGTTGAAGAAGGTTTTCACATATGTTGTAAATTCCATGTTTCAGAATTAATTGGGTATTGTTCATTCAGATCATTGGTGTTTTTCTGAGTTATTGGACAACAGTGGGTCTTCGGAATATACAGAACTGTTGATTAAAGGTTAAAAAGATCAACTCATGTTCTCAGATTCTCTCTCAGGGATGTACTGCTACAAATAACTTGCCATAACTGGCCAGTGCAGACTAATACACATAGAGAAAGGATAGGAATTATGTGCAAAATAACTCTTGTAAAGTAAATAAAATGATGAATGAATCAAAAATGAATGATATGCTTCCTCATCAGGGAAATTGTACTGAAAAGTGTGAAACTTCCAACATTTTGCACAATATGAATTGTTACTATACAATACTGTTATGGCCATCACACTGTACATTTTCATGTTTTATTTGTATAGATCAACTATCTGGTTCATACGGTTTGACCAGAAGTGATAACTAAGACTTTGACGCTCTTTATAAGATGTCTTATTGGTAGAATATAATCTTATGGAATGAAAGAAAGATAACATATATGTTACTATAACTATAACTAACTTTAAAAGCATTGACGATAAATCAATGGAATTTTTAGTAACCTGGAGTTTCTCATTACATGAAAATCCTATCCGTCAAAGAATGATGAAACAAGAGTATTACATGTGCATCAGCTCCTTGCTTCCATCAGAGGGAGTACTGATGTGTCAACCCCCCATCTAAAGAGACATGCTGTGGTCTCTGGAGAGCTTCAACAGTTTGATCCTGACATCCTTCTACCTGCTAACAGTCAGCGCCTCTCCTCTGTGTTATTGTTGGGCTGAGATGCTGGTACCAGTCAGTGTCAGGGATCAACCCTGTCTTGCCTTAACTGTGATCTATGAAGTGCTCTGCGATGACTGGGGGCGGGGGTGGATGTGCGGGATGTGGAGGGGGCACTGTTATCAGCTCCTTGGAATGTGTTAGGGGCTGATTGGGTTTGGACAAAGTGGTAAGAAGACCCCAGTCGTCTCCCGGCTAGCCCACTTCTTCAAAACACATAACTCTGACGGAGTTCAGCTTTACAGGAAAGACCCAGGGAGGGTCTGAGCTCTCTTTAAAATGGGAGACTAAATAAAGACTTAAAACAAGCGAGGGCTGACAGAGGGAGGTAAATTGAGATATATGCAAAGATGATGTAAGACGGAGGAAATGACACCTCTGGAAAAGACTTCACAGCTTGGATTGCGATAAGGAGGAAGAATCCCGCAAAACGTTCCACATTTACTACTTACTACATTTACATTCTGTTTGCATTTGGCTCACATGTGAAATATGTGTGCCCCCATTTTAAGAAAAAGTGTTCACTCCACATGAATTTATTGAGCAAATTATGACTGTTCTTTCATAGCCTGACATCATTTGGACTTTATTATGGAGTGTGTTTCAACCAGTACAGAACAAAAACTACGACTGCCTGCACTTGGATAGTCCTACAGCCAATCAGAGCCACCATATAACAAATTCAACTCTATGAGACGATCTAAAGTGGCATGTATGACTAACGTTGCTGTTACTGCATCATCACATGCAGCCCGCCCAAACCATTTGATTGGATAGTAGTCAATCACTAATCACTTCCCAACAGAGGGATTTCAGACTGTCTTTCTGCCACAAACTATTTGTAGCAGGGAAGTTCTTTTGGCTTCCAGGATAGCTCTGTAATGCTTCACATGTTTTACAGTTTGCTACTGACTTGCTGATTACAACAATCTTTTAACAGCGTATTAACACAGCTTTGAATGTGCATATTTTCCTGCTTTTGTCATCAGTTAACAAACAGGAATATCATGAAGTTTATTTCAGCATACGCAGCATGTAAGTGGGCAAAAAATCTTGTCAAGTAGGCCATCATTTTGAGGTACATGAGCTTTTGTGTTTGCCTTTATTTAGCAGCCATAGCTCCTAGTAACAGATGCAGACACTAAGTTAATTAATTAATTATCTTATCTCACCTCACAGCAAGAAAGTTCTGGGTTCAAATCCATCAGTTGGACTTTGCATGTTCTCCCTGAGTCTGCAGTGGATTCTCTCTGGGTACTCTGTCTTCCTCCTACTATCCAAAGACATTCTCATTAGGTTCATTGGTAATTCTAAATTGGCCATAGGTGTGAGTGTGGATGGTTGTCTGTCTCTCTGTGTTAGTCCTGAGATTGACCTGTCCAGGGTGTACCACACCTCTCACCCAACACGTCTGGGATAGGACCCTCCAGAGGACGAGCGATTACAGAAAATGAATGAATTATCTTATCTTATTGTTTTTGTTTCCGACATTCAAAATGAAGGCAGAGGAAGCACAAACAAACACAGCACCTCTCAGGTATAGAGAGTAGGGAGGGGAAAGGAGGAGGAGAAGAGAGACACACCAATATGAGCAGGAAGGCTTGGTGTTAGAGCAGATAAATGGAGTGATAGCAGATACATGTGAGAGAAACAGGGGTGGTGTTAAAGTAGATTCAGTGGGAACTGAGGAACATACAGTAGGTGTTGCAGGGGAAGGTATTAACACATTGTTATTGGGATGTTGTCATTAGGAGAACAACATTTCATTCATTTCATGTGATTCTCTACGTTTTACAGTGTGGGTGCAGCACATTGTTAGAAGAAGGTGTTTGAAGTTGTGTGTCCCTGAACGTAGACCTGATAAAGACTATTTTCAAAGCAAGAAACTTTAAAAGGAGGAAGGAAACAATAGGCCATACATAGTCTGACTTGGAGGTTATGGTGGCTATTATTAAGAAAGACCATCATAGCTCTTTGGGAGGCATGTGCTCTCAGTATTGACACCTAACCCTGACTCTGTAATTGGTACTAATTGCCACAGGTGCATTAAACCCATGCTGTTGTGCTATCCTTAGGTTTCAGAATCACCAGATTCAAGTAGGCTTGTGGAATTCAATGAAGTAAGGTTAGGTTTGGAGAGGCCATCATAATCTGACCACAGCAGGACCGCAAAGAAATCTTGTCCTCAGGTATAGTATGGACACATTGGGCATGTTCATGGATTATCCAAGAGAGTTCATCCTCTGGAGAGAATGAGTGTTTTCAGTGAATCCTTCATATTTTCAGTGCTTATATTGCTTACAAGTGAATGTTGGTTGAGTAATGGCTTAGTATTTATCAGTGGCATTATGATTTTTCAGTACATTTTCCAACTATCTTGCCTGATGCATGGTCAAATATGGGTGACATCAAGTTATTTTAAACCCTGCAGTTCAGGATAGAGAACACATCTATGTGTAAATGTTTTGGATGAAAATCGTCCAGCGTGAAAGCATTTAATGCAAGTGTTTAATGTTGGCACTGTTCTGCATTTTACTGTCTAAATTCCTGAACTATCTACAAATTCTAATGGGTGACACTTTCATTGACCTCAGGCTCAGTTTACTTTTAACACCATCTGCTATGTTTTGTAAGCATTTCTAATGGTCTAATGAGTTACAGCTACTCTGGAGTAGTACAGCAAAAGCTTACAGAGAAAAGATTGTGAACTGTGTAGTAACAGATATTTAATCCACTTACAGTTATTTATTTTGGTATAATACTATATATATATATATATATATATATATATATATATATATATATATATATATATATATATATATATTCTTAGGACCATACTGTATTCAATTAAGTTGATTTTTGAGTGACTGGCATCACTCAGTGTGTTTACATGCACAGCTTAATCAAGCTATGCTTGAAATTCAACTTTCTGAATGTGGTCCCTGTCAAGGTCAGCATGCAATGGAGAAAATCTAATAATCTAGTAACCTTTTCAGTGAGTTAATACCATGTTAATACGGCACCCTTTCCCTTTGACCTATTATATCGTATAATAAACAAGAGTCGTTCATGCGGCAGACTAGCATTTCAAACAACAACTAGACGGATAATAGTACAGCTTTTTTAATCTTGTGCGTAATGTGCACACTACTTATGGTGCAGGTAAGACGCGCACTATCCCTCAGACTGTTTTACTACCGGCTCTGTTTATCTTCTTCTTCTATGACCGGCTTTCTTGGATGTTTTTGTCATACGCCAGCACAGCGAATGGTCACACATGCACACGCGTCATCCAATCGCATTGTCTGGGTGTCTTGGTCAGATAAGGAGAAACCGATTTTAGTTGGAGTAACGTGTTTACATGCATTTAAGTTGTCCAGTTAAAGTCGAATTAAGGCAATAACTGTTTTTTTCACATGCATGTAAATGTACTGAATGTTGATTTGTGTTTCTATGAAGTGTACGTTTTGATGATGTGTAATTTGACACTTCCCTTAAAATATCACCAAAAGATGTTTTATCTTTGCTCAGCCATGGTTGTTCATAGCTTGTCATTTTTAAACAACTCAAAGTCTTGTAATTACTCCGCAATTTAAACTGAGTCATTAAAAACTTTGATAATTTCTTAATCATGGAATCATTTGATATATATTAACACTCCCAATTCCCATGATTTGACAGTGCACATAGCATGTCCTTATAAACTTAGTCAAGGTTACTAAGTGAGGCTAAATATGTGCGTCTAAAAAACTACTTGTGAGGCAAAACAATGTGTTATAGTCATGAGTATGCAGCTTTTAATTGACAGGAAGTGTGTCCTCCATTGCAGGCCTGCTGTGTACAGCTGCAGCAGACAAGTGTTTATCATCTCCGTGCCACAATAACGCAACGTGTCACGACCACTCTGGTGAGTATGTGTGCCTGTGTCCCAAAGGACCTGTGTGGTACATGGGCAAAAATTGTGATGAGCTGTACGATGCCTGCATCACAGCCCCTTGCACGAACTGCACCAGCGAACCTGGGACCAACAAGTTCACCTGCCACTGCCCCGATGGATTCACGGGTTTGAACTGCACTGAGGATGTAGATGAATGTCAGAGCAACCCCTGCAATGGTATCAAGTCTTACTGTGTCGATGGAGTCAATGAGTATGTGTGCCACTGTCCCCCTGGACTGGGAGGGGAGGACTGCCAGGAAAATGTGACCACATGTTCAGAGGAGACATGCCAGAATGGGGGCACATGTATGGATATCTATGACATTGGGTACCGGTGCCAGTGTGCCGCTGGGTACCAGGGGACAAACTGTGAGGAGAACATTGATGAGTGCCAGTCTGAGCCATGCCAAAACGGAGCCATCTGTAAAGACGGGGTCAATGCCTACCAGTGTTTCTGTGTGCCTGGATTTCAAGGCTACCACTGTGACTTGGACATCAACGAGTGTGCCTCCCGACCTTGTCAAAACAATGGCACGTGTCTCGATGAGGTGGACCACTACAGGTGTGACTGCACTCCAGGCTTTAAAGGTAATACAACTCTTGTCAAGTTGCTCAGGTTTACAACAGGCTGGGCTGAGATTTATTCAACTGGATCAGAAACTATCTATGAATACACAAGTATTTTATAAAAAGAGTTGCATTAATTTCAGGTTCCCCAAAATTAGCAGTGACAGAAAATGGCAAGATTTCCTGCCTGCACAGGCAGTGATTCTGTGCCTTCATGTACCAGTGGAAATACATGGACAGCCCTCTCAGTTTGTGAAGGTCCATGGTCTTAGGTTGTCTTTAACAACTCATCACTGAGATCTTGAAAAAGGTCACTGCAGCAAAATAATTTTGTTTATGTACCAGGTGCTGTCTGCTCAGGGCAGCTCAGTGACTGGTTATATCATCTGGTTATATCTGGAAGGCTAATGCTGCTGCAGCCTCTCCATCCCCCCACTTCATTGCTTTTGCTTCTCTCAATGCTGCATTAAATAAATACTCTGGCTGTCTATCCCAGTCCACCAATACACAGTGAAAGGATTCTGGTCTGTTGTTCTCTAACGTGGATAAAGACAGCCCAGTTTGAAGAATAGCAAAATACTGTGTGACAGTATTCAGTAGCATTGGTCACTGAAAAAACACTTTGAGTGTATAAATTAGTGCACTCAGTGCATACTTCATTATTGTCTTTGTAGGGGCAGGAAGACAGATTGAGCTTTTACAATATTTCCTTCATTAAAGGGGTTTAAGTACCAATAATCTTTGTAACTGTTGTCCATCTGCAGCTTAGCTTCTGGCACCTTCAGTGTCATTGTTTTATAGTGGTAAAGTATGTTTTCTAAGGATAATTAGATGTGCAACCAATTTCATACATTGGCACACTGCCATGCTGCTTTGTACCCTGCAGGGATTAACTGCGAGGTGGAGATCGACGAGTGTGAGGTCCATCCTTGTCAGAACGGCGCCACCTGCAGAGACCACGTGGCCATGTACTCGTGTGAGTGCATGGCAGGCTTCCAGGGTCAAGACTGCGAGGTCAACATTGACGAGTGTGCCAGCATGCCCTGTCTGAATGAGGGCAAGTGCATAGATGGGGTCAACAGGTAGCTTACACACATACACAACATCCATCCATCAGTTCACTTCATTGCTCTAACTCAGATTCATATCTTGGAGACGTATCCTAAACTTAATCAGTTACTTTTTGTCCTCTAAAGGACATAGCATAAACATACATCATTTATTTTCAATACATTTGACAATGTAGACAATAGTAGGAAATAGATGAAACAATGGTATAGATATAGTTTCCACATGCTGAATCAGCAGCCGGGGTCTGACTACTGCCAACAGTACACCAGTGTCTTAACATGTGAGTCAACTTGTATGCATTTGGCAATATTCAGACAATGTAGAAACTTTGCTAATTGTCAGACCAATAACCTATACCAGTCTTGTAGACTGAACAGTCTATCCTGATGTCTTTGCATAACCAATATAACTGAATATTACTCTGGATCTGTATTTCACCTCACGTTGAGCCTCACGAGTAAGGCAGAGGTGTCATCCAGCAGGTTTGTTTTGTCTGCCCGAGGTTGCGTGGCAGACATTAAAGTTTACCACGGATAAGAATTAATCCACTTACCGTCAGTCATCTTGATGAGTCATTAGCTGACTGGAGACGCTGTGAATACCCGGTACAGTAGTAGTTCCCCTGATTGGAACAGCATGGAGTGAGGAAGAGAAGGGGGACATTTTAGGAGGGAGCAGCTGTTGAGAATGGTCTGTTGTATTTGTCAAAGCTCAGAATGACTAAAGGATTTGAAATGACAACAATGAGCATTCATGATTCTTCTAAATGGAAAATAACTAGTTGTATGTGTATTAGTATTAGTTGTATCTCAATATGTAATAGTAAAAACATTCCTTCCCTTCAACGCACTAAAAGAATAAAATCAGAGTTAGACACAATATTAATGCACCAACAACAATACTTCATTCAGCCATATGGTCCATTTAATACTTTTTAATTTCCATGTGTACTAATGTACTTCTTCTGACTACTACCATTCCACAAGTGTGACCAGTAGTAGTAGTAGTATGGTATTAGCATAAAGGTGGTATACTTTATTTTATGACTGACATGACCTAAAAGTGAAATTACCTATCATCTAATTTGTGTTGACTTAACATTGTCTTTTTTTTTTCTGGGAGGGACAACAGGTTGTCATATTGACATTCATTGTGTACAATGTTTTTGTGTCTCTGCTCTTCCCTAGATATGAATGCAACTGTGAGGGGACAGGCTTTATAGGTGACCACTGTGAACACGATATTCCTGAATGTGCTTCTGACCCCTGTCAGCATGGAGCAACATGCTTGGAGGGAATCAACCAGTACAAATGCCTCTGCTGGCCAGGTACGCTGCACTTTGACTTTAAATGTGACGTATACCAACCATGACCATGGATAAAGGACGTTGTTTTAGTTCTTAAGCAAGTGAGGACATGCACACATAAAGAGTGTATTCTAGAGGCCAGAGGTTTCCCACACATAAATCAAACTGAACAAAGGTGATAAATGAGCTGACCCTTGAGTTTGGAAGACAAGAGCAGACTAAAGAGTGGGGTTCCCATCCAGCATTTATAGCTGAGAAAAAACACAGGGACCCGCTTCAGAGATGGATAGAAAGAAAGAAAACATCTGAGGATATGATGCAATATGATATGTAAAGGATTAGTTCAGATTTGAAATCGTAATTGTCAGTTCTCCCATATTGAGTGTTGTATCTTAGATGAGTTATCAGAAGAGGTAATGCTTATACTGGCAAGAAGCTGTGGTGATCAAAGCCTTGTGAGACTTGGAGACAACTCTTGTCTTTGTTTCAGTTATTCTGAATTGAAGGTAGCTAAAGCCATAGCCGTGTAAAAATGCAGAAGCAGAAATGGCTAATGTTTACATAGATTGGTAGATGTTATTTTTCTGCAGCATCTAAACTGTTACTACATCAAAAACCCTAAAAAGGCAAGAAATGATGATGCAGGGTGTGGCATGTCACCAGAAGAATGCACAGTAACTGAAATTAAAAGAAAATAGCTTGTCATGAAAATACTAGGGAGCTAGGGACCCGAGCTAGGGAGTCCATGATGAAAGCTGTCTGGCAAGTAAAGCTGAGACAGGTGTCCAGACAACCGCTCAATTTGACAGCAATGTCGCTCCAGGCACATCAATTTCCTGACACAGACACTGGTCCCACAGACAGTTACATGAAGCTAAGCATTCAAGAACAGTGCACAAACAACTCTGAACAACCCTGAGTGCACGTGATGTCATGCAAGTATTTTTGTAGTCTTAATTGGGGTTAATGGACCAATAGGATTTTCTTATTCCGTTAAATAAGATACACCCGCTGATTGTCACGTCTGTTTGTGCTCCAGGTCCAGCCAGTTTGAAATGTACAGTAACCTTTTTCAGTTCCCAAAACAAAAATTTAGCTGAAGCATATATTTTGACAGTCTGGGACAGGTAAAGCTGACACATTAACAAATCTATATTACAGAAATGAAATTTCTTCTCCAGCTGCAGTTGAGGAATATATTCAGAAAGCTGGAACATATTCAGATGAAATCAGAAATCTGTGTTGTTGTATACAATACATATGGCAGATCTCATTGGTTAAACCAACCAAAAAGTCTTTAAACATAACTAACTATTAACTTCCAGGCATAAAAAAGCTCTAACCCTATCCTTTCAACATGTGCATCACGTGTGTCCAGGTTATGAGGGAGAGAACTGCCAGATGGATGTAAATGAATGTGAGCAGCATCCCTGCGACAATGGTGGCGAGTGCTTCCAGCGTTCAGACGTCCTGAACTACGAGACGCTTCCTGAACTGCGCACAGCCAATTTTAGCTACGAAGTAGCAGCTGGCTTCATCTGTCGTTGTCTGCCAGGCTTCAGCGGTAAGCCAGGTTCACAGTGAAAAACCTCTGGCTTTCTCTGTACGCTGCCTCTGTAGCTCACCATGAAGCCCTAAATGTCATTTATGTGTTTCACTCCTGCAGGAGATAACTGCTCCGTCAATGTGGACGAGTGTGAGTCTGCTCCATGTCAGCATGGAGGGACCTGTCAGGATCTGGTCAACTCTTATCAATGCATGTGTCCACATGGCTTCACAGGTGGGAAGGAACTTCTTATCTGCTCTTCTAAACTTATCAGCAAACAAAACACCATTTCAGTTGCTCTTCCTCCAGAGGTAAAAGGCGTAGGAACTACTGCTGACTAAATGAGGCTGGAGACAGAACAACAAACAACAAAACAACAGCAAAAGCTTTCTGACAGGATGTTACTTTAAAGGGCAACACTGGAAAGCTTGGAAAGCTACTTAATTTTTTTTTTTTGTGTGTGTGTGTGTGTGTGTACATGTACAGTTCAGTTTGCCCACCTACAAATAAAATTCACTTAAAATTACGTGATGATAATAATTACCGCTCCCATCACTTCCCTGTTCCCTACTGTGTTTTTACTGGCTTAAAGATCCTTGCCAAACAATAAAGGGTTAATCCTCCTCCCGCTGGTCATTCCCCATGACCAGCCAAGGTTTTAATTCATCATTAGAGGAGATTTGTCACTGCATCACTCAAAACATTAGGAACCATACCAAAAGCCGACCTCGAAACACAAAAACTCTGGACTTAGAAGAGAAGAACTCTTATGCAGAGAATAACGAGGGGCTAATTTGCTAGCAGTGTTTTGACCACGGGATGAGGCTCCCACAACAGCACAGGGGATATGAGGGGATGAGAGGGCATATGGTATGCAGTGGCACTGCACAAAACAACAAAGCCAATAAAAGGTGCCATATGTCAGGCATCCATCTAGGGCATTAGATGGGGGTCTCCTAAGAAATTTGTCATGGGGGAGGGGGATTACAGCAAAGCCACTTATGGGCCTAATTAAAGCCTGGCAGAAAAAATAGAGAAAATACAAAACAGTAGGAGCAAATCTGAAGCCTTTTCAAATGGATTTGTATGTCATTCCTCTGTCATGGGGCACGTAAACAGTTTCCACACTTGCAACAGGAGGTACAGAAAGAAGAAACTCTATGATACAAAAATCAAATCATATTAACTTTGTATGGCAGGTGCAGGTGAGGTGGTCGCAGCTGTAACTGATTGTTAGGCCAGTAGAGGTGAACTCCTCTACATTTCACTTAGTTCATGCAAAACATTACAAGCTGCAGTTTTAATACGCTTTAGAGGATGAACTTCTAGAATAAAACAGAACATGTGTATTGTGTTTTAGTCCTTAATAGAGTAACATAATGAACGTTTTATCTGTGTTGCTGCATTGGCTGCAGTATTTGGTGCGTAGATCCTTTGAATTTAAAATTTTAAAACCACTTCTCTTCAAGGTATTTGGTAGAGCGGTTGCTGCAGGAACTGCAGAGAGCTTCTGCGACAGTTCTTCTATAGCGTTAGCCTACCTCAGTGTCTACTGTCTCTTCTTTTAATCCCAGACTGAATCCATGATGTGCAGATCAGGGGTCTGTGGAGTCCAGACCATCTGTTGCAGGACTCAAATTTTCTTCTTGTGGCTTAAGATAGTTCATTGTGAACACTATGAAAGAAGATTTTTCACGCAGCTCAGAAAAATGTGATGAAAAACAGAAAACAAAAAAAATCATCAATGTAAGAATAGTTAGAATGAAGCAAAGATCAGTGTGAATTAAGCTGTCCTTTTAATGGTAAGCGACCACCTAAGTTAACCAAACAGCCACACCTAGTGAGCATATAAGAAATGCCAGAATACTGACCATGCAGTAAGTTTTAATGTCATAATCAGTCAGAACTTATTTCAAATTCTGAATTTAGATTTTTTTTTTAATATGTCAGAAATCTGGGAAATAAAAATCAGAATTCCTAGAGTGTAGAAAATCTTCAGCATAATAACTTTAATCTGAGACTCTGCAGATTTCATTATATATTTAACTTTGCAAGAATATCAAGAAAATTTAAACATTAGTGTTGAAAGTTCATAGTTAAAATTTCAAATTAGAGGCTTTTGTTCTCTCAATTTCTCAAAGTTTTCTACCAGGCCACAGAATCAAACATATGCAGACCTTAATAAACCGGCTCCTTGCATCAGTGCAGTTCTGCAGGTCTGGCCCACCTGATGCCTTGAACCTGCAGCACCTCCTGCTGGTTCTTTCCAGCATCTCCTACTGCTAGTGGGCATCCACAAACAAGCACATGGTGCGGGGAGGAGACTGCAGTACTGCATTCCTTTTGTCAAACACTGACAGGAGCCAGCTGGAGGCTGGAGGCTTACCGCTCTGAGAGGGCTGAGCTGCAGACAGGAGAGGAGCAGAGGGAGTGAGTGAGGGAGGGACAGAGGAGAGAGAAAGATAGAGGGAAAAAAAGGTGGGCAGGGCAGTAATCACTTCTGCCTGTACAGAGTGGAGGAGAGCAGGCACTTCTGCTTTGTAAACTAGAAGAAGAGTGAGGTACAGAGAGAGAGAGAGAAAGAGAGGAAGAGTTAGAGGACCTGGTTGTGTCACTCGTGTCATCCAGCAGTGTGAGGAGTGTGTTGGCAGTTGCCTCTGGATCATGAGGGGAATTCAGTTGATGCTGCTGCTGTGCTGGTGTGGGCCCTGGTGGCTGACAGGTACAGTATGGTACAACACATTCTAACGCTACATTACATCGAAGAAAGTTGCGTGTTGTGTATGAGGGTGGAGTCCTGGCTCAGGCACTCAAACAGCTTTAGGGTTCCTTGGGTGTAGAGTATTTTAAAGGACTATGTTAATGCGAGTTGACTGCTGCTGCCACGGCTTAATGTTGAATGCTGTTTGATGGGGCGGCTGTGACCACCACACAGATAGAGTGCATTTCCTGCTTAGACTATCTGTGTTGTTCAAGTTTGTCTGACATAATGCAATATTAAAATGTCCCATTGATTCCATCAGTATGACAAACACGGATTTGATTGGATTAAGGAAGCCTGCAAATCTTATCAGTGTCTAATTGTTCAATTAATAGCTGCTGCCTCAAGTCACTTCCTGATCTGCATATTATCATGGAGTATTCTGCCTCAACCAAAAAAGCCTGCTCATCTGTATGTGTTCATGCTTAGCGCTGTATCTGAAGTCAGTTAAAATTATGAATCATTTGATGTGACTCTTCAGACTCCCACGGCAGTCATGCTGTTGTTCGTTTGATTCCATATTAATCTAGTTAAATTATTGGAATAATGTGTCTTCCATTGCGATCTATATGAATCAGATGTTTTGACAGCTAAGGAGAAGTTGTACCACTTTGAAGTAAGTTGTATCACTAAACGTCTTGCTCTCCCCATGCAGGCGTGCACTGTGAGGTGGACATCAATGAATGTGACAGCGATCCCTGTCAGAATGGCGCCACGTGCGAAGACGCTGCCAACTCTTACAGGTGTCACTGCCCCACGCCAGAGCCTGTCCAGGAACCCTGGGGCGGGCAGAAGTGTGACGTCAGGTTAGTCGGCTGTCGGGAGCATCAGTGTCAGCACAATGCAAGCTGTGTCCCCATTCTGAACGAAAATGCCGAGCATAACTACACTTGCCTGTGTACACCTGGCTGGACCGGAGAGCGCTGCAACACATCCACCACATTCTCGTTCAACTCGGAAGGATACGTCCACATGCAGCTGCCTGTATTCCAGAACAGGACAAAACGAGAGACAGATTACCACAACCATAGGCTCCACATGCAGCTTCGATTCAGGAGCACCCTGCCTGACATGGTACTGTTCTACCGTGGCACCGTGGAGCGCTTTCTATCACTGGAGCTTCTTGGTGGCTCTCTCCATGCCAGGGTGAAGTCAGGGAAGGTGCTGCAGGCCGTCTACCCTGGCCCAGTCAACGATGGAGAATGGCACCAGGTCACTGTGGCCATGGATGACAGGCTGGTTCTGACTGTAAAAGGAGCTGGCTGTGACCCAGGATGCCAGGTGAAGAATGAGGGCCACAACCACCTAATCTTCCTCCAGCCCAGCTCCTTCCAGCAACTCTATGTAGGTGGGGCGCCACAGGAATATTTGTCCCACTGGTCCAGTGGAAATGGATTCATTGGTTGTATGGAGGACCTTCAAGTTGACCATAAACTCCTGCTGCCACAGGACCTCATCAGGGAGGAGAACAGGGGCTTGGAACTGGGATGTACCAAAAAAGACTGGTGTGAAGAGGATCCATGCATGCAGCATGGACAGTGTGTGGACATGTGGGTTCGTGCCAGCTGTCGTTGCAATCGGCCTTACTATGGAGAAAAATGTGAAAAAGGTAACACTACTTCCAGAGCTAAAGCTATTGCTGCAGTAGTTTTAAAAATCTGACTCAGTACCTATGTGTATGAGTCTCATTAGTGTTTAAACCATTGCCAAATCAGGTGTTACAACCAAAAGTCTTCGCTAGGTAGATATGGGTCTTTCGCTGATTGACAAAATTATTCCAGAAGAAAAAATGCATTTGTATTTGTACTTGTATAAATGTTTCATGCCACCACTGCGCTGTTTCACATTGCTGATACGGGTATAGCAAGTTGTAGTAAGGATAAAGTACTGACAACCTTGTGCTTCCCACTTCAGAATACCCACCCTGGACCTATGGTCACGAGAACACCACAAGCTACTCCGTCTTCAACATCTCAGAAACCCATGGAGACAACTTCACCATTTCCTTTTTAATGCGCTCTCTCAAACACAACGGCCTGCTCCTGCAGTTCTGTCGCGATGGAAAGCCCTACCTCACCATCTACCTGAAAGAAGGCACTGTTGCAATCTACAGCCCCCACACCACACTGCTGTCAGAAGCCAAATTAGTCACTGACGGCAACAATAATTTGGTGGCTTTCAAGGTTCAATATGGCCATGTGGTCTTCCCCAAAGCAGGAAATCATCGCTCCCTGGGGAATGTGAGTGTAGAAGAAGGGGATGTGGTGTATGTTGGAGGGCTCCCTGCAGGCAAGGACATGAACGCCTGGGGTGGAAACTTCAAGGGCTGCCTGCAGGACATTAGACTGGACCGCAAGCATCTAACCATTGAGAATCATACAGAACGGGTGGAGGTTTACCAGGCAAGCTTAAAGGAGAATGTGCTGCTAGGATGCCTCAGTGATGACACATGCAAGGTATAGCCGACACACTGGAAATACAGTCAAGAATAAGATCAGCTGTATGTCTGACAAAATAAAATGTTGAAAGTTTTGAATTGATTTTAACAGCAAATCAAAACAATATATGGTCAAGGTTTTTTTTTCTTTTCATCCAAGCATTTGCAGAAACTGTCCAATATGACTGTCTAAGCTATTTATATTACTGCTTCTCCAGCAGACGTTAGAGCAAGCCTTAGACCTTGGATTTTCAAGCCTTTCAAAACTTTGACTTAGTCTTCAGCTTGACTTTGTTTTATACAGCAGGAGTGTGGGCTTTTGAAGATCCTGACAGTAATGCTGCCAGATGACGAAACCTTATCGTTTTGCAGAACTACATATTGTGGCCATCTGTTAATGTCTACTTTCTCTTAAGGGCTGGGAACTGCATAGTGCAGAAGAATTACAAGCCCTACCTACCTCCACTATTACTGTAGTGTCATAAAACAAAGTTAGTCCATGTCTACGTGGAAGCTGTATTCTGATACATTAGAAATAATTATGTATACACCTAGCACAATAGGTTTAGAGCAGTTCTAGTACTGACAGTGAGACTAGAGTCCACATTGTCAGTTAATGTTATTCATCATTTACCAGTACAGCATTTAAATATATTTTACAGTATTTTAAATGTTAGACAAGATTATCCGTTGATGGTGCTAGATATTATGTTATGTATTACCATGGCTATCAGAATGAATCATCTGGAATTACAGACATCTTAGCTTTAATGAAATGCTTCAGGTAAACATCATTACGTTTCGCCAGAGTAGCTCTTACACTGAACTCATGCTATACGCAGAACCACCTGATTACCCGGCTCTATTGCCTCAACCCTATTAGCAATGATCTTGTTGTGAATCCCTTTGATCTGTAAGTTAGTGCTCAATCCTCTCTGCAGCTTTCAGCTCTGTGGTCTCATGAGGTGACAGATTTTGTGAGTGATCAACTAATCCACCCATCTGTGTTTGTCTGTGCATAGGATGAGCCCTGTTTTAATGGTGGACAGTGTCAGGTCACCTGGAATGACTTCAGGTGTAACTGCTCCATCAACTACTCGGGCCGGCTGTGCGAGACACGTCTATGGTGTGTCGACAAGCCTTGTTTTGACGAAGTACATTGTGTGGATCTACAAGATGGTTATGAATGTGAGTAGTCCCCTAGCATTGATTGTCACTCTTTAGACTTCCTGTCTTGAAAATGTTTCCGAAGGGACATTTATCTTAAAATGTAAAGGACAGCCTGCCAGGCTTAAAACCACTGTCATCAAAGGAAGCACTTCTTAGAGGGGGAGGGAACAATATTAATCAAATGATTCTATTTTATGCAGAACTGAAGGGGAAAGCCACAGTTTTTTTTTTTTTTATGATGAAACGCTCTCTGCACAAGAAACTCATCAACTATATCACTATTGTATTTATTCTGTTGTATTAATTGAGTTACGTGGCAAAACATTGAAGAAAGGTACTGCATGATTGTACCATTTTAAACTAACAATAAAAATATTTAGTTGAATAATTTAACTACAATGTGCTGACAGAATTGAAAAGTAGGAGGGATCTCTGGCTTTACTCATTCTCTGGTCCCAAAGTAGTGTTTACTAAGCAGTCAGTTTATTGTTACACTGAAATATTTGAATGCAGTCGAGGCCCTCCAGCTGCTGATTTGTGTTTTCAGTATTTGCTACAGAATTGTAAGCGTAGTAATGGGGTGTTACTTGGAAAAGCTAAAATGCTTGCTAGTGTCCCATCACTGGGCTAAGTTTCAATGTGGACAATGGAGTTAAAGTTAATGTGGATCAACACTTAAGCTCTCTAAATTCCCTGCAGCTGAGAAAAGACATCTGAGTAGTTCTGGGAGGGGGGGCACGACAGGATACAGCACAGTCTAGGGCGTAAACATGACATGCAACTATAAATTAAGCTAAGTCTTTGCTGCTTCTTTAGCACCAAACACAGTACAAATGATACCTGAGGCTGACCTGATGATGGCAGTAGGAAACAAGTCAGGGGTTTTCCAAAGTTATTCATCCTGAGACAAGAAAATGTGTACCAAATTACAAAAGATGGTGAGTACATATTTATTGAAAATACAATAAAAAGACTGAAAGGGTAATCCATAAAACCACACTACTAGTGCAGCACATAGATATGGATGAGTTCCCTTGACTTTATCTTAAGTTGTCTCTTTCACTAGAGACAAACACGCAATGACCATCTCTTTAATTGTCCAAAATCAGTAACATCCTTTATGTAATTAGTATTTGTTTACTGGGACATCTTAATGTGAATGTGTTCCAAATGATCTGCTGACACAACCAGGTTACCAATTTGCAGGGTGTAACCGCTAATCAGTAATCCCTCGGATGAAGTAATCGATTGGATGACTGGTCGCAATCAGTAAAAGAAACTGCAAAATTTTGTGTTTTTTGTGGGACAGACACTCTTAGATGCAAGTGAGATAGATCCTTTAATATTATTATTCAGAACAATCATGTTTGGTTTGAGTTAAGCTATTCAGCTGTTAACGCTAGTTTGAAAGATTGTATGAGTTAGTTTGAAATTTAAAGCTTTCAGGTTGTACTGAGGTACTTCAACATTAATGAAATTTTTTCTGTATTTTAGAACCAAGAGAGGAGTTCAGAGAAAGATTGAATTTGCATCTAACTCATGCTATAATTTATTTGTTTAGCTCACACGATTTTCTTCTACCACAGGTTTGACTGAAGCCATTTTTCAGGACAACTCTCTCCAGTATGTTGCCAACAATTCCTTGTTGAGCCCTGTAACCAACATCACCATGGACTTACGAACGAGAGACGAAAATGGGATCCTGCTTCGGGCCACTAGCACAGCTGAGGTCATCTGTCTGGGCCTGCTCAACTCCAGCTTGTTGGTCAAACTGGACAGCGGGGAGGGTGCGGAATTTTTGGCTTTCACAAGTGACATTACCATTGCTGACGGAGCGTGGCACCACATACAGCTCACGATGGTCGACCCCACGCAGTCACAATCCCCCTGGAGCCTCACTATAGACGGACGGAGAGCTGGTGGCAACCACAGACTTGGTGGCAACCTTAACTTTCTCAATGACACCACAATCTGGCTGGCAGAGAATTACACTGGGTGTTTGAGGGAGGTGAGAGTGGGTGGTGTTTATCTGCCACTCATAAAAGTACCAGATGCCCCTCAGATTAGCCAGTTCTCCAGACTTGGTGGCCACGAACCAACCATAGGATGCCAAGGTGCACCAATTTGTGATTCCCAGCCCTGTGGCAAACATGGTGTGTGTCAGGACCAGTTTAATAAATTTAACTGCAGCTGCAGTTCTGGATGGGAGGGGGAGCTGTGTGATAGAGAAACAGATGAATGTTTATCAGCTCCCTGTGTCTATGGTGCATGTAAAGACCTCCTGGCAGACTACCAATGTGACTGTGAGCCTGGATACGAAGGAAAAGACTGCCGGGACGAGGTGGACAACTGCCTGGAGTTTAGCTGTGTGAATGAAGGAGTCTGTGTGGGTTCGGTGGGAACTCACACATGCTTCTGTCCTCCTGGTTACATCGGCAAGCGCTGCCAGTGAGTACACACCGTTCTGTTTCTTCACAGCACGTTGTTTTTTTGTTTTTTTTTTAAACTACGGCACGTGGTTTGGAAAGGTGTGTTCTGACAGAGATGGTTGAGCATGGTGTCCTTTCCCTGTCAATCACAATCTACTCCCCAAGTCATTTATTGGTTTCCTGAGGAAGAGTTATGGTGCATTCACATAAGCAGTTAGAGAGTAACAAGCTACAGTACATTTTCAATGGATATGAAGCCACAAGCAGATGTCTAAGAAGTGTCAGGCGTCTGCTTGTCACTTCATATCCATTGAAAGCAAATGTCCGACACTACATACCAGGTGAGATGCGCAACAAGAAAGTTTTAAGAAAAATGGGAATGGGAAACTTCAAGAAAAATGGGTAAGGTACTGCTGTACCCTGGCGGGAGCACCATGGAGACAGCAAGGTGACAGAACTACTGAAGGTCAACAAAAACAAGACTTGAAAGAACTTGTCACTTTTTTCAATCTTAAACAGACAGCATTATTTTTTAACTATCAGCCATGTGCAGGAATCTATTTGAGGACATCACCAATTTATAAAAGTGTAATGTTTTCTTTTCTTCAGCTTCACCCCTACAGATTCATACATTGTGGACTGTGAATGAAAGCATGTTTGCGTGTCCAACAGGTGGCGTTTCCCTCCAGTGGCGTGTGATGCGAACACAGAGTGTCTCAATGGTGGGGTGTGTATAGGAGGCGATTCTGGAGGCAACTGCACCTGCAAGCCGGGATACACTGGAGCCAGGTGAGAGCAGCACACTGCACATTCCTCACCACACACCTGCTACTCGAGGGAATGTGTGTCTGAGCCACGTCCAGGTGTAAAGGTCAGGAGTGTATGTGTGTGTGTGTGTGTGTGTGAGGGCCGCTGCTCTGTCAGACGGTGTTGTGTTAAAACCCTGCTGATGTGTTTCAGGTGCGAGACAGAAATAGACGAGTGTCAGTCCGGTCCTTGTCTCAACGGTGCCACCTGTCTGGACAGACTCAACCACTTCCAGTGTGTGTGCATGGCCGGCTTCAGCGGCACACGGTGCGAGAGCAACGTAAGTGACAGATCTTTGCGCTAACACTGGCTGTGGGTCCCTGACACAGCACTTGTGTTTGGATATGTAAGTTTCAGGCTGTCCCTTTCTTAAAATGGGGTTAGGGTTAATGTTATGTTTGAGAAATAATAAACAGACAATTTCATTCAAAATTCAGACAAAAATCACTGACAGCACAATTGTTCTTTTTGTGTTCTTCTCTTGCAGAAAGAGGAGCAAAAAGAGCGAGTTCCCTGGCTGGTAGTGACCATCCCGTTGACTACCCTGTGTGTGCTACTGGCCATCCTGGTGGTGTTTTTCCTCGTAATGACGGCAAGAAAGAAGCGTCAGTCGGAGGGGACGTACAGCCCTAGCTCACAAGAGGTGGCTGGTGCCAGACTGGAAATGGGCAGTGTCCTCAAAGTGCCCCCAGAGGAGAGGCTTATATGAGGCCTGAATCCTCACCTCCCAGTCTTACATCCAAAGGATGTACTGTATGTTAAGGGTGGAGAGAAGATAAACTCTGCAGTTTTGTACTGCCTTGCTTCTCCTTCCCTACAGGATGGAAATGGAGGATGTATCAGTGACATGTCCTTCACCTGAAAAACACTGAGGCCTCAGAGGTGGACAGACCAGAAGCTGAGAGAGGCCCTGAGTAGACTGACCATTAGAGAGAGTGTGGTCAAATACTCTGACGCTAAAGATCCTCAAGGATAGTCTTGAGTAACCCCACAAGATGATACAGGCAAGTGATTCAACCTTTAACAATTTGGAAAGCAAAACCTCCGTTTGCAGTTTTCAAAAGTTTTAATAAGTTTTTCTTCAGCTGAAAACTGTTTCTAATGGACCTACACAGAGTTACTGGCAGGTTATTTATGAAATGTTTTACCACACAGTAAATTATCAACATTTTTGCCTGAAGGAATGTAGTTTCAGTTGAAGACTCAATTTTCTTCCTTTTGCTGAATCAAAAATTTCGGATTTGTATACGGTGTGTATATTATTACTCTTGGCCCAAGGGAAGAGAGGATTCTTAATTTGAAGGAAGTATTTAACCAAGACACTGGTTCCAGAACTCCAGAACCCCCCCACCCCCCACGTTGAAATTGAATGTGCAGATGGACACAACTGCAACCTCTGCAGAGCTCAAACTCAAACTGCTGTTTATTGTCGATGTGCACTGTATGATTTAAAAGGGTGATCACTCTGCCCATGCTTTGTTACTGCGTAATATGCTTTGAGTGTTTTTGCGTTTGTGTTTTCTGTGTCTTTGTTGTGTATAATATTCAGCAAAAGTTCAAATCACTGTTTTGTTCTTTTCTTTTGTAATGTTTTGACGAGGAACAGTATTTAATTATAGAAATCTTCATGCTGTAGTCAAAGGTGGTCGCATCAGTGTTTATGGACATAAGTAACTTCCAAGGCCAGAAATAAAACATGAAAAAACCTGATTTTATTTTTGCAAAAACAGCTACTTAAATTTAATCACAGTAAAGTAATAATTAAAAAGATTTCCACAAAATAAAGGAGGTGTATTGTAATGGTTAGCCTAACCTAGCATAAAGACTAGCCTGCCTCTGGTCCATATAGATCTTGTCACGTCATTTCTCAAAGAGAAAGCAGTGTTCTGTCTTTCAGATAGTGAACCACAAGCACTGATCAGACCACCTTCAACTGTGGCTGTCATGTAAATAATCCTTTATTTGAGTTGAGTATTAGCCCTTAAAGTCTGATGTCACTGTATTCATATCTGTACTCCAGGAACTCCAGCCATTTCTCTCTCTGCCTTTCACTCTGTACTCACCAGTGCTGCTAACTTTACCAAACCACTAAGTCAGAATATTTTTACAGTTGACAAAAGGTACTGGTCTGATGCTTGTACTTGCTTTTAGTTGAGAGTCAAAGAACAGATTAGAACGGCACTGGTCAATGCTACTGAATGTAGTTATAAATGTCATTTTAAAGGGGGAAGGAGTAGGCTTTTGACCATTTGGAGGTATCCATAGGGTTGGTACTGATGACTTTAAAACATTTTTAGAGTTTACTGAAGTTGACTGTACTTTATCCGAGCTATACCGATACCTCAGTATAGCTCAGGTATTTTCAACTGACTAGATCGTACATTTTTGTCCACACATCGCCAACCTGACAGCAACGGTTGCTGTGCACCGCTCATGTAAGGATTCAGTGACTCTCCTGTTCTCGTAATATGGGTGTAATTGTATACATGCATACATGTCAGATAAAACATTATGACTAATACTCAAAAAGTGGACTCAACTTTAGTACGGACATGCTTGCATTTGTAATTGCAGCAGATTCATCTGAAAAGGTCAGAAATCCCCAAATTGCCCCTTTAGAATGACTGCAGGGAGTGCATGTGCATGATGAGATGCTACCACGTGCCTTCTTATCCCCGCATCCATGAAACCCTAGCATCCCATGACCGTTTTCCTGTTTGGACACGTTAAAGTTATTTTCCATTCAAGAGGTTTAACAGACACGTCACTATGTACGTCTCTGCTTAATGATTCAAATGTTGTTAAAAGCATTATGGTATTAATATGCAACTGAACATAAACCGGCAGATAAATATCCCAGCTTTGTACAGAATGGTTTTACACTGGAGTTGTTTTTGCTGAATCCGTGCCATGTACGGCACACTGTAGGTCAGAGCATGAGGAGTTTCGCTTCAAAACATCACACGCTCACTTAAGGGAAAAATCAATAATTCCCTGGAAGTATTTAAAGACAGCTTTTGTTTTTGTGGGAGGTATTAGCAGGTCATCACAGTACTTGTACTGTAGTTGACCTGCTCGCACTCTTTTATCAAAATGTCCATATTCTCCTGTTTCTGCACTGCCAGTGGTTTCATTTTGGGATGAACTCGTCATTTGCACTGAGAACACTTGTCTATATGAAGATGATTTTAATTGTGTGTCCAGTAAGGTGTATACTTTTAATCCCAGTTTAGTTACGTCGTATGCTTGTGTATATATGGGAAATGGCGCTTAAACTGGAATCAGTGTTGTGGGTATGAGATGTGTCTCAGCAGTGGTCCAATAAAAATAAAAACACATAAAAATGAATAAGAAAGACATGTTTTTTTTCTTTTTGTGGTGCAGTTTGTATCTATTTCTGTTCAGACTTGTGTAGTAACTATGATGGTGTGTTCATACTACTGTAGCAGTGACAGCAACAAGCTACAGCACATTTTCAATGAAAGCAAGAGATAAGAAGCAACATATTTATCCTGTTCGAAATTTGTATGGTAATGTTGTCGTAATTAGCATAAAGATTCTTGAGATATGGTCAAAAGCAGGTTTTGTGAGGTTACAGTGACCTTTGATCGTGTAAGAACTAAGTGTGGCTAAGTGTATCGACAAAGATAATTTACTGCAAGTGCTACCTTCCCAAAGAAAAAAAAAATTGATATTTACCCTGAAATTTAAAGAAATTTGATTAAATGAACTATTGACCCTCACCCACATCACTCCTGCTTTTTCAAAAACATCTTCTTTTCCCACTTTGCACTCTGCTCACCCTTCCAACCCCTGCGCCCTCCCTTCCTTCACGCTCCCTTTGAAGCTATAATGGTGCATTCCTTTGTGTCTCTGAGCGACTCCCACCCAGGGTGGCTGCTGGCTTGGTCAGTGCTTCTCCTAATGATGGTAAGTGGAGCAGGACGAGCATCATCCTCCTCCTCCTCCTTCTCCTCCCTGATCCCACAGTGTGGGGGCTGAGGAGTCAGGAATGCTGGCATGAAACCCTGAGATGGTTGTGCTACTCCAAAACAAAAACTAAAGGAACACACACAGTCACCTTTTCAGTCTGACACAACTCTAATTCTCTGCTTTCACACCCTAGACTGGACTGAGGTTAGAAGACTGAACTGTTGAATGAGGCAAGCACCAAACAATACTAACTCACCGTGCCGTGGTGCTGAGGAATGAAGTGAAAACAAATAAAACCAAATCGAAGAAGATGGTAATAAAACTAGAACATATTTTTTACTTTCTGAAGTCTGCTTTCTTTCCAACGTTTCCACCCTTGCATACCAGCCCGACCTGGAACTTTCTTCCTGTTCCCTCTCACTTGATTCACACATCCACCTCACCTGTTTCCCATTGTTTAGTCAGCTCCTGTGTGTTTACACCTGCTATCTTACCTTTTTTTCCCTGTCAGTTCATTTCACACTCATGTCTCCCTTCGGGTCTTGAAAGCTCTTCTTGTTTTGTTCCTGTTTTCGGTTTTTGTGACGGTCTGCCAAGCAGCTCTTAAACTGCTTTTTGGTGCTCTCCTTGTTTTAAATATTACATTTATTGTGATTTGGCTAAACTGATCCTTTAACCTGACCTTTAACCTCTGTGGGACTCATTGTACCGTCTCTTGTGCTCAGTAGTGCTGTCTTAACACTACCAAACACTGTTAAATCTTTCACTATAAATTTACAGTAAATTACTGGTTAATAATTATGTTGTTATTGCATTATTTACAGTCATTTACTGTAGATTTACAGTGAATTTTTTAACAGTATGTGGTAAATTGCTGTGTTCAGGCAAAAAACGATTCTCTCAGTAATTTACTGTGCCGACATCTATTTCACAGTAATACACAATATTATTGCATCCTCTATGTATATAAATGTCAGTATTGTACCGTGAATATTACAGTAAAATCATGTTATTAAAATAATCTGTAAAGGTTTTGATATATAGACCCCTTCATGGCCTACATAATTGTGACGTCACAGTGTTAACTGGAGGCAAACGAGGGAAGCTTGAGGCAAACAATGTCACTTTCAACCATGAAAATGTTGTTTTGCTTTATTTTTGGTGCCAACACCAAAAAATCAAAAAAACTCAGTTTTATGACATACCAGCCACTGACAGTCGTAGACAACTTTGGTTTGGCTTTGGTGATTAAAAGACAGGATTGGAGACAATTAACAACGCATTCTTCTTATCAGATAAAATTAATATGTAATGCATCATCAGTTTCAGCCTGGATAACATTATGGGTTAGAATAAATTGCAATTGAAATTACGTTAAGTTAATGCTTATTCAGTGTGTTTCATGGGTGTCCAAGCAGAAGTTGCATTTGCTACGTTACCCCCCAGAGTGGTTACACTTACTTCTTGTAATAATCTTTGTTGGAAAGACTTCACTTGATAAAGACAGACCCTCTGTGATACTATGGACAAAAGTCATCGTTCAAAATTTTCTATTGTAAATCTTGCATATTTAGGGGATTCTTGTTACACATCAATGCTAATGCTAACTGCAAGCTAACACAACGTTACTTGTGTGTTTCAGCCGTGTCCAAGTAGAAGTGATATTTACTACGTTACTCTCCACAGTGGTTCAACAAACTTCTTGTAATATCTTTGTTGGAGAGGTTTCACTTCATAAAGACAGACCACACTTCGTCCCCTCTGTGTCCTCCTTTGGTCAAATCATCCATTCGATGAGTGAGAGTGTAGGGGTTGGTGAATGTAGTCCCATCAGAAAATAAAATAACACTTATATATTCTCTAAATATCTCTAAATTCGTGCCAAAACAGTTCACTGAGAAATGCTAACCACCGTTTGGAAGCTATAGAGTTTGAGATGTCTGGCCAGTTAAGAAAAAACTGCCACAGTATTTACAAACTGTGAAAGGGTCTATAGTAGGTGTTAACTATTTAATAGGTATTATGCATTAGTGTATATGTGTGTGTGTGTATATATATATATATATTCATCCTTGTGTATGCGTATATGTGTGTGTGTGTGTGACAAATTTGTAAATGCATCCACAGTGGTGTAAATGTACAGACAGATTGTAGTCTGATGAACGTTAATATGTGGGTGCAGCAGACACAGTGGAGTAGCTCCAGGCCACCATCTGTTAGGATTTATGCAACAAGCTGTGTAACTGAGCGTTTACTTGTGGGGAGATTTTGGGTTGTACTCCCACCTCTGCTGATCAGAGGTATGGATGCCAGCGTGTGTCGTAGAGCTCATTCTTGTGAAAACTGACCTACGTCAGATGTGCTGTCATTAGCGCCACAGCGCGGTATCAGTGTGTGAACTGAATCCTGGTGATGACCTGTGATTTCAGGTCTTCGCCCACTCCCATCTTTAGAGAGGGTTACAATTATCTCCATCTTGCTTGTATGTTGATCACATCACAATAAACATATTAGGTAGCTGGTGGCCTAATAACAAGAACAACGAGAAAAGAGGAATGTTCTAGCTGCAGTCAGAATGTGATAGCCACACAGCATCTGGAAGTAGTTTGACTATGTCAGGTATGAAAGCTGCCTTACAGTTTCTCCACATTCTAAGGAAATTTTTTTGCGGAGAAAAAAAAATAGACAAAGGAATGCTGGACCTTGTGCAATAAAAGTGCATATTGACATAGTTGATGTTAAGTAGTTTATATGCACAATTACTTCTAACTGTAAAATGTTAGAATCAATGCAGAGCAAGACATGCAAAAGACACACATTTTTCATTTATTTGTTTTTTGTATTTATATTAATAAATGTAATTATACATTTCATTTAATTCAACAAATACATTATGTGCAATTTTATGAATTAACCGGCTGTAAGTGACCAGAGTCATGTCATGTGAAATTGTTGAGACCGACCCCACACATGTTCCGTCAGACCTTGGAAGAAAGCAATGTGCTTTGTTATAAATGACAGATACTAAATACTTGAAAGAGTGCATTTACCATCATTAAGATCAGATTAATCACTGCATCCAGGAATATTTTGAGACACTAAAAATTGATCCGGTGCCTGCTCCAACAGCTCCTGGATTTCCCATATAATTGCAGCATATTGTGAGGTCAGTCAATACCTACTCAAACGTTTAACCCCTGACTGGATGACATGTCTCTATATTTAACTGATAGTAGTAATGTAATGTACACTTGTTTTCTTCCTACACGTGAGAGATGTGCGTGAAATGAGGATCGCTCAGTCCTGTTTGTGTTTTAGGGTTTTTTATTGTCTACAAGTGAATAAATAAATAAATAAATAAATAAAATAAAAAATAGTAATAATGAAAAAGGAATTTACTCTAAATACAGTACAAAAATACAATATTTTAACTATTTACACTTTACCCTGACAATGAAGACTAGATAATAACACAAATAAACCAATATGGCCACACATTTATTGCTTTAAACGTGAATTAAAAACCGATGACCTGTGGTGATTTAGGGCTGAGATCTGGTGGGTCTGGTGATGGTCTCACAGGTGGAGGCCTTCTTCAGGCAGCGTGTGCTTTAGCAGATAACAAACTCCAGAACAAGGCCATAAATGAGAAATGCAGTAAAGCTGGGAGAATTATTATATTCCTTATGACTGCCAATTGGATCAAAACTGGCATGGATTTGTGGAGTATTTCCCTCTCTCACTCTTGTGTCTCCTTCAGGGCAAACTACTAGAGCATTTAAAGAAATGCACACTTCTTTGCGTTGGCGGACGTTGAATGTACCTTGCGGCCTCTCATAGGGCACTAGCAGGGTCTTGTTTATTATTTTTCACTACTATATACATATATCTGCAATAGGCGGGCGACCTGTCCAGGGTGTACCCCGCCTCTCGCCTGATGCCAGCTGGGATAGACTCCAGCAACCCCTGCGACCCCAGTGCAGGATTAAGCGGTATGGAAGATGAGATGAGACTATATACATATATATGTGTATGTGTGTGTGTTTTGATCTGTATTGCTTTACATTTGCGTCATTTCATGGCACTGATTTTTGCCACAGTCTGAGAGTGAATGGCACCTCCCTGCTTTAGGAACATTATTAGAACGGTTACTGTCACCACGCTGACATGTCAACCCTGGCCAAAAAATCCTTCAAACACTATGACATAATATTGACATTGTGCTATACAAATAAGCTTCAATTTAGTGTCTCTCCCTCCCCTGCTCTCCGAGAAGTGCATGGTTCACCCTCCCACCATCCTGCATCTCCTCCTCCTCCACCCATCTGCCCCTCCGTCTCCCTCTGACTGGATGGCTGGCTGGCAAGTGACAGGACTGACAGACGAGGCCTGTTCCTGGGTTAGTATCATGTCGGCGGGGAGCGAAGCCTCCCGGCAGTGTCAGCCATCACGGTGCCAGCTCCAGGTCTAATGAGGGAGACTGCCGCCTCGGCATTTCCTCCCCGGTGTCAGGAATCGGCCGACAAATCAGCAGTGCATCACGGGCCCACCACAAATGATATGTTGACAAATGCAGATATTTCACTTTTAATTGACACTAAGAGACGGAGATGATCCGGCTGCCAGGGCTTCTGAGGAGACAAGGACAAGACAAGATGGGAGAGAGATACGGAGAGGGGGAGAGAGAGACAGTAGGGAGGGGAGAAGGGGGGCAATGTTAGAGAAAAGAAGATGTTGGAATGGGGCTTGGAAGATGTTTAATATTTGCGCACGGTGTCATTTTTTTCTGTGTGTTGTGGTTGAGGGGGAGAAGAAAGGGGGGGTTGAGATTAGAGGTGTGTGTTTCTGAGGCTTGTCAGCGCTGACAGCGGCTGTATTATACAGCAGCCTCACAGCCGACTGACTCCTCTAAACCCTGACAACATTGCCTATTCATTTAGCCAGGTGGGCTTTCTTTGCAAACTCTATATCTCCACTCTGCCCGACAAAGGCTGGATTAGACTTGATATTCCACCATGCGTTTGGCTGTCTGCTCACTAATTCTTTCTTTCTTTCTTTCTTTTTTTTTTTGCCTTTTTTTTATAATTCAAACACGGCAGTATGAAAATACTACACATTTTACATTTTTTTTTAAATTACAGAACTGAAAATAAGATATATTTCAGTGTATAATATTATACACTTATATACTATATATTATATATACTATATTTAGTATATAATATGTATAATCTATGTGTTAATATACAATGTTAATATACAATATAATTTAGTTTCTCACATATTTCATGCTTTGGCCAAGCAGTTCATTCACACACAATTCAATGCGATACCATGTAAGAGTGTTATATTTTCCGCTTATCACATCACACAGCTCACACAAAAGGAAATATTTTGCATGTGTAGCTTTTTACAACTAATTTTTTATTTGCGCTATTAAATCTGATCTACCATCTGTTCTTTTCATCAAGTTGAACACATTCATTTCCCAGCGATCAGTTTTGTGATCTGGTTGTAATTTAAACATTCAACAGACTATGTGTGAGTCTTTCCTCCCATTATGGGTCTTTGGCTTTTTGACTGATTTACACCTTTGGTTACAACAATACACTTGTACTAGGTTGGGTAATTACTTACCATGGTTATCATGTTTTTTTGTTTGTTTGTTTTGTTTTTTTGTCTTCGATCCGTCTTCAATTTTCCTTTCACTATTACTGGATTTTTTGGTTTAATTTTTTTTAAATCCAGTAATAACATTTTTTTTTAAATCCAGATATTTCTGTAATGTAAAAGTAATCAAGAGTCACACGTGTCCTCTTTGTAGTGGTCTTTAGGTAAGAATGTCTTAGATTTTAGTTTAAATGACTCCATGTTCTGAGGCGCCTTTATCATCATTAGCTGCAGATATGTAGCGTCAATCACCTTTCAGTACCTGAAATACAGTTTATTTAGGCAGACTTTACAGCCATGTGTACTACACCCAAACTCTCTCCCTCATTTATTTAATACATTGATACGTTGTATCAAAAAAAAACACTGCTCACTATTGTGTACTACATAGAGGGACAGAGGAGTGAGGCATCCTATTTGGGACAATTAAATCACTGCAACAGCCTCATCCTTCTCTGCATTCTGCTGCATCTCCCTTCAGGGAATCCCTGCTACCGTCTGTGCTTCAGTGTTTTGTTTTTTGTTGCATGACAGACACTATATAAGGGTATCATCAAGCATCTACATTCTACCCACAGATTTTAACTGACGTGTTTGTATTAAAATGTAGACGTTAATTGCATCTTAAAAGTTTCATAAACGCACTAAAATGAAATCTTATTTTAATACAACACTACCCATCATTCCCAGTGCATATGAATACATGTTATAGCTCTAGCTTGTTGAAAAACAAGACTTATGCACCACATTTATTTACTTAATAATAATAATTAAAATAATCATTTTTACTGTATTGAACTGATGTGGGTATATTCTTTCTCTGCATTTGACCCATGTATTCGTTCACAGGAGTGTGTTCACTCGGAGCAGTGGGCTGCCACCTGTGCAGGGCCCAAGGAGCAGTTTGGGGGTTATGTTCTTGTTCATGCCTTTAATATAATTAAATGTATGTATTGATGTATTGATTAATAAACATGTGTATGTAAATTACACGATGTAGCTGTTGATAATTCCTTTTGAAAAGTCCCATAGCAGAGAAATCAAAGACAAAAAACAACGACAAAACAAAGGGATTCAAAATGACCACAGAGAAACACAAAAAGGCCACAAATCCCAGACATGGAATGACTACGAAGTGAAAAAATGAGTACAAAGAGGTCTGTGTCTCTGTACATTATCCGTGGGTGGAGAGCATTTTTGTCATCCAGCATCTGTGCCTGTGCCGAGTGAAGGATCAGAAAAGTGATCAGTGAAAATGTCTGTCTAAAAAGCATTTACATATACCTACATACACATATTTACATATGTACATTTATCGTATATATATAGTATATATATATATAATAATAAATATATAGTAGGGCACATCAAGAGCAGGCAATATATACACATTACTATTTGTGGTATTTGTGAATGCAGACACCTGAATGTAAGTAAATGTGTCCATTATTAGGTTTCGAATACCTGTTTGACACTGAAAACTCATAGATAACCATGGTCACCTTCATACTTAGGGCCTGTACCTTTAACAAGAGCATCAGAGGTTCTCTTATCTCGTCTCTTTATGACAAAAAACATCTACGTTAGTTTAAGACAGATAATTTAAAACACCCCTGATCAACCTTCGGGTCACATCTTCTGTTGAGCCCTGGTTGCAGTACCCTGTCCTGCCCAGCAGATGGCAGACACAAGCTGCAGATCCGATTGAGCAGGAGGAGCAGCAAGAGACCATCCAAGTTTCAATGTGTTTATTTCACATCCTTGGGCTTTGCTCATCAGATCAGTTTAAATAACTAACCCTCTCCCAGCTCTCTCATGAATAAAGCTGTGGCCCTTAGTGGTGCCTGCACTGTCTCTTGGCAACGCTAGACTGCTCTCTGAAGCTTTAACACACAGTCACTCACACAGACACACACACACGGTATGGGTAATAGTTGTGGGTCACAACAGAAACATCATTAGATTTCCAGCTGTCAGCCACTTCTTGGTTCTAAATTGGACGAGTGGATGAGAGTGATACAGCACAGCTGAATAATGACTCTATTGCATATTGTCTGATCTGTTAAAAAAAGACAAGAAAAAAATGTCTTCTCACCTTTAAGTGTCTACTGGAAGTGATGGCAGACAGACTTAAAGTACCCAAGGAAACAAGTTGGGTCTGGGCTGAATCGCTTGACTCGATGGGGTGGGAGAGGGGGGGACTGCTTTCTCACGGAAGTAGGAGTTTAAGAGAGGACTAAGTTTCACATGGCAAGAGAGAGAGTATTTACTCTGCTGATGAATTTGTGGTTAATTGTGAGTGTTGGTGTGTATGAGTATGCGGGGGGAATGTTAATGTGCACCCTTGGGTAGGGCTGATAGAGAGGGAGACATCCCTCATTAAAGTAATTAGACCTGCAGGAGAGGATCCCCCGGCCCAGGAATAGATATGCACACCACACAAACTCACACACACACACACAGCTGTGTGGACCTATACACTTTCATTTCTGCGCACACAATCTAATCCAGTTCTAATTTTAAACGTGTAGCTGGTTCATGAGAAGAACAAACATTCACTGCACTGAAGGGGTACTACATGATAATGTGAGAGAATTCTGATTTTCTTTTCCTTTTTTTTTTTATTAGGTCTCATTCGGGTCTCACTTTTTTGACATGCTAAAGTTTGTGTTGGGTTAGTGTTATCTGTGTTCCTCAATTCTGCATAATACAGTTATGCAAGGTATGAAGGCAAAACTGCAAAAATGTTTCCTCACACTGCACGGATGAAAACAAACAACCAAAATAAGTGTGGAATATATTCCAGTATGAAGCAGGAATCTGTGAAATTGTCCCAGTGGGCTGCTTTATGTCCTGTTAGAAAATAGAACTTCTTAAATCTTGCCATGGACCAGGTTTTAACACGCACTCATATACTGCTTTTCAAAAAAAAAAAGAAAAAGAAAGAGAAAGAAAAAAGAAAGGTTATCTGCAAGATTTTAGAGCCTCTTGTTGGTACATGAGCTGCTAATGGATCATGCAGATATCTGAGGGTACGGTACCAGCAGGAAGCATGGTATGGAAAACCTTTTAGTGTGCACATACAAGCAGGGTTGGGAAGGTTACTTTAAAAATACAATTGCATGTTACCTGTTGAAAAATGTGATCAGTAATTTACTCTAAGTATAACAATATAAAAGTAATGCACCCGATTACTCAATCCATCAAACATGCAAGTACAGACAAAGGTGTACAGAAGACATGTCATTAGCTCAGTGTATTTATTAGAGAAACATATAATCTCATTTTATACTGCAGGAGATTACACTGCAACAGCCTGTATTATTTTTTAACATAACAGGTGTCCATTACATTTCTTAATAAAGAAGGGGAAAAAAAGACAAGAAAATTAAACCAGAGAGCAAATTCAAGCAGGGAACCTGCTGTTTCCAAATTCTCTAATTTGGCTGAAGTTTGAAGCCGAGTCTCTTGATGAAGAAGGCATTTTCACAGCTGTGAGGCACAACTTACACCGTGATGTTGAATCCGTTATATGAAGGAGATGAAAACTTAAATTGCTGTCGGAGTTTCCACCCAGTGAATGTAGTTTTATCACCTGTGGCCTCTTTTTCCTCAGCGGTTCCAGCTGCTGATCCATGGGCAGTGTGGGCGCTACATGGCATGATCATAGACCCACAGCCATGAATGGTGGTTGGTCTTGTACTTTGTTGTTGTGTTGTAAAGTGTCGCATTGTGTGTGCATTGTTGTGTTGTTTGTCACATATTTTATTTACTGCAGTAGATTACAGTTATAATTTTTTTGTATCCTGATTCCGTTACTCCCCAAGCCTGCATATAATTATGTGATATAAATACACATCAGTTATTTTTGTATGCATAGTATTGTGATGCTTGTCATTTTCTGCTATGAAACTTCAGTCACCTACATATCAGTCTATTATTATTATTTTTTTATTATTATTTTAAAAAGTAGACAGTTTGATACTTTGAGCAAAGTGTATTACAATGCAGCTGGGCCATCATATGTCACACATTTCAGGTATGCTGTAAAATGAGACGCTACCGATTATATGATACGTAGCTGCTTTCATTTTCCACAGGAGACGTGGAAGAAGAAGTGAACACACAGGTGTGAAGCCTGCTTTGTAGTTCTGGTTTGTGGATTGTTGGTTCACGCTGTTATGCACTGGAGGTAAATTGTTTTTTGTTTTTTTTTGTCGCTGTACTGTGGTATTTGTAGTCTCACAGGCCACACGTGCACTTGTCCACTGGGTGTAGGAAGACTCATCAAACTCACCTCTAGACCTGAGGTTCTGGTTTTTGCACTCAATTCTCAAGTGTGTGTTGATCTTTATAGTGAGGGTATACACACTGAAGCCACACTGTAATATCGCTCTCTGTGTAGTTTCTGACTTTCTAATAGTCTGATTGTGTTGCACTGGCATTCTCTGTCACCTAAGGAAAAGCAACTCTTCTGTTTTTCTGCACATATGGCGTCGCTCCAATGCATGAGAATCACCATCAAATGTGGGCTGTCGTCGGCAGTCATTTCAATCATTTCACTATACTGATTTCTTCCCCATTGATCTAAATGCACTGTTCTTCTTGGAAAATTCCAGCCAGGTGAGCAATCTTTCTCTCTTGCCATGTCAATGAGAAAACAGAGTCAGCCATTCCTCCTCAGCATTTTCATACATGTCAAAGTCAGGACTTGATGTCAGTTGCTTAATTGCACCTGTGTGGAACCATCTGCACCTGTCTGTTTCTCAGTTACAACATAACCTGCCTCCACTCTATAGAAACCTCTTGAGTCAACTCTGGTGTTAATAACAAATGACACATGAAGGTTTCACACAAGTCTTCTGGACAGAGCACGGCCTGCAGAGTGTTCAGCAGTTTTTGGTGGGTAAAAAGTGGGGTTGGAATGAGTCGGACTTTGACCACAGCTGTATAGTAGACGAGTTGCAGAGGTGAACATGAAAGCTCGGTGCCGTTTGCCTGCACTTGAAACAGAGGGAATCTGGGGAGGAGGAGAACAACAGAGCTAATTAGTCAAGAGAAGCTGACAAAGCTGCAGCCAAATGGCTTGACGCCAGTCAGGGACAGGGAGGCAGTGGTGAGGGCATGGACATCAGGGTTACACTCATATATTGTTTTGCTTGTGCTGGATTTTTATCTAATTATCAGCCTGACCGTCATCATTATTAGAATATACAGTGGTGTTAAAGCGTTGCATACAACTGACATCAAATTAGCCAGAAACTCAGCCTCTGGAGTTAAGGGCTTTAATGTCATTCACACTAAAATTTTGGAATATAGAACAACAACATCCCTGTTCTGAACTCCCCAAAACGGAAAGGTGTCACTTGTAGAGAGATTTCAAAAGGGGGAACAAAATGCATTGTCATCAAAATGTTGACTCCCCAGAAAGAGGTGGTAATCACCCCTTATAGTGGGAAGAAGTTTGTTACAAAATATTTGGTAAAATCAGCAACAACACAGGAATATATATCGATCAGCTGCAACATTTAAACCAATGACAGGAGAAGTAGATAACATTGACCATCGTGTGACTTGTTTAGGAACAACTCAGACAACCACTCAGAGGACAGCACAAGGTGTTGACCTGGCTTCAAGTATCTGTGGGATGATCCACAGAGGCCCCTCTTCTCAACCCACACTGACAACGTTATGTTGCCAGACCCCACAGGACACTCTCAGAAGACCCATGTCCATTCTCTGATGGGTCACTGATGGGTTCTCTGATGGTGTTTTAGAGGCAGAAGGGAGACCTATACAATATTAGGAACGTGGTCATAATGTTCTGTTTTATGTATTTTCCAACTTATATCCTGGAAATATTTCTGTCATAAAGCCAATCGTCTTCATTTCTAAAGCATCATTTCGTTGAATGTATGTCAGCATGTATTATGAGAGGAAGGCTCATTCCCCCTTCTCATGTGCTTGACATTCACATGGACTTTTGACAGTAGAATAAAATGTTGTCTTTTAGGCTTACGCAGATTTTTGGTCCTGAGTCTTGAATTTGTCCAGCAGCCTGACGCTTTAACATCAGTGCACTGCCTCTTTCAAGGGCAAGGGTTAATTTGAATAATTGCCTGAGTTCAGTCACAGTAAGCTCTGAATGAGGAGTGATTGATGTCACCTAGCACCAACTGTGTACCACTAATTCCACAGAACCTCCCTGACTAAATGAGATCATTAAATGTCTATTGTATCTTTATAGGTTTTCAGACTCGTTTTAATAAATGCTTGCTTTCTGCAAATGGAGCACCTGCATGCTGATAATAGACAACAGCAGTTTGGCATCCAACCAGAATTGTAAAAGCAACAAGTGCAAAATGAACCCACTAAAAGGGTGCAAGCTAAGTACAAAACAAACAAACAAAAAAAAAGTGAACAAATATGCAACATACAGTTAGGCCTAGAAACATTTGGACAGTGACACATCTTAATGATATGGGCTCTGCATGTCACCACATTGGATTTGAAATGAAACAATTGAGATGCAGTGGAAGAGCAGACTTTCAGGTTTAATTCAAGATGTTAAACAAAAATATCCTATGAATCCTTAACTAACCATTTTTAAACAAAGTCTCCTCATTTCAGGGACTCAAAAGTACAAAATAAAGGACAAAATAACATAACACAATAACACTATGAATAAAATGTTAAGAATCCTTTGCAGACAATGACTGAAGTCTGGAACCCATGGACCAGACACTTGGTTTCCTCCTTTGTGATTCCTTTCCAGATCTTTACTGCAGCTGTCTGCATTTGTTGCTTGTTTGTGGGTCTTTCTGTATTAAGTTGCGTCTTAAGCAAGTCAATGCATGCTATGCATGCTCCATTAGCTTCATTGACTCAGAAGTTTCAGAATATTCCACTTCTTAGTCTTTTTTTTTTGGGTCATTGTCCATTGGTACTGTGAAGAACTGTCCAATAATCTTTGCTGCATTTGACAGAATCTTAGCAGAAAATATATCCCTATACCCTTCAGAATTTATTTGGTTGCTTCTGTCTTCTGTTCCATCATCAATAAATCACTAGTGACCTAGTGCCGTTGGAAGCCCTGCATGTCCACATACATACATGTCTGCATACTTCTTTCTTCTCATCATTGTCTTATGGGTAGATCTTAGTTTCATCTGTGCATCTACCTTGTGGAGTGTATTCTTGGATGTTGTGAAAGTGTTTTTCTTCACCATGAAAAGGATCTTACAATCATCCACCACTGTTGTCTTCCATAGACATCCAGATCCTTGAATTCCTGGGCTCACCAATGCATTTTTTTTTCTCAGAATCAAACCAAACTGATCATTTGGACACTCCTAACAATTCAGCCATATCTGATGGATTTCATCTTTTTCCAGCTTAAGAATAGTCTGTTGTGCTTTCATTGAGATCTTTGACTGCATATTGTGGGTAAACAGCAACAACTGGAATCAATGCCAGAACTTGAACCTGCTTGAATGATTAAGGATCAACCAATGAAATAGCTTTTGAGTCACTTACCTTTTTTTTATTATTATTTCAGAGGAGATGGTGAACGTACCTGTTTCATGGTACTTACCAACTGCATGCCAGCTAAGTGCTGATGGACAGCACAATATAAACAGTTGCTTGTCTACCTTCAGGAGCAGAGGAATTTTGTTTGTGTAGCTATGTGCATATTACATTATGTTGAGTTGATGTAAGTGGCTGTAAGTTTAGTTTTAGGCAGTTAAGCCTTGTTAAATGTTTATTTTTGCAGATATATTTATTTCCTTATTACATGACACTTACTGTTGTAAATAAACACTTCTTTTGGATTCGAACAATATTTTGAGCCTGCCTCTTACTAAATCCTACTGCCCTGGCCAGGCTTTCTCACACCTTCCTCCATTTTGGATGTAAATACCCTCAAATTACAGCTGAGAGTCTGCATTTTCAGCCCACATTGATGACATTGCTGCATCTTTTTGGTGTACTGCTATTATAACAAAACTTGTGTCAGTGTCCAAATAAATGTGGACCTAACTGTAGATTAGTGTTGTTTTTCCACCATGTAGTCTTATTTTGGTCCATGTATTTTTCAACTGATTTCTTTCTGAGAATTTTTGTCTTAACGAAGGCCATTTGTTGTATTTGGGTTTTTCAGAAAAACAAATGTATTGGAAGAATAATCAAGTTCCCAGAATCACCATTAGTCTCTGTAAGACACTAATAGAATACGTGGAACACTGTCACTTAATTTATGTGATTTGTGGAAATACATTTGTTGAATTACTTTTTTTCCATCATGGAGTGTGTCTTATAAGTTCAGTTTCAAATGAAAAACTAAAAATGATAGCATATCCACTGAAAATTTCATCGTTTGTATATGTAAGTACCTCGAAAAACACAATGGTTCATTAGCCATTTCATGCAGCACAATTTTTTTTAATTTAAAGTTGCAAAATTTCACTTGCCATTTAGCATTTTCCACTCTGATTTAAAATTCATAGCACTTCAAAGCTTCTCACAGTGGAAAAAGTGTTAATGCGAAGAATAAATATTTGAATCCCTGCCTATTGTCATAACTGTTCAAAGTTTAAGAAGATGTATAGATCCAGATATCCAAACATAAAAGTGCAAACATTTGTGTAAGCACTGTTTCCAAACACAGCATAGGGAGCTTTCAAACTGAACTGTGGCAAAAAGCACTTAATTTCTAGCATGCGACAGTCCAAGAGAAAGAGATGGACGGATAGGTTGGCAGGAAGGGAGGAGGCAACATAGACAGTAGGAAGTGAGGAATGAAAGCTTGTTTAATTAGGCTGAAGCTGGAACGGCCACTGCAGACTGGCCTGTCAAATCAGCCTGGCTTTCTGTTACTTGTAGCTGTTATTCAACCTGGGAAAATTTGCTTATGTGCTTCTCTTCAGCTACACTTCACTGTCTTCATTTCTAATATATGACAAATTTTCAACTCAAAACTTGGATTAAGACTGTGAAGCTGTAAAGCTTCTGCAATCAATGGTTTTTATAAAGGCTGTGGTTCTAAGTGAAAAAGCAAAAGAATTATCAACCAATTTGTAATTACCTTCATCTCAACATGTCTTTGAAGCATCTTTTAACTTATTGTTTTGGAGTTGGAGGCAGCTACTTTAATGTTTTGATTCATGATTACTAGTTTAGTACAGCTAGAGAAAATGCGGCCGACATAGAAAGCCACGAGCCCATGAAGAAAGTGTTTCAGACCAAAAACAGAGATAAAAGGTTTTGCTATCTGAAGGTATAAATTGTGCTGTGTTGAGTGGTGTGATCTGATCTGTGCCCCAGTTGGCCAGTACATTAAACAATACACCTATAACCAATATGTCATTCTAAGTTACTGCGTGAGTTTTAATTGAAATCTGCAAATGATCCCACTTTTACCCCCCCATTTTACCCCATCATCCCACAATATAAGAATATTAGCCTCATTAGCTTTCCCACTGTCACACAATTCTGTTGAAAAGCAGCTAAAGAACTTTAGAGGATGAACCAGAAACAATGATTAAGGCCTTTGTCAAGACACATATGCCATTTCCTGTAGCGTTATTGGTTGTATGACTATCCAATTGTACGTTTTTTGTTACGATGAAGCCTGACTCTAGCTACAAGGCTATAATGAGTTTGAAGCATAGACTATACAAAGACAGAGGGTGGAACAACTCGTCATTATAATAACCTGTAGGCTGCATTGAATTAAACTTTCCCAACTGAAATCTAATGTATTTGATATAATTCTGGATTTTATTTTTGAATTGTTTGTTGTTGTTTATCCACAATTAATTGTAATTTATCCAACAATGCAACAGTCATACTAGCAGATCTGTAAAACTGCACATAGTAGCAGAAGTGCTTTAAGCTATATGATAATGTAAACAAGACAAAGGGGCACGCATGTGTTTACCTTTTACAATGTTTATCGAGATCACCATCCTAATTTAGAATTCTAACATGACTGCTAATTACCACTAAACACAAAGCTGTTGCTCACATGACGCTGATGGGAATGGTTTTACTTTTGCTGGTATTTTAACATAAACCATAGTATTCCACCAGCATCACACAGTTGCTTCCTCCTAAGGCTGATATTTCATCCTCAATCCAACACCCAAAGTCTTTAATGTGTATTAAAAGGTCAAACGTTTTCCATTTAAAAACAAAACTAACAAAAATGATTATGAAAAGAATGTATATAAAATAACAGCTATTAAATTGTGTCAAATACTATTGTTCTGGAGAGATATCGGTATGGTAGCATACTTGTATGCTAACTGGTTAATGCTGATCCATGACGACTCATCACATAGTACCACTTTCAACCACACGAAGAGTTATGGAATCAGTATATCGTGAAGTCTGCCCTCAATCAAAAGCATAGAAGATGGAGCAGCACATACTTTAGTGGGTATTTTCCATTTTTTAGAGTATGTTTCACGGAGATTCCAAACTACTTGTCCTGGATTAATGTAATTGTATGTGTTATATTATATTTGATGATGTGCCTAACCAAGTCCAACCGCCAATTCTGGAAATCTCTGGTTGGCAGGAGGTTTGTGTTGTATTGATTATGTTCACCAACAGATGACAAAACAGTACAACAGAACCTCGGTGCCAGCCTGAGACAAACTACTGAGAGGATACAATTATTAGTTCAAAATGAATACAATCCTGCCTGATTAGCTTTATGGCAGTAAAAACAACTAATAATGTAATTCCTTAAATTAATAGCGGCATTGTGGAATATTTAATTTCCAGCCCAGCTCAGAGCTAAAAATAAATAAATAAATAACAAAATCACATATGACTGCTTTTCACCAGTGTCAGAATTGCTGCCTGATCCTCACCTGCTGTGGCAGATAAAGGAGTTGGCTCGGTGCATATGAAAAGATTCATACATATTGAAACCACAGCAGGTCTGATCCCACCCTCATTCATAATCCATATTCCTTAAGAGCCCCAAGAACAAAATACCTCTTAGTGCTCAGCTTTGGCATTCATTACAGTACATTCTCCCACTGTTGCTTGGTTTGGACCTCAGTGAATGTAGAATAGGGTTCAAGGAATAAAGCGGCATGGCCCAGATATAATGTGATTATGCAAGGAATAAAACATCCTGTGCCATGGAGGATTTTTTTTTTATTAAGCAGATAGATAAGGTCACCTGACAAAGGAGTAGGGATTGGCAGATTGTGAATAGAGACCCCAGAGTTAGCTTTGCTGCAACATGCAAAGTATTGCTAAGGTTCACAAAGTTGTTCTTAATGTTACTAACATTGTGTTAATTCACATTTCACGACTAACACAACAGAGAAAAATAATGTAGGAATGAACTTAACTACAGGATTATGTAAAAATCAGCAATACTACATTGGATTCACACAGTAAACCTGCTAAACATGTTAACGTTGTTATTTTGAGTTTACTAGCATGCATGCACAAAGAGTTGCTACCATGGCTGCAGCCTCTTGATCAGTGTCAGCTTAATTTATCAGCTAAATGTCCTGCTCTCCATATTCTCTTGCAAATTTTTCTTCTTCTTGTTACTGTCAAGATGGAGAGGAACACCCATCCCCGACAGCTGCTTATGAAGTTATATGCATACTGTATACATGAGATATATGTGTGTGTGTGTGTGAATGTGAGCCTGAATGTGTGCATGTTTCTGTGTGTGAGTGACGGAGAGCTGATTAACAGAATGGTGAGTGGCCGGAGAAAGAAAAAAAAAAAACCCACATACTGAAAAACACGTCGCATGCAAATGTGTTTGTCACTCTGACAGTATGTCTCAATTAAGGCCCAAAAAAGCCGAGTCGAGCCGGTCTGAGCTGTCAGCTTCGCTGACCCCCCCACATACATAAACACACACAACCCCAATGCACACACACACACACATTACGTCCACACACTTCCTTAAAGGGTAGCAAAGAACTGAAAAGAACAAAGAAGAAAGAGGGAAAACTGAAGGGAAGGGGAAAGAGGAAGCCTTCAGCAGCGTGACAGCGGGGGAAATTCTTGAGAGGGGCCTGTACGGTAAATTGACAACCAGCGAATCACGTCAAGGCAGGATCGTAATGATAAGACTAGCTGGAACATGCACACCACTGATGCTAGCGCTAGCCGTAATGACAACAATAATGCCAAACAATAAACACTCAGATCCGACATCCAGACCCAGCCCCCCTCCCCCTCCCCCTGCCCCCACAACCACACACACCTGCCATGTAACAACCCCACAGTCATCAGCGCTGCTGCCAAGTTTGACGGCTTCTGTGGCACAATTCTAATGGAGCGTGGCTTATCCTGCAGAAGATGCGCACATGTAGGGAACGCGGCAGAGAACCTGAAGCCCGCTCATTCGTAATGTGCATGTTGTAAATAGGCAAACTGCAGACACACACATTCACACTAATCATATACAGATACAATTGGACACAGATTCTGTGCACATACACTTATGTTTCTATCTTTGAAAGGACTTAACATTATGCATTTTCTAATCCCTAAGCCTAACCTTCTCAGCTAATGCTAACGTTAACTTAATTAAGTTCTTAAAAAGTTGTGGGGACCAGAAAAATGGCCCCACAATGTAAACATGACCCCACAACGTTAGTCCTATACATGAGTCCCCACAACTTAAGAATTACACACACACACACTCACACCATAAAATGAATTTCTTAACATTTGGAGACACAATTACACAAGACTATGCAACAGTGAACACATTTCAAAGAAACTGCGGGCAGCTGTGTAGGGCTCACGCACACTGCGAATGCGAAGCACACACGAAACACAGATAACCAGATACATTTTAAAACCGTGTGAGGATGCATGTGCACGGGCAGCCGCGCACGCTCTCCAGCCCCGATGTGCTGTAGCAGGGAGCTGATGGCGAGGAGAGGCTGATGATGGGTGATGTGGCGGTGGCTGGCTGGGTAGCCGTTTAATTAATCTCCAGACAGACAGTGGCATCAGAGAGAGGGAGAGTTAGAGAGCGAGAGCAGGAGAGGCAGGCGAAGAAAACGAACGAGTGCATCTGGAAAATAAAGACAGAGGCAGATGCAGCGACGGTCACACAGAGGCTGTGTCTGTCTTTCTGTCAGCCCTGAGGACACATCAGAAGACCCACTGCAGGAGTCTCAAAAAATCTGTGAATCTGAATCTCAGAGGCCCGTCTCTGGCTCAGTGGAGGGCTCCAAACACTAGGTTTATAGAATGCACAGGGACAGGGCAAGATAGGCTGAAGTTTGAAGGGTGGCTGGATGACTGTGCACTGAGTTGAGGGGGGTCAAAGGAGTCATCTTAGTTTTTCTTTTTGTTGTGTCACAGTCTGTCAGATATGATGTGAATCAAGGGTGCAGGCAAAACCCCAATTCATTCATTTACCATAGCAAATTTAATTAAACTTTGTTCCTTTTCCTGTGCACTTTGAATCAAAACAGTTAACATATGTCATGAATTCATCTTTTTTTTTTTTTTTTTTTTATTCAGTAGTTTAGAAATATATTTATCCATGTTTTCATATTAACATGTTAGGGCACATAGTGCCCAAATGTTGACAATAATTGAGATATTTCTGTTTCATATTATAATACATTCACATAAAACATTATGCTGCCTTTATTTAATACATTTTGCATTCCCTTCCAAAATCTATCCAGCTGTGTCTGCTCAGGCACAAGTCTGTATCACTGCAGCAAGATGATACTTGTGAAGCTGGTTAACTTGACCAGCTGTCTCACTAACTCCTGCTGAGGCCGGCTGAGGCAGACTGTAGCTATGATTACGACTGTGGTCATGACTTTGTTTTGGCTGTCAGGAATACGGCTGGGACACGTAGCTTAGAATGGGTGGAATGCTGATTACATGCAAGCGCCATGTGTATGTGGTGACGGTTGTGCTGGTGTCGGACTGAGGCTTCTGTTGTGGGTACATAGATGTCATAGATGTCCAAGCAGTAACCATGTCCACAGCCACTGTTTCCAACCGTTAAAAGCAAGAATAATACACTGATCAGACGTAACATTATGACCACTGACAGAGGAAGTAAATAATATTGACCATCTTGAGACAATTCAATGTTCTGCTGGGAAACTTTTGGATCTGACATTGATGTGGATGTGACTTAGACATGTATCACCCTTAAGGATGTTGACCTGGCCTCCCAGTATCTTTATCTAGGATTCAGCAGCCCCCACTAACAACATTCTGTCACCAGACACCACAGGACACCCTCAGAAGACCTACACAATATTAGGAAGGTGGTCATATGACCACCTTCCTAATATTGTGTAGGTGAGAGAATTCATTGCTACTTTAAATAAATTCCACTTAACATAACTCTCCTGCTCCTGCTTTAAGAACTTATTTTGCTGATTAGCCAGCGCAGTATCATCCTTCAAATGCTATGTACAGTAAAATGCTAATATAGCATATCACCTGTTGTAATATATTCAGTTTGTTTATAGGGAATTAGGTAGGCGATCAGTCAGAGGTCTGTACATAAATTTACTTTGGATATGGATTTGACCACATTTATGTCATGAAAACAGTCAGGCCTCAAGGGAGTCAGCTTCTTATCATGATGTGCACAGCACGATGCTCCGTTGCACTCTGCTACTGGCAAATGTGCTTTTCTTTTCAGGGTTTAAAGACAAATTTCAATTTTACTCAACATTTAAAATTCTGTGACAACAAAGAAGCAAAAATAGGACCAACCATTAGCCAAACCAGCTGTTGATCCGGGATCTTGTTTATTAGCGTCCGTCTCACTGGATTCAGGTCAGTTTAAAGGCCTCTCATACATAACCAATGCAGTATTGATCAGCATCAGGCTAATCAATCAAACCGCATCACACGCATCATATTAGAGCGACACAATACAGACTGGATAAAACAACTCCACGGGCTCACCATAATCACTGCTGCTGTTGAAATTACACATGTAGCTGTTTGTGAGTGCAGTGCAGTCAGTGCACATGAGTGTGTTTGTGTGTGTGTGTGCGTGCGTGTGTGTGCGCGCAATTATGCTACATGTACAGGCCTGCACATGGGTGAGGCTGTGCTTACCTTCACATAGTGGGTGTGTCTGTGGTCCCCTGGTGTGGAGGGCCCGGTAACAGGGCTAATTGGGTGTAAAGGGAAAAGTGTGTGTATGTGTCTGGTGGATTTAGGTTAGTGTGTATGCATGTGTATGTGTGTGTGTGTTGAGACTCTACGGCATCAGCTGCACCTGATCTGGCTGCCTGATTAAGCTGTGTAATCTCCTGCATGAAACAACAGCTGACCAGCTCCCCGGGGTGCTGGCCACACATACACACACCTGTGCTGGTGGCCATGACAGCAGGCACCTTGTGCTCCCTGAGGAAGGTACTCTCTATCACACACCTGGTATCTACAGCTCCCATGTCTCAAAGGTGAAGTCTCACAGCAGAAAAACAGGTGAACAAACCAGCAGCGTGTGTGATTTCTTCTTGTAAGGGTTTTGGATTCACAGCTGGGATTGTGGGAAAATGAAATCTGATCCCTAAATTGTACCGGAAACATATGCACGCACGCACACACACACACACACACATACACACAAATCTTATGCTTTTATTTATCAGCTAAATCAAATCCCTACATGGCGTAATCACCAGTTCTCCCGCTGTAGCTGCATGGTCATACAATTTTTCACTTGTCACTGTTCCTCTGTGGATTAAAGATGCCTCAGTGACTTTCTCTTCCTGTGATCCCAGACTGATTCCATAATGTTGAGATCAGGGCTCTGTGGAGTTCACACCATCTGTTGCAGTCCTTGTTCTCCTTGTGGCTAAAGATAGTTTTTAGTGACAACTTCAGCTGGATATTTAGGCTCAGTGCTCTGACGGTTTGGATGGGCAAACACTTCCATGAAGGCTGACAAGTTTAACATAAAAGATGTATGCCTTCAACTCTTCGTATACTTTGTATGTACTTAACTCTGTATTTGTTCACTGTGATATTAACATGTAAGATTTTTTTAAGACGGATCTGCTTTTATGAAGCTTTTTTACCTTTAAAATAAATGTTAGAGAGGTTCAGATTTTTTTGTTGTTGTTGTTATTTAAAATTTTACACTTATTTTATGTTGGAACCATGTTTCATGTTCTCATTTTAAGTGCTGATCCTCCAATTCACTGTCTTGTGGAAACCCAGAAAAATGACAATTAAATGAAAATTAAATTTTAGTTGCTTTCTGTGCAAAATGGGAATTGTATGAAGATTGATTGAATTCATAGTTGACTGGACACGTTTTTGTGTTTGCAGTGTGTGCATATGTGTATTTGTTGTTAAGTGGCCATTTTGCAGGCAGATCTAAGAGACTGGGTATTTCTTGGCAAAACAAAAATTTACTAAGTCCATGAACTTTTAGGAAAACCTAATACAGCTAATGCACATTTTATTGTTTCCGCACAAAAAATAAATTGAATAAGTGAAATAACAAAGCAATGGAAGTGAAATAATAAAGTTAATGCAGTGGAGCGAGGAGTGGGGAGATTACATTTTTTTTCCAAGTAAACAGAAGCAAAATCTTCACAAATACATATTTAAACCCAAACCCACATCAAACCTACCACAGTGGTCCACTGTGGAGAGTCTCTGTTTATCCCAGTTTGGTTTAGTATCAGTTTTTGCAGAATATTTGCAGACTATTCAAACATTACTGCATGCACAGCCCCGCTGGAGGTATCTGATGCAGACACTCACACCCACACACACACGACTCCAATAACTTCCCTCTCGCAGCAGTGTGCTGTGGGAGCTGGTCAGCGGCGTCCGTCAATTGATTGAGCGCAGAGGAGGAGGAGGAGGAAGGAGCCGCAGGCCATGAGCAGCAGAGGAGGTGAAGACCTATCGGAAATCAGTGCGCCATGAGCATTTCTGCCCCATATGGGCAAAACACGCGCGCAGACAGCTGCCACAGCCCTCTGCAGCCGGGCCCATCACACACTGAGAGGGAGAATATTAACGGTGCCGCGTCCACACTGTCGGCAGTCTAACTCAGTTCACTTCTCACTGATTTCATCGATAGGCTGCTTCAGATGGAGATCCATTCTTTGGGAGGGGATTGAGAAATCATATTGCAAATATGAAATTTGTTGCACAGCCCACTCACAGCATCGGAATCCAACAATGGATTACAACTGTATTCGGTGTCCTTTGGGTTTTGCATACCTTATTGTGCTCATTAATTTGTTTCTGAAAATAAATAAATAAATAAATGCTCTAGAACCTTGCATGTGAAAGACAAGTTCCCACTTTGTCCTTGCAGATGACTGGAGTATAGACTGATATCGGGTATCACAAAGAAGCTCAAAACCTTTTTAATCTTCAGTCCAGTCATGGGATGACTTTTTATTTAATTTTATTCTGCTATGTAAATACTGTTAGCAGGTTTGCCACAGATGCACTGGTTTTGATTTAATGTATTTTCTGTGCAAATTTGACACTTCTGTGATGGTTTCAATAAAGTCAAATAAATATTTTAACAGTGAAACGTTACAGTTGGATATAACACAGAAATTATTATTAGTTTTAAATATTTTTTAAATATAAAAAAAAAGTACATGTTTAGGGCCCTAAACATTTTCTGCAAGAAAATTACATAAACTATTACTTTTGAATAATTCTATGCATCTGAGTGGCATAAGAGTAATAGAAACATTACAACTCAGAAATCCCTTCGATTTCACATAGTCAATTTAAATGATATTAAAAACTTAATAATACAGAAAAAAAAGCAAATATTTGAAATTGCTTAGGCAATTATCAAAATATGACCTGAAACTGGTTTCAGAGTTCCATGTTAAAGTTCCTGATTTAAAAAGATGGATTTAAAATGCAAAGGGCCTCTGAGAGAAATAATTTCCTGGTGTCATCACTGTCATTACATGACAGATTTATTTTCAGATTTTCTTGTGTCATTGTTGTCACAGTATTTTTAATGCCGTATTTTCACAGATACCACTTTAAATGAATTCTTCGTGGGGTGGAAATTCACCTGAACAGCCATCGAGGAGCGCGAAGCGTTCTCATGTTAACAGCTCTTTAACACAGAATCAGGCTCTGTTTAAAATACTCGGATCGGGGTGTTTGGTCACAGAGGAGAGGAACATCCATCATACCAAAAGTATTTTAGATTTAGAGAATGTGCCTGGCTAATTCGTGTCTTCGCTCGTATGGCTTCCTGCGCATCATTTTTTACGCACGCATGGCTGAACAACACTTCATCTAGTATGTTCTTCTCAAAATGCAAAGAGACCTGAAGCACTCCTTCAGTTCCAGAGAGGAGCGACGTCTATAGATACAAGACAACAAACACGCTCACCCACTCCAAACAACATCTCTAAAGGTACATTGCTGTGGTTAATTAGAGCCTATTTATAGACTTGGTGGTGATGGTGGTGGTGGGGGTTGAGACTGAGCAGCTGCAGTACCCACCCAAGCCTCTGGGTGCCAGTGTGGTGTCAGTAACAGTGTGTCTGAGGAGGAAAGTGGAGACAGAGGGAATGGGTGATGAAAGCGATGTTGGAGCTGGTTGAAGGCAAGGAGGAGCCGTTTTTCAGAGGCAAAAAGGCAACTGGAATATCATCTTTTCTTCTTCTCTCTGTTGTCAGGGTCCAGCCGCAGCTCCGGATTCTGTGCTGAATTGTGCCTCTTCGTCCTCTCCCTGCCTGTTTTCCAGCATGCGATGGAGATAGACCATGGTGTGGCAGACTTGTAGGCTGCCTAATTAATGCTCCAGAGCCTGGGAGGTGTGTGTGTGTGTCTATCTGCGTCTCTCTAGTCGTATGGACTCTGTGTGACTGTGCGTGCAAAAGCTTCTGAGGGGTGTGTGTGTTTATGTGTGTTACCCCCCGCCACCCCCACCCCCGGGGCGTGAAGCAGACTGCAGGGGCTGGTGCAGGAACAGAGCTGGGATCATGGAGGCAGCACTGCAGGCATCTGCCCCCAGGAAGCAGCACCAGCCCCGCGCAGCTGGCACCGAGGCCTTCGTGAGCCAGGAAATGGCACACCTCCCCGAATACACCCTCCCTCTCCACAACACACACTCACACACTCACACACTCTTCACACTGTTCATCAAACAAGCCAAACATCATCGATTCCTTTTTGAAAAAAAAAAAATCACAGACGTAGGAAACAAATGCTGTATTAGGAAGGGCTTCATTTGCTGTTTGTCACGCGTGTCAGCTTTTTTTTTTTTTTCAGCATTCATGAGGAAAGCGTATCATGTGAGGAATGGCTGTATTTTGAGTCTTGTGACATTAATTCTTGCCCATTTATCATACACCATAGATAGGGAACAAACACAAGACTTCCTTAAGATTCTGTTCATCATATTTACATACAAAGTTCTTTGGGGAATTCAAAGATGGACAATTTGACAATTACAACCTCCCCCACCCACTTCCCCCCACACTGAAAGCCCTGGATTCCCTAAAGAATACACCATGCATGACATAAATGCACTTCTGTATCTATCTGCCTCTCCCTGGATTTCATGTAAATGTGGTTTGATTTATTGTTTGCATGTGTTGCGAGTGGGTGTTTGTGTGTGCGTATGCACACGCGCGCTCATTGTGCACGGCAGCATGTGCAGGCGGCAGGTTCAGAATACATATCTGCGTGCTGCGCAGGGCGGCATGTCCATCATCTTCTGCAGTCGGTAGACAACCAGCTGACAGAGCGACAAGCTTTCACCTTGGTTTACTCCCATGCTGAGGAGGCTGCTCTGGGCCTGGCCGCCAGGGCAAGTGGGGCGCTAACAGGCCCGGGCCTCAGCCATCCTCTCTGCACCCACACACAGGCAGGACTGCGGGGTACAATTAGGCGGACAGGACGCCATACCACCGCTCACCTGTCAGCCAGACTGGCGACGTGCGTGGGGTGCAAATTGACACGAGTGCCACAACCGGGCCGACAGGAGATCCACGGCAGGGACAAATCTCCCTAACAAACCCCGGTGTCCTGTCAGTCAGCTCAGGGGCCACCTCACATTGACCCCCCGGACCAGGCGCTGGGCTCTGCCTCTTCCTTGGCGCTCTCCTGGCAGACACCGGCCACCGCAGGCCCTGTCACTGAGCTGAGATGACATGGTCACATGCAGGCACAGCCAGCACCACCATCAGCCTCTCAGTCATTACCTTCCATCAGCCGACCAGAAAATAGACTGGTAGAATCTGTAGGGGAAAATGACCTAAAGGCCTGACCTGAAAATGGCACAAAAAGCAGAGAGATGGTGCTACTCGGTCCCAAAATAATAGTCTGTGTCAGTGCACCTGGCCACTAGCCACTGGCCATTTCACTGCTTCCCAAACGAGACAGAGGAGAACAAACTAGACAGAGATCCTGTCTGAAATTGCCTCTGCGCTCTGTACTTTGGCTTAGAAGAACACTCAAGATCCAAAGTAGTTTTCCCCTGCTTTGCAAACAAAGTTGATCATTAGAGTTGTAAATAAAGAAAACTTCTTTGTGTGGTCCACGGATGAACGGAGACAGAGGAAAAACATGATTCCTGACAAAAGATTGGAGCAGGGAGCAGGAACTCGGCTAATCCAGTTGTTTGACTGCGATCTGCCATTTGTGAATGTCGCAAGGGTAATGCACTGCTAAATCTACTGACGTTTGCACTAATCCATTTAATTCTCTTTTAAGGGGGAAAGTGTTCACATGAGTGAGTGGCGTGTTTTAATGTTGATGATTTAAAGATGGACAGAGCTACGGAAGCGGACGGATCCACGCACGCAGTCGCCTGCGCTGGTTTGGGCAAAGTTGCTTTGGGTTGGAGGGTAGCGGTGCGGATGGGTGGGGAGAGGGTGGGGTGATGTGGAGTGTGCATGGTTGGGATCGTGGTGCGGGGGGGCAATTCAGGTTGCCAGGAAGGCCGTTTTTCCTATCGCTCTATCATTCTTTCTGTAACTGTCTCAAAATAGAGTTGAGCTAAGGAGGAAGGTAGCACTCAATTAGGCTTTCCATCTCCTTTAACACAAGTAATGGTTCTCCATACTGGGGACTATATGGGAGCCAAATACCGGGGCTGTATGCAGGGCCGGTCCCCCTGGCGAGGCGGGCTCATCCCAGCCCATTGTTCTCTATCAGTGGACAAGGCTGATTCCTGTAATTAGCTGTCAGCGCAGAGCCCTCAGCAGCTTAGTGCTGTCCGCTCAAATCAAACTAATGAAATGCAATCCGCTCAAATGTCCTGGATGCATATCTGTAACAGGCCTGCGCACACGAGAGGGGAGGCAGGGGGAAGCCTGCGCCACGGCAGGGAAACATCCCCCCTTCGCCAAACTTAGGATTCAAATCCACGCTCATTAATCCGTTAATTCAGCACATTTTTGACAGCCAATTAATGCGGATGAGGAGTGGGTGATCTGGGCAGGACAGGAGGTGCCTGAACACCGTAAGAGGACCAGGCGTGAGGGGGTGAAGGGCTAGTGGACCCCAGCATCACTCAGCCATTTCATTCTCCCCAGTGATCCTGGCAACCAACAAGCCTCGGTATAGTAATGATTCCCCGCACAACGGTACCACACATATTTATTCTCTTAATCCATGTATGAGACGATGGAGGATATTTTGGATTTTCTTTTTTTTCCACTTGAGAGCGAGTGCTCAGATGAAGCAGACTGCAGTGCTGCCAAGATCTTTCATGCTAAATTTGACAATTTAACGTTAGACTTGTTTTATGGTAAAAACTTCCAGAGAGCAGGGAGATGATGTCTGTGTGTTCTGTATAAATTCTTGCGTCAGATGAATGGATTTAGCACTTCTTGGGACATATGTTTGTTGTAGGGAAAAGTAAAACAAGACAGAGATAAATCTTCTCATGCATATTGCAAAGCCAGTGTTTTTGGTTGCATTCGTTCTGATCCTATGTCAATCAGCAGAGATTTCTCTTATTAATGACTGCATATAGGGAAACATAAACACATTTACTGTACGTTATACTGTCATTTTCAGGTACAGAGCAGGAAGGCATGAGTTATGTCTATGGGGTAAATGTAATGTCTTGGCCAATAAAGAGAAGCAGCCAGGTTTTGCCGTGCTTCTCTGCTGCACGGCTTTGGTAAATTTTAGTTTAATGTGCTATATATAAATATATAAGAGACAGAATATAATTCAGCATTAATATGTAGAAATTAAAATATATACTGAGGATGAGATTGATTAAAGTCACATGTCACGTGGCCATAATATCAGCTCTAATATATATTGGAACAAGACCTTTTTTATATAATAGCTTTCCTGTCTTTGACAGAATTGCACTTTTTTTGAACTTTTTATGGCCCTCAGACAGAACCAGAGTCAGGGGAGGAAGTTGTCTCAGCCAGTTGGAAAAGGAGCAGAGAGAAAAAAGTGGGTAAAACAGCGGGAACAATGTTCTGGGGACAAAGAACTGATTCAGGATTTTAGCTTAATTCACTATTTATAAGGAGACAGGACATGGTGCAGTTTCACTTTCAAGAGTGAAGACCCTCAGACAGAACCAGAGTCGGGGAAGGAGGTCTCGTCTGTCTCAGCTGGTTGGAGAGGAGAGCAGAGACAGAAAAGAAAGATCACAGGTAAGGCAAGGTGCTCTTGGTTCAAAGAACTGATTTATGGTGACTATTTTTTAGTCAGTTATCATTATTAATAATATAATTGTATAGAAGTGTAGTATAGAATTGTGTAGAACTGTGGAAGTCATTGTTAAGCTACTGTAGTTTCATGTAAATAGAGCATCCTTGTAGTTTGTAGATGTTAGACTGAGGTCAGATTTAAATTTTGAAGCCATCACAGAGTAACTAATGAGTAATGAATCTGAGGCTGTACACATGTCCACATGCGCCATCCAATAATCTCCTTGTGCTGACTCATGTTTCTGAAATTAGTGAATGTACTCTGCATGTTGCTGTTGTTCCTCTGCTTCTGCTGACTGGTGCAAAATCCCACACTGCACATTTGTATATCCACATCTCCCTCGCTTTGTTCCAATCCCATTTGTTGTGCATATTAACGTGTTAGCTGCATCAAATTATGCCGTCACTCACCTCATTCATCTCTCCTCTCCACCTCCCCTCCCTCTTTCCCTTCATCACTCCTGTGCCGCGGAGGCGTTCGGCGGACGTGTGTTTGTGTGTGCGTTTGTGCGGGATGAGGCGGCTACGACGGGAGCCTGGGGGCATTAAAAGCAGCCAGCGTTTCGCAGCGGTGTTGGTGGGCTCGCGGTCTCCACTGGGCCGTGATCAGATGGGTCTGGGCCGCGCCGAGGGGGGCGGAGGGGTTGGGGGCCACGGCCTCGGGCGCTCGACAACACCGCCAACCCCGCCATGTGTGAACACTTGTTCTCTTCAATTAAAACAGTCATCTGAATATTCAAATCACATTGCTTAATGACAGCTCTCTGCCACGGATGCACAGAGCCCAAGTAGAGGTCAATCACGCATGGCAAGGGGCTTGGGTAGGCTGACCCAGACTCAGAGCCAGCATTCAGGACTGCTCTCAGATATATGAGTAGTTTTCAAACACACAAAACTAAGATATTGGAAACTACACATAAAACAGTGGTTGTAATTAGTAGAAGACTGGATGGTCCTGCATTTAAATTAAATTGAAGCTTTATAGTCTTTGGCTTTTCTAATCAGCCACTGGCAATTTGTATCGTATATTTCTGCAGCAATTACACAGTCTGACAGTCATGTGAATTTGACCGGTGCTTGTTTTGTCTTCTGATCAGATCATGTTACCATTTTTAAATCAGCCGTAGAAATGAATGATGTGCAGATTGATATTGAAATATCAAGACTTCGGATACCAGGTCTTTATGCTTTCAAATTGATTCTCAAAATTCTCAAATCAAAATATCGATACTTTTGATACTTCAGTCATTCAAGGCAATGTAGGAACACAGTGGAAAGTAGGCTAACTACTGAGTTGTGGCAACGCGACAAATCTCATGAAACACCTCAGGTTAAACCACAACACAGAATACGATGCACAGTGTCAGAATAAAGACACAAGTTTTCATTTTACACTAATTCTTAATCAGAGGTCATTACCTCAATATACTTAGTTTAAAATAAATAAATAAATTGATGTCTGATGTGTTGCATTCTTTATGAAGCTACGATTTGAATCAGACAGTAGAAATCTACCTTCACTTTCCAATATGTCAGCCTGTGTGGAGGCCCAGTGTTCAAACTTTTACTTTTTTTTTCTCCATCCATCTATCTTGCTATCTCACCAATGTGTGTCTCCATATGTCATGGCTGCGCACTATATTTTGTGTATCACAACATTTTGTACTGATTGAGAGAGTAATGAATGCAATAGATTGAGTATGGATGGACTCTTTTACTTTAGAATAATTCCACACTAGTAGTAAAACAGGTTTGTCTGGCCTTTGTTAGCACTGCAACTTTAGCCCAACAACACTTGTAAAAAAAATTTTTTTCTTCTTTTGGTTGATGTCAGATTTAAAAAGCAAAAAAAAAAAAAAAAAAAAAAAAAAACTACACAAAACACAGCCCCTTTTTTGGCACAAGTTCCTCCATGTCTCCATGATCTTTTCATTCTGCTGCTTAATTTTTAGACGTTTCCATCTTCAACAGAAATGGTCTGGTCTGACCTGAAACAGTGTCAGCATTCTGAACGCTGTGTAAACAATTACAATTACAATATGCCAGTATGTTAAACATTCATATCATAATGAAAAAAAAAAACTACACAAATGTGCAAAACCAGTTAATCGTCCCCACGTTGTTGCACAAACTGATGGAAGTGTGGTCAGACGTCACCAGCCACCACTCACTGCAGGTTCTGTGTGTGTGTGCATTTCTGATTAAGTGTACTGAGCAGTGAGTGCTCACTGATTGTCATGTCTGGATACGTCTGTGACCAGTGCTGGAAGCGTTATTTTTGTTTAGTTTTCTGGTTTTGTCCTTCTAACCTTCTTAGCTCCATGGAAATAAAATTAGATTCATGCATGAAGCATTAGTATATTCCCATGTTAGCAAGCTCATTTATCATAGATGCATTTGACCCCTCGCACGGGTCAAGAATATCAGCTGTTTGACTCACTAATCATGCTTCCACTGAGTTACACTAGCAAATGAATCATACCGTCAGTACATCACATTGCACAGACTCATATGTAATAATATAAAAACAGAGTACTCTATTAAACAGTTTATATTATAATATAAACTGATGGTGTATGGCTAGCAATGAAACCTTTTTTTATTTATTATTTTTTTAATTTACTTTTTCTAAATATCATTTGTGATATGTAGTTTGTATTAATGATTTAAATTTTGTTCCACATGGTAATATTCCACCCAGAAGTAATAGAATACAGTAAAGCCGCTGGATATAAAAATAACTTTTTTTAAATGCATCATTTTTCCAATTTCTCTACTTTTATTTATTTATTTTTATGAAATGTCTGGATCTTTTAATATTACTGTTTAAAAATAAACTGTGTGCAATTCTCTTAAAATTGATGCCTCAGTCAGTTTAAAAATGTAACCTTAAACTGGTTGGAAGCTAATTATTATTATTATCATTATTGCGATTATTATTTATTTATTGCATCAAGGGGTTTTGTGCATTTTTCTTTCTACAAGGAAGAACACTCACTATACTACAAGGTAGAGTTGTCACACAAATCTAGAGCCATGTGGAGACGTCTGTCTTTGGGATAAACAGAAAAAAACGCAAATGAGCATCCCATATTGCTGATTTTCCTACTTGCCTGCTACTACCTACCAGGTAAAAGGTCCAGGATGTTCACAAACCTTTGACTGGTGGTTTGCATGTGTGTTTTTTCTCAGTTTTTTCTCTGCGCGCGCGTGTGTGTCTGATATGCTGTGCGCTGTACTCTGAATTCATCTGAGCATCTGGGGAATTGAAAAAGCAGTCAAGTTGTTCATTTGAACCTGGCCATATTGAGGCCTGGCCGAGTGGGCTCAGGTATGGCAGCTTTTAAATACAGCTCATTACTCATTACTGCCGAGCCCGGGCCCTTTAATTTGTGGAGCTTGGCAGCTGGACCACCTGGCCACACATTAAACACTAAAGGCTGCTCTCCCTAATGGCCACAGATTAGATCATTACCTTAACAAATCAGAGCCGAGTCTGCCCGGGCCGAGCTGGCAGCCGGGAGGGACGCAGAAAGAGGAAGAGGCCGACAGAGATTACATGAAGGGACACTCTCGGAATCAGGTTTTGGGTCAGCGTGAACCACTGATTATATGGTCACCTGACCAGGTTCATGCACTGAGTGAGAACCTAGGCAATTTTGATTTATTACTTTAACATTTCAGTGAGACATGAGTTATAGTAAAATAGGATTATCCTTTAATATTTTTGTCTTGCTCCACTATATGTAGGTTACTGTGGTATGTGCACATCCACGTTTCTCCTCAGCATCATCAGTTCATTTTCATGGCACATTTGCAAATGACTGTTAAACAAAAGCACCATATCTTTCCATCAAAAGCAGTATTTGTTCCCAAAATAAAATTTAAAAACCTGTTAAACCTTAAATAAACCTATTGACCTTTTAAAGCAAGGGAAAAAAAGATTTGTGGATGGCATTCTTTGCAGTGGAAAGGGGTGGAAATATATAGTCTTTAGACCCTTGTAATGACTTACTTAAGGGGTTCTGTATTTGTAATACAGTGATTTTAGTTGGAGCAGGCTGATATGAATGTCACTGATATACAACCTCGGAGTGTGCTACATCCACATTAACTCGGTCTAGGTGCTTTTCTGACTCACATCAGTCTGACAGTGCCGTCAGTTTAAAAAACATTTTCTTTAGTAGATGCCAGACTGTAAATGGCTGTGTGAGAATAACACTCCTGACAGTCAAAGAGAGGCTGATTACCAGAGAGGTCATATAGAAGTAGACAAAACTGCATCATTATTTGCATGTTATGATATCAAATATCGAATCAAATAATTTGGTTTTTATTTCATATGCAAATTCATTTGTCATATGTATTTAACACATCCAATTGAGGACACTTGGAGCCGTGGCCATGTGAAGTGCCCAGGGAGCATTTTGGCAGGTTATTTATTTATACATCGGCGATGGACACAGAGAGAATCTAAACAGCCTCAACACCACTTCTCTGACGGCCACGAAACCCTGAAACCTGCAAGGAGGATACAGGACACAAGATCCAAGATACCAAACAGGGGTCTCATGCAGTTTTGCACACAAAATAGACAGAATTTTGGTGTCTTTTAAACCCTCTTGGTTGATGACCCTGATCCCACAGGGTCTTCATTTTGACATTCAACACAACTTCCTGTCCGTCAGGTAAATGTCTGCGCTGAGATGGGAACAGACAGGGAAAAGACAATGTGCGGCTCCAGCTCCAGTGATGTATGATCCCGCAGAGCAAATGGAAGTAATGCTCCACGTGCAAAACAGTCTGAGTGAGGTTTCATCTTTGTGTATGCATATATATGTGTGTGTGTGTGTGTGTGTGTCCATCTGAATCTCCAGCGAATGGAGCGATGCCCGTCCCCAGACTGCAGACTATTCCTTCTGGGTCAAAACTAATTGGTGCGGCAGCGTTGAGACTTTTGCTCTGATAATGACCACAAGCACTACGGCTGCTCTCGCATGACCGACCCAGCACTGCCGACCCTCTCCTTTCCACCCCCCCACCCCTCTCAGTCACACCCACCCCCCACCGCTAAGCATGCTTATACAGGCCAGTGCATGGGCTAGAGATGTGGAGCGGAGGGGGTGGTCAGAGCTCGGTTAGACAGAGGACAGGAAGATGGAGGAGATGCAGGAACAGCGTGTAAATTATCCCATGTACCTTAATAGATAGGCAGAGCAGACTGTAGGCCCTGAAAAGCAAGAAAAGCATTTATAAAATGTTCCTTAAATAATGCTACTTAAATAATCAAATCCACTCTGTGTGGAATTTAATTTATTTGCATTTCATTACATAAATGGGAGGGAAAAAAAATACCTGGATGCTGTGAACATTTAGGAACTTAACTGTGCTTTTGACAACATTATTATAAGGACAAAACAACTTTGTGTCTTTTTATCCAAATTAGGTATATAGTCTGAACAACAACAACAACAACAACTGTTTTTAATGTTCTCTGTGTCTCCAGGGCTCAGCCTCCAAATGTGTTCCAAGGACCAGTGTTGAACCGATGTCCGGAACAACTGTTTCATCTTGGATTTTTAGTCTCTGCCTCTGGGATTCCAGTGGTGCCCTGGATGCTGCCGTGCCTTGCACAAAAGTTGCTCTTTGATTAGGCCGAGGTGTACTGGAAAATCTTTCAATGTATCAAGAGTAAATTGGTAAACAAGTGGAGACATTGTACGGATACTGTAAATACCTAGTAATTCAGTCATTCATGGCATCAAATCAAAGAGCTTCAACAAACAACAACAGCATACAGGAAGAAGCGCATCAGTGTCTCTTGCCAAGTTTAATAGCTACACAATATGCAAACACAAATTATGCTTTTGTTTGCACATGGAGAGCCTGGAGATAAGAACCACTCACAGCTGGCCACGTGAGACACACATGGATGTATTCTAATGCCTGGTGTTAAATGATATACTTAGAGCTTTACACATGTGATCAGATCACCTTCAGTGCCAGCCTTTTGTTCCTGAGGTTCACTAGATATCTGGCTTCTGTTTCAACAAGAATAAAGTGAAGCCCCTTACTTTTAATCAGTGTTTTGTTTCCACTGATAATGTCAAGATTTCATTTTCTTATGGAGGAAATTAGTGAGATATACTGGGATTTGCATACGAATGTTCTAATATGGTATAGTTTATGGTGTACAATTGTGAGTGACTGGTTATTTATGGTGACAATAAATTATTCACACTTATACTGCAGGCTGTTCGTGTGCCACTAAAAATAGCTTCAATGTGCCAAGACCTGAACTCTACAAGACTTCTATAAAGTGTCCTGACCTAACTTCTTGGTATTTTGTGAAAAGAAGTTAACAGAAGGTTCCTACAACTTCTATGTTGGAACAGCCACAGATTAGAAAAAAAAAAAAAAAAAAAGTGGGCGCCACAACAGCGCCTTAAAAAATGAAGCCAAAGCATGCGGAGCTCCTCCTGGTGGCTGAATTAAGTTTAGGTCATAAGCTCCACCCTCTTCAGGTTAGTGGATGGGACTTTAGCGAAACTAAAACACAAAAAAAAACGTCAATTTTTTTTTGTGCTGTAAAAACAGTTACCACTCACAACCACTTCATGAAGTGGCCCCATAGAACTGTGAGAGAAGGACAAGGACTGGGAACATATAATAATGTATAATATGTATAAATAACATTTTGTCTTGTTGAACCCTACTAAATGAGTAGTTTCGAGGGATATCTCATCTTCCATACCGCTTAGCCGTCACTAGGGTTGTGGGGGTTGCTGGAGCCTATCCCAGCTGTTTCGAGGGATATTTGCAATCTTATCCATAAGTTTAAGTTTTGTTCTGTTAGATTGTGAGTTCGTGCAATCCACGTGCTAGCTAAAACAACGCTTGTAATCTGTGTGGGAAAAAATTAGCAATCAGTAGTTAGTGTTCACAAACTTTGAATTTTTCCTTGCCATGGTCTCCTTCATGCTTGCTCTGGAGATTCCAAGGCAGGTTTCAGACCGGATTTTGTAAAGTGTCTTGAGACAATTTATATTGTTTGAGTTGCTTTAAAAATAATGTGCAGCATATTACTGCCTGGAATTCTAGCCTGACTTTGGAAGAGGTGGTGACTTTTTTTTCTTTTTTTTTTACAGTGTATGAAATATTAAAGCACATACCAAATTTCCTTTGACAAACAACATAAAAACACAGACTATATGTAAATTCTTGCCTCTGAGTTTGGTCATTAGATGTGAGAGCAGGCCAGATTTCAGAGCACACTTTTCATTCTTCTCATTCTCATACCGGCCTCACCTGTGACCCTGTCCTTGCCCTCTTTTTCTCCATCTATTCCATATCTACCAAGAACCCCTCTCACAACTGATACAGACATCCATAGATCAGCTGCTAACCCCCACCTCTTGCTTGCACTATCTTGCACTAGCCTGACATTAAGTCCTCTGCGCTCCCGGCACAGCCTAGGTCACTGCTGTTTAACACGACAGCCTAGAAAGTAAACAGTAATATTATTCCACACCACTACACAGTGCACAGTCCCTCCTTAGCCCCGAAGCCTCCTCCTCCTATCCTTTCCCCTCCTCCTCATCCAGCCCATTTTTGTTTTCTCCATATTCTTTCACTCATGCATGTTTTACTGTGGCTAAAATGTGCAAGCAGGGCTCAGGGTGTAATCCAGTCAGATCCTGCGAATGCCTGCCTGCCGGTGGGAGATTGCCGTAGCTGTTCTCCCATGAGGAGAGGGAGAGAGCACATACACACATGCTCGCGTAAACATTCTCACTCTCTCTTTCATCACATGTCCTCTTTTCCTCAACACAGTTAAGGCAGCGCTGGCTAAGTGTGTGCACCTGGCAGAGGATGTATTTCTCGGGCCGCTGATTTACATGGAAGTTAGGTTGCTGTGATGCACTGGGCTGAAATGTATGGAGGCAAGGAGGCATGCAAGATATGCTGGAGTTCAAAGCTGCTCAGCAAGGTGGGGAAAGGAGGGATTCAGAGGTCGGGGAGAAAAAGCAGGGAGTGAGGGGTGAACAGGAAACGAGGAACGGCTTGAAGATCGGAAGAGGTAATGGATAGATGGACTGAATCTCAGAACAGAGCATCTCATGCTATTGAAATCTGCACACATGTAAAAGGGAGACACTTTGATTCAAATATCACAACTTGGGCTCATGTCACATAGTGACTTTAGGCTCGATGTAAACAACCAGTAACTGCAGTTAGTGTTCAACACCTTTCAGCTGCAATAACCTGACAAAAAACTAAATGTTTGAAATTATCATATAAAACAAGTGTGCAGTCAGTCAACTATTTGTTTTTATTTAAGGCAGCAGTGACCAAATCACATTGTGAGAAAAAGATGCATTTGGCAGAGGTGAAGGCACTCTGAGCTCATTATAATGCCACTAGTTTGGCATACTGGTGATTTCTATTAGAGGCTCAGCAGAAGGCAGCACTGTTCTTGGGCCAAACTAAAACAGTAAAGTACGCAGCAAAATTTTCTAAAGTTTCTCTTATTTTAGGTAGTTAATATAATGCTGATGAATACTCATGTGGCTATTTTTTTCTGACGTGCCCCATGAAAAACAGTGTGAGCTTGGTCAACACAAGGTGGGGACACGCTGTCCATATTATATACAGTCTATGGTTTTTGAATGTCAAACTTCATTCACGATGCAGTTTCAAATTAACAGCCATATTAGTAACTGCTACATGCTAAAATCCACTTACACTGTCTGATGAAGAATTGTAGATCACTTGCAAGTAATCTTCCTTCTAATAGCTCCAATAGCAGGACTGTCCAATCAGTGCCCAGTTTCTTCTTCTTAAACCCCAGGTAACCAAGGACAACAGCTGCAAGCTCTATCTTATTTTTAATGAGCCTTGCTGGAACTGTGCAGTTTTAATTGCAATACAGGTAGATGTGTTGCTTTGATCATCTCCATGATGTGATACACATCCTTCAGTTTTAAACATCCAGCTTTGCATGTAGATCATTACTGATAATGTTATGGGTGCAATGTAAACTAAAGGTTAAGCCCCAGATTTTCAGTAAGTGAGATATATGAGTAAATGAGATCTTTCATTCTGCTTTCATTGAACACACAGGACTATGGTGGCATTTAACTTTTTATACAAAGGATGGAGTCTCATTTCAATGAGACATAAATTGCATGTGATTTGTGTTCAGTCCACATCGCAATGAATCGTATCTCTTTGTGCTCCTGTGCCCTCAAAGACCTGGCAGTGTTTAAGTGACTTTAAATACATTCCAGTACATACGACCAGTGTATAGCTAAGTGAGCAGCCTGCAAGGAAAAGCAGATGTAACTTTGGAATCAACCATAGAGGAAGGGAGCAGCAGAGATGGAGTGTGTCAAGATCCTCTTTGTGGCAACTTTACACCAGCAGGTCTCTAACGTGTCAGCATCACATTTGACCACAGAAATTCTTTTTATCTGTTCCATATGTGTCTGCTTCCTTTGCGGACCTCCATATGCCAGGCTCTATCACATTCACTTCTTTTAACAAGCGACTCTGACTGTAGTTCCTCCAGGGAACATCTCACACTTCATCTGCCTAATAATGACTTATTGGTCCTATCCTGTGGCACCCCTGCGACGTGAAGGTGACACCTCACCAGCCACCTGAGAACATGACAACAAATGAAAACCAATCAATCAGTGAACAGGACAGCAGAGTAAAAGGGGAGGCGGAAGCAAATAATGAAAGGGGGTGGGGGTCTTTTAAAGCTTTATGACATTCCTGTGTAGATGGAGATGGGGGTCTGCTGAGGTGGAGTGGCCTCTGATGTTCCACAGTGGTCCCAGAGCCCTACTTTCATTAGTGGACTGGGCCATAAAAGGGCACCCAGAGCACCTGACTGCTGGCCCAGCCAGCGCCGGCCCCCCTCTGCCTCTTTGCTTACTGCCTGCCTCTGCAATGCCGCCTGCCCTATAAAACATCTGGTGACACAAGACCTTGACTGTTTCAGCTAAGTCTGCCCGCTGCACTTGTAAACAGTCTCTGGTCTAATGCAAGACAGAGGTGGCGTGACAGTCCGGGGCCACACCAGACCAGATGCAGAGCTCCCACACAGGACATGGCATTCGGTGTCTGCAGCCCAGGAAGCGTGAGCTCTGGTGTTTACTCTAACATCAGATAAATCAGCACACAAATAATACATCAAACAGACTGGAGGGAAATACATACACACGCTCTTATTATAGGCGACACTTAACAGCCCGCTTGATAGGTCCAGTGAGAGCCAAAACCTTTCCAGGTAACTCAGCAGGAGGCTCCAGCCCTCGATTAGACCGCCACTCCTTCTTAAGTACACTGCCATCCATTGTCAGGGTAAGCAGTCACTCACATCAAACAGAATGCCATGGACAAAAAATGCAACAGCTTATGAAGGGAAAAGTGCAGAACTCAAAGAGAGATGTCTGTCCATATTTAATTTAAGGCAGGCTGCTGTCGAGGAGCCTGGGGCTGAGCCGATCAAAGGCCAGTAGCGTGCTGCTGTAGCTCCTAACCACTTAGCACCTTTTCACTGCCTTTGATCTGATAATTAAGAGGCTACTCCAAGAGCAGGTGGCACTGATAAGTGTACCGCTAAATCAACAACAGAGTGCATGCACTGCCAAAGTCCTGTTGTATAACTGTGGATACACAACAGCACACCACCACATAAAGACCCCAGCTCATCCATTCGAAGTAAAGCTAAAACACTAGCTAGCTATGTGTAAATAGCCTGAGCCACTCCAGTAAATGACAAGGCAAAGATGAAAGTCATAATAGTCCAAGCTTGATGAAGGATGTTGACTGCTGAGAGCTTGGAGAGGAAAGCAAAAACAGAGTGAGACAAGGAGTATTGTGGGAGGATGGGGGGGAGTAGGAGGCACACTCAGGTGCCCTGTCCATTATTGGATGTGCTGGGCAATGAGGGCAGACGTGAAGAGAAACATCCCTGTTGTTTTGTTGGGAACGGAGGAACAGGAAGCAGAGGTGCGCGTGTCCGTGCACCATGTCATTACACCAGCTTTGAAGATGTCCCTAATCGAGAGAAGTCTTGACATTAAAGCAGAGCTCTGGCGAAAGCTCCAGACTGCCTACAGTAAGGGCAGACAGAGGAGAACATGCAGTATGTTTGGACTGAGCATGTCAAGCATCTTGTAGCACAACCCATTTGCAAAGACCATTGAGGCTGCCAACATTGTTTGCATTCTTGGTCCCTCGAGCATATGCATGGCAATGTTAGTTAAGCTTGGTCATCGAAACCTGTGACACAAGTAATCACAAAACAGCAAAAACTCTGTTTGGGTTTGACTAAAGATTTGGGACAGATGTCTGATTTATCAGTGTTTAGTTTGGGGACTTATTTAATTTACATGATGGTCAAAACATGTGGTAAAGATAGATTAGGTGAAGATGTAGAGTGGAATGTCATCAGCATAGCAACACATACTGTTATTTGATGGCATTAGACCTACAGTAAATTATGATGTGTGCAATGGATTTATTTAGGGATATTCAATTCAATTCCATTTTATTTATATAGCGCCAATAACAACACAAATTGTCTCAAGACGCTTCACAAAAACCATCCTGCAACCTCCAGAGCAAGTCTGAGGGCGATGGTGTCAAGGAAAAACTCAATGATATGGGTGTGAAAAATAAAATAGTGAATGTAACAGCATACTTAAACGCCTTGAGTAACAGTTTGAACACAATTTAACTCAACTCAATATGTTCTTATATCAGAGATTAATTACCATTTTTAATTTTGTTTCGAACTACTTACAGCATATGTCATGTTTTATGCCACTTATGAAGTAAAATTACTGCATGGCCTATACTTCAATAATGCAGCTGAATTATCCTTCTGGTAACTCTTTAGTGTGATGACTTTTACTACCCAAAATACATGGTTTTGTGTCTGCAACCAGCCAGACCCGTGGAGATCAATGGCCCAGTGTCACTGGGATTATGACTCCTATCTGAGTCCATCACAGAGAGGACGGGAGGGAACTCGATCCGCCCAGCGCCCTTTTGAAGTAGGTTTATGTGAGACTGCGTTGTGATGTGTCATGCCGTGACAAATGAGGTAACGAGAGGCGAGACAGAGGAGAAGATGTCAGCCACAGGTAGCGGACCTGCATCCTCAGATGGCTTTCATAAATCACTGCTGTGGCCTTCCCCCTCTCTAGAGGAAAGCACCAAAGCTTGGGGAGAGGTGCCAATGTTCCCTCTTCTCAATGGTCAACAAAACTGTCCTGGGAATAGGAGATAGACAGCAAGGTAGAGCCAAAAAACATCCTCTTATAACAGACATTCATCATAGTGACCACTGAAGCTACAGCAGAAACAGACAGTGATTTTTTTGAGGCCAAGTGAGCAAAAACTCTAATATGCTTTTTAGGTGGTGGGGGACGTAAAACAGTATGTTGCAACATGTTGCTATTCTATGTAATGGAATGAGCTGTTAGAGTGCCCAGTTTCCTTTTACCGGGACTTACACACGCTTGTTATTTAATAAACCGACACTTTGAACACCGACACCTGCAATTTCTCTCACCCTCCCTCACTCACACATGCACTGTCACTTTTAAAAAACTTATTTACACAACCGCCCACAGCTAAATGCCAAGCCAAACTTTCTAATCTCGCGTTATTCAATGGCTGATGATGTTGTGTCACACCGCAGCCTCACCTGAGTGGTTAATCATTCTTCATTCTTCATTTTTTTTAATTTTTTTTTTTTTTCACCAAGGCACGCCAACTCTGTCTGGCTTCCCTTCGGACAACAGTGCAATAGCATATTTGGCCACGTAACATTTAGAGGGGCGCTGTTTTACACATCGTAAAATCTTCAATAATTAAGAGATAAATAAGAAAGACACGAAGTGACCCAACAGAGAAACTGTTAAGAATGTTAAGAGTGTTTTTATTTAATGTCAGGTACAATGATGAAAAAGAGAGGAAGCATGGTTTCCCTTCTTCTCCAGGAGAAAATGCCACTGGAAACAGACCATAAGGATTTTAAATAACACTCAAAAAAATAAAACTAACAAAAAAACTTTAATGATTGACTTTACTGTACACTAAAAAAAAAAAACATTTAACAGTAGAATGCTTAAAAACTATCCTGTCTGAATTACTTATGACATGGGTACCAGAATGACAACCAGGAAGGTTTTTAACCTTGTGCTGTCTTCACTTTTACTGTGCACCTTTCATTTACAAAAAAGTAAACGAAAAAAGAAAACATTCTAAATAGTTTTCACTACGCTTATGATCACAGATATATATGGAGACATATATGCTTATTCATTATCACAGCCTGGTGTCAATGTTCAGTCAGGATACTGTTTTGAAACCTTTTGATTTTTTTTAATGGCAACAACAAATTGAGCTGGGCTGTTTTAACTGGTTATAAAGCATAATGAGTACAATGATCAAGCCATTCTGTGTTACATATTTTATTTTGAATTTTATTTTACATATATAATAAACAACAAATAATTCAAAAATTAATTCTTATTTCACAAGAATGCAATGCATTGACTTGAATGAACACTGATAAATAGTACATGGAAAAAGTGCAACACCTTGTCAAGGTTGTTGACTCCCCCTTGTTCTTGTTATAATCAAGGATGATTGGGGCTTGTGCTCCGTGGTGCGTCTAAAAACAGTGTCCCAATGCAGAGTGCTCATGAGAAGCACATTTTTTTCTCTCTCTTTGGGGCAGTGGGAGACTAGAGAATGTGCACTCTTTATCGTGCAGTCTGTGGAATCCCCAGAGGAAGCTGTGTTTATAATCCCTTTTTTTTTTTTTTTTTTTTTGTTTATAGTTATCTTGTCCTGAATTGGTGAAAGGCAAATCATATGTGTGAAAATAACATGTTTATCAATGTTTAGCTTTGACATTTGATGTTCTCTGGAGGCCGAATGCATTAGAGACTGGAAATATTCTACAGACATATATCGAAGTCGGAAGTTGCTTTGACGTGTTGCTTTGACGTGCTTTCATGTGTGTGTGTATGTGTGTGTGTGATTTTGATTGTGTGTGTGTGTGTGGGTGGCTGTATAGATGTGTGGGTGGGTGGATCAATGCACGGGTGGGTGCGTGTGTGGGTTTGTGTGTGTGTGGGTCATTTTCAGGCAATTATATGGAAAGCCAAAGTTCTGACAGTTTACATTTTGAAACTAGGTCAAACTGACCTGAAGACAACACGAGGGTAAGTGTTCATCCCAAATTTTGAGGAACAGAAATTGCATTTGACTAGCTACTTTGTCAGAACAGAAAAAGAAAAGCAACACACAAGAGATGGTCTGGGCTTTTTGCATTTTATAGTGCTCTTCTACTTTAGTGGTGCTCAAATCACTTGGCAATTTTTCTCAATCACACGCACAAACACACTGATGGCAGTAGAGCGACCGTGCAGGGTAGTTGCGTTTGCATGTGGAGGGGCTTCACTCAACCCTGAAGTATGTGGACCACAAATGAGTGGTTTACAGTGATGAGGAGGACCCTGCTTCTTTCCATAATACTGTAAAAAAAAAAAAAAAAAAAAAAAGATCTGCTGTCTAAAATTTCCCCAAACATCTTCGTAATGTCAGATGCATAGTGATACAAGTTTCATGAATTACTGGTAGGTTCATTCATTGGTAGGTTAAGGGCATGGCTGTTTAGGAAACAAAACTCTAGAATAAAACAGTACTGAGATTTAAGATTAAACCAATATATAGACTAGTATATGCAAATTAGATAAAATCATACTGCAGCAAATGAAAGCCTTGAAAATGATACGAAGAGGCTAATATTCCTTGTAAATAAGAAAAGGGCAGGAAGAAAAGGCAACAACATGCATCATAGCATAAAAATGGGGTATGTTTTTGATAAAATCATATTATCCTACATATTTATAACCTCAAGACACCAGCATGCATTACACTGATTGCCAAAGTGTCGGTGACCCCCTTCCTGTGTCAAGGGTGATTTGCCGCTTCGTGTAAGTGTGAAACTAGGCAGGATTTGAGCTTCCCTGTAATATTATTTATTTCAGTCCTTCCAGATCCACTTCTGTCACTTTTCAATTGAACAGTAGTAGCAGCAGCTTGGACTTTCACAAAAACTTAAGAGTCGAGATTGGTGTGTGTAATTTATCAGACCAGGAAAAAGTGCTTTAGAAGTGTAAATTCATCATTTTTTCCTGAAGCATATTAAGTTAGACTGCATGGAGGACACTGATATTTTATTGAGCACTTTCTGAGGGTTAGTCTTGAAAGTTCAAGTCACTGCTCTCATCCAGGCCGGCAAACAAGCACTTCATCTCGCTGCGTTACCTAGATACCTCGAGAGGGTAGAAAAGAGTGCAATTAAAGCGATGTGGAAATAAGAAGCATTCCCTTCATTTGTCCTGCGATCATTTGTTTATTTACTGCTTGAGCTCATTGCAAAACTGTTGTCATATCAGAAATAGGTCAGAATCTGTGTTTACGATGAACCAGATGATGAATTCATCAGTCCACACGCTTCAAATCAGGCTCAACAAACAGAAAAATCACCTCCTTGCCCCGACAGCTAACAGCACATGGGTGGAAAAAAAGGTTTGGGGCAAAAAAAGAGAAGGAAGGAGAGAAAAATAATTGGACTTCCCTCCCCCCATCCTTCCGTCTCTTCTCCTCCTCTCCCCCATCCTCGGCCACAGACATAATTAACACTGGCCTAGTCAGGAGGCCTGGAGAGAAAATCTGCTGTTTGGACAAAAAAATGACCAGTAACATATTGTCTCCTTTATAAACACGCATGCAAATAGTGCTGGTAGCTCTATGCAATGTAATGAAGCCCTGTAAAAATAAAGCTGGCAAAGTCATTCATTCATAAAATCTCAATGTGTGACTATTACTCTAATTACAGAGCACGTCGGCCCCAATTAGCCCACTGCTTCTCCTCTGTTTCATTCTTGATTAACGGAGCCCTGGTAATTACAGGTTTCATGAAAGGGGGGTTTTAAGGCATTAGCCGGCCCACACAGCAAGCTGTTAACTCCATCCATGTCCCTTCCACACTGCGGAACGTTGCTGTACACCAACGATTCATCTTTGCATTACCAAGTGCTTGGCTTTCTTCGTCAAGGTGTTGTCTTTGTCTTCTGCACCTACTGCCATCACAGCATGAGTTGGCCCAGGAGCCATTATGTTTCATAATGAAGAGGAAGAGGAGAGGGAGGAGAAATAAATTTGAGAAAAAAGAAATAGAAAGAAAGTCATGGTGACAGGATCAGGGCTGAGGCTACGGCAAGAGCAGGCAGCAGTGCCATGTGTTAATTACACATGTAAAGCCTATTATATCCAGAGAGGACACCTGCTGGCAGGGGAAATGAGGCCAGCGCCAACGCCTGCCGCACAGAGTCAAGTGAACCCTCTCTCTGCCTGGGAGATGATAGCACTCTGATTACATTTTCATACGGCGCCTGGATTGGAGGGCGCACTTAACATTCAAATCATTCTCCAGGGAGCCGTCACAGGTTGAAATTGAAATGTTCCCGGTTGAAGGGTCATCACTTAGAGTGCTCAGAGGCCACCACCACGTCAGGTCAGTGTCACGGTTTAAGGTGTTGCAGATGAGGAGGGACTGGGATCAACCGGTGTACAATGAAGTGTGCTCTCACACGGGCACAAATACACTGCAGCACAATCCCACTTGCACACATTTCTCTACATTTCTCTCTACTACTACTTATTTAACATTCCACCTCAACTAAACCTAAATCTAAATATGCAACCCATTCATTAATTTCCTTTACTGATCGCTCGTGGGGAAATTCATTCTCTACATTAGCCCATCCATTTGTACACGCAGTAGTGTGTATTCTCAGAGCAGTGGGCTGCCGTGCATGTGGTGCCTGGGGACCAGTTTGGGAGTTAGGTGCACGTTAAAGCCTCCCCAACTCCAGTTCCAAACGGGCTTCTCTACTGTAACAAGAACTAACCTAAACATAACAATAACACACATTTATTTGAAATGTCCTGCTACAACATAAATACTGTATCTCCATCACCATCAATAAGTGAGGTCTGAAAAAACCCTGCAGAAATAGACACATTCTTCCTCCTCACAAAAAAGGTAAATTACAGAATAAACCTGATGCTACTGAACCTGTTGCCAAAACCCAAATTTACCAGGGTGGATGCAGCAGAAATGAAGCACAACAACATTATAACAGTTCTCCCTTCCCTTTACATTATTCCATGTGAAAATGGATTAATGTAATAGATGGATGTCATATACACATATATTTTTTGAATCACTGTTAAGATAATCCTTGGTAAGTCCTCACATGTCCTAGGCTTGTCTTTTTAATATCCTTACATCCTAATGAAGCGTTGGAGAAAGTTCTATGAGGATCATCTTGTTCTCACACATTCTGTCCCATTTCTTCTCTGTCCAATTTGGACTATCTCTGTCGTTATATTCACTTCCACTTTCCCACGCTGTCAAGAACCATTCTAAACCTCAACTTCCCTCCTCTTGCCCAATGATCTGTTCGTCTGTGTTGTCTGAGCCGATCAGTCCCAAGTCCTCATTGTTTGAATTCATTGCAGTTCAGCCATTTTGCCTTTCAAATCATCCGCCGCGCAGACTTTCTTTTCTCCGTCTCCACCCAATCCAGGGGGTCTCAACTGAAGTTTCCCATCTGCTTCATCTCATATCAGCATTGAGACTCAATGGGATCCTGTTCTTGTCTTCTGGAGGGAATCTGCTTTACGGTGTGGCTTTTCATCTAACTTCTAGAATATTTCATAAATGCTTTTTGCACTTTAGGTTCAAATGATATCTCCTTACTGAATTTCTGCCACTTGTAAGTTGGATTTATTTACATCTATGTATTGCTTTTTCTTAAACTATTTTAATGGTTTATATGTGTGAATGGATTGTCCGTATGCATCTATGGCATATCTGAAAACGAGAAGGAGATTTTAAAAATTCTAGCTCGGCTGCTACAGGGAAAAAAGCAGAAATGAAATGGGATCGATTCCCTCCATTGTCCTTCCATCCCTCTCCTTGTGTTCCACTTCTTACAAAGCTGTGCTATGTAACGATGAAACGGCCTGGATTAAACTCTGTACCAAATGAGGCCTGGTCTTTGGAAGGAAATGATACGATCAACTTCACACCCATCAGGGGAGCTTGTGTACATCTTGCCTAGGGTCTTGCATCCTCATACATATTCAAAGACCTTTCACAGTTCATTATAAACTCACAAAATCTCTGCTCCCTCCTATCTTAGATGGCCATGTTACATTCATTAAAAAGGAGGAATACAAAGCCTTCCCAAATTATAACGATACAAATTCCTCACGCAATTAGAATTTAACTATTCACCATCTCACATCTAGGTCTCGCATCAGAAAACATCAAACGCGAGTCTGCCTAATGGATGTCTCTCTACGTAGCACAATTAACACTCAAGGACAAACAATAAAGGAGTGGGAATCATAGATGTCTGATGTTTAGTTTTTTTTAAGGCTTTTTTTTGTCATTCAAGGCCATTTGATATGCAGGTCTAAAAAGTAAACACCTTTGTTTTCCTCTATCAAGAGTCATCCCCTGAGAGGAGATAACTAGGATACAGAACTGCCGCAGCGTTTGCTGAAGAATAGGCTCCTGCTGAAACACTGTGGGAAAGGACAAATTAAAATCACTGACTCTCACGCACGCACGCACACACACACACACACACACACAAACACTTTTTTAAAAAAAAATGACAGACACAAAACCACACATCTGCCGCGACGACAAAGTTTTTCTTGCATCCCATTAGTCAAAAGCCATACAATGATAACAAATATGAGTGAACTTCAAAAGTCGCAGCGTTACTGGGAGAGGTGATGACGGAGCACATGGACTATTTGCAAAGTAAAAGCAATGTTGTTTTGTTTTGTTTTGTTTTTTAAACCCATGCCATTCACTTTTTCATAATTCAGTTGAATGTATTATAAACACTGCTGTCTGTGAAATAATTTAAATGAAAGTGCAATGAACTTGGGAAAAGGAAGAACAAAAACATATCCGTATGTGCGTGCATATCTGAGCTAGACTGCGCTGGGTGTGCGGACCAGTCTATGTGTGGATGTTAGATCAAGCCAGATGATGATCTGGTTGACTGGTGTTAGCAGAGCTGATCTCACAGTTCCCGGGTTGGGAAGAGCTGAACGCCAATCGCCTCTCCTGCTGCTTCCCAGACCAAGCTGGCTGTTTCTAATGAGACAGGCGGACAGGGAGCTGTCACACTGATGGGGGTGCCTGACACATGAAAATGAGACCCCCCGATATGAGTGCTGGGATACAGAAGGAAGACTGGGAGGAACCAGGAGGGTGAAGCAGTGAAAAGGGGGAAGGATGGGGAGGAGGAGGAGGAGGGCAGCCTACCAGCTGTCAGAGGACTGAGTGACAGGTCAAGGAAGGTGGCTGAGCGGCAAAACTCCTCCAAGGGCCTTTGAGTGACAAGTGACGAAAGGCACATCTCTGTATACACAGCAGTGGCTGCAAACTCTCCTGTCTGGCTTGTCTCTGTCATCTGACAGGCCTACAAGGACTAATCCTGTTCAACTCAGGGACTATTCAGCAGCCAAGAGCTTCAGCAGAACATATCTTACTGATCTACATTTAGATCTTCTGAATTGCTTGTTACTTCTGCCAAAATTCAAAGTGCAAATTTTTATTATCCAAATTCCTCACAGCATCGCTCGCTTTTGATTTCAGTTTGCCATAAAACGGCTTTGGTGACGTTTATCGCCTAAATGTTGTAAAGCATATCTGGCTAGTCCTCCAAGATGCCCTGCAGACATGCCTTTCTGAGTGATGACTGTGGGATTATCTCTCCATTACAGTGATTCTATCTGACAAGGCGTTCTGTCACATCTCAAACGGCTGCTTCCCTTGAAGAGCCAGGTGCTCTCTGCGCGTCGCTCACATCCGCAGATTGCCGGAGATTTTGAGACAGCCCCGCGTTACGTTTCATCTGCGGGGGAGAAAGCGAGCGCTCGGGCTCAGCGACACTCCCATCCTTCAAGGTGTTCTTGTTCCATCTGCCGGAGGGTCCGGCGGGAATACGTCTCTCTCTGAGCTCCTTCCTCAGTCCCAGCGAGCAGCCTTTCATGTCAGACAGGATACCAGACAGGAATCCCAGCTAGCATTCAGCTTCACTTAAGACTTACATGTTGACAGAGAGAAAGAGGAGTGTTCTCTTATCTCTGAATGGTCTCATTTTTTTCTTAGACAGCCCAGACTCAGATGCCAAACTCAAAACATATGCAGGATTGTAGAGGAGGAATCAGGAGGTAGGTATGTACAGTACTCTTGTTAACAGCACTAAGAAAAGAACTGTCTCATGACTCTATTTATGAGTATGTAGACAACCCACAGTTATGCTTGCATCCAGTTACCTTAACCACTTCTTTGGATTCCATGTAAACTTAAGATAATTGATGAATTCTGTTACAAGCTAAAAGATTATGGATATTCAGCTCATCGTTGATAAAATTATTTCAGAAGTTCCATTGTAAATTATGAATGAACTTCTGAACTCCTTGCATGGTCGCTTCTGTGTGCACTTGGTGTGCACCGAAGATTTCAGATGGCCTGCTTTCTAATCCACACTAGGAGTGGGGTTCTGTGGATTTCCGTGTTCACTGACCTTTTCTGAATCTGACCGTTCCTGCAGTTTTCAGGTTTATGGCGCAATTTCTGCAAAGCTGTGCATAGATTTTATGCCAGTATTCATGTTTCTCGCGTGTGTGTCGATCCACTCGCTTTCCATCTAGCGCTTTATGATCAAACTGCTTTTATGGCCAACAATTGATAACATGCTAAGCTAAAGTGGTAAGAGCGTTATCGGCAGCGTTCCTCAGTGGAGGAGCAAAGGTAGAATGTACCTGATGTAGTAATACAACTATAAACTCAGTATGGAGACCATAAGGGTGGATGGATGGGATAACAAAACACTTTTAACGCATCTGTGTTAAATTTACTACTTTCCTCCACTGTCTGTTCATTATTTGCATTATATGGGCCACACTGACATAATGTACATTTCTCTAGTATGTGATGATGTCTAAAATCCTAATAATGTATGCAAGTAACTGGGTTTCCTGAATTGGTTGTGTGAGGACAGGAATTAGTTTGTTTTAACTAATGTTGCAACACCAGGTGTTGTGAGATACACATTGTTATATTCCATAGGCATCTAAAAGCACAGATCAATACACATTAGTGTGTTAGAAGAGACAATGTGCACTGTATGCCAATATGATTTATTATTTTTTTTTTAAAAAAAAAAGATCTTCCAGTGGACCATGTGAATCAGTGCATGCTTGTAAGATGTGTTTTATTTATTGATGTGGCTCTTGAAAGGCAGACGGAACATTTTAGTCAGATGTCTTTTATATGTGTGGCTGTCTGACAACATGTGAGCTACTCCAAATAACAACAACAAAGTGAATGGCATGGATTTTCCATCACAGTACCACTAAAATGGACAAAATGTGAAGAGTGTGAGAGCAGAGGTGGGGAGGGTGGGAGGGTGGTGAGCCAGAGAGTAGTGCCTCTGGTGAGTGCAGGAAATGTGTGCGGATGACAAAAATGGCTGAGTAAAACAAAACAAAAAAAAAACATGTTAGAGAAACATGGACAAAGACTGACAGTTAGAGGAGCCCATGAAAGGCTGCATCTGAATTGGTGGGAGCAGGAATCGATACAGGTGCTTCAGTTGAATCTTGGCTAAAAAGAAGGCTGGGCTGAAGAGAAAGCACATCAATGTTCAAGGTTGTTAAAACACTGTGGTGCTAGAGAGCAGTAAGGGCTATCTGTCAATGAAGTGTGTGTGTTGGGTAGCTGTCTTTGTGTGTGTGTGTGTGTGTGTGTGTGTGTGTGTGTGTGTGTGTGGGTGTGTGTGGGTGGGTGGGTGCCTGTGGTGGACACAGAGATGTGGCCTATGAGGCCTCACCTCTCCAGTGAAGTGGTAAATCAGCCATCAGCCATGTGACAGGCTCAGTGCCCCCCCTGCTCTGCCCAATGAGACATGACTCTCTCAGCTCTGTTCCCGCCCCATCCTCGACGGAGCTTTGATATCCCTCTTCGCTCCACTGACCAACCGATGGGAGGTGGGGGGGTGCACCCGCAGCATTCCTCCAAACCAGCCAAACGGAGCAGCTGAATATATCCCATCATGCAACAAAAAATGCCCAGAGGAACCACACTGGCCTATGGACATGAAAGGATGGGAGGGCAGGGGGAGGGAGGCGTAATGTTCACTCATCCCACTCAGCCTGATAGAGCGGGGTCATCAACTCAAACTGCTGCTGACCCGGCGGTAACCAACAGCTTCCTGTCTGCTGGCATTAGCATAGCGAGCAGTGAGGATCAGACGTGGCTAAAGGCCTCTCTACCTGCGCCACTGTGTGACTGAAGACACCGCTGATCCACAACATGGATCGATACTTTCAATCAGCAAAGACATTCAACACCTAAAGGCAATCTTATTTAAAGACAAAAAACTGGAAGTTCAATTAGTTTTCAGAAAAGGTGCTGTGGAATGGCCATTACCCAATTCCTGCACACATGGACTTGGAAGAGTATTGGCTGAGAAGATTTAGTATTTTAGAATTTAGTTGAATTAGTACTCAGTGCTTTACAGTCACAACCACAGACCTACCCATTGGTCATGGATCCTTTCACATGTGATTCACCAGGAACCGAACAGCTAACCAAGCTATCCCATCAGGTTTACAAGTTGCAATTATTTATAGGAAAATGAGTTACAGGCTGGAGATATTCATTCTGACTTATGTGAATGGGAAAATATACTTAAAGAAAGATCTTGTGCTTGTTGTGTTTAGACTGGTGTTTCAACCAGTCTTGACATTTATAATATTTATAATATCTTTGGTACACACTAAAGACACTTAAGCTAGTTCCACCTGTCCAGCAGTGGCACCGAATGACAAAACATAGAGCACAACAAGGCTCGCGATGAACGCTCTGTTGACTCTTTTTAAAAAGCGCGATAACACTTTGCACTTTCTAACTTTAAAGTCCAAGAACTTTTCTTTCTGTAGTTTTTTTTATTTGTCAGAATAGAAAACTGTGGAACTTTGAGCAGATGAAATTATTCCTTCCCAAGTCAGACAGGCACCAGATCTGTTTGTGTAATGGATGAATTTAAGTTTTTTACGTCTATCTGAAGTCTGTCTAGTACTTAGATCTAAGCTTCGGACTTTCTAACAACATTTTCACTTTGCTCAGTGATTCAAAACGTTTTGGTGAATTGCTCATTAATAATCACTCCTTCTTGAAGGGAGAAGCAGCAGACAAATGAGGGCTCTGTAGGAAAGTTGGGATAGGGCTCCTTATTCTAATCGCAAGACCCCCATAAACGTATGTATTGTTTGAATAATTGGAAAAGGGACAGCACTTTGCCAAAAATATTTCAAACTATAGTGTGGCCAGTTGAATGGTTTCCTCCTAGTTGGTAATAAAGAGTTGTAATATGAATGGATTAGATCTCATGTTTGGAAGTCATCATCGTGTCACCATAGGACAAATATCTACACGTGGCTGTGAATCCTTGAACTCTGGTATGGGCCTATACTTGTCAACATACTTCTGCTTGTAACGTCAGGGTGGTTGATCCTTCCGTGCTTGTTATCTAACACTTCTGAGCTTCCTCCGGTAATCCGTGTTTAATGTCACACCACTTTGTCCTGACGTTATGAGTACGTCCCTGAAGAAGGTGAAGGTGTACATCCAGAGAGTTTGAATAACGGGCTCAGAATATGAGAGACAGCTCTTGCACTTAACTGTCACAGACTTAGCAGAAATGCAGCTAAGTAACAGTTACAAGATTTATGGAATAACAGCTGTCCCTTACTTTTTATGCTAACTACCGCTTGCTGCATAAATAAATTGATTCATTTGTTTTGTTTACGGACTTCCTTGCAGAAGCAGTTTCAGTCTGCACTCTGCTCTGACGGGAATGATCTTCTACCATAAATCTGTGACACATTTGAATGGATTGAAAGAAACTTGGTGGTTTATATAAAAACAACAGTGAAAATATTCTTTGCTGATCCGTGCTCTCTACTTTATTGTTGAATTTACACAATCATACATGAACAAACCATGCATTCCTCAACTGGAGTTGAGACAAGTGTGCAGTTAACAGTTAGCTGTATTAACAAGATGCATGGAAAAAGTGACTGTAAAATCACAGAGTAAAAGCTGACAGCTTCAGAGATAGTGAGCTCCCAGTATTATATAAATGATCTAGCAAATTGCAGAAGGCTGCGTTAGTTAGGATGGCACCTGCAGTGTCAGCAATGTCAAGTCTGTGTGACAGAGCTGACAGAGCTGGCAGGGCAGGCGGCGTTGGCGTTTGCAGTATCTATGGCGTCGGCAGCAGAGTGAAGCCACCGGAGTGCAACTCTCTGGTGGCTCAGGAGCTGGCTGCATATGTACTGCCTCCGACACCTAATGCCACCGGCTGCATGGAGCGCAAACACTGCCTCCGCCTCGGCACAGTCCTCTAGGACACCAACGCACTGTTGCACTCACACGCACTGAGCTTGCATCACTTCAGAGCCGGAGTAAACCAAAACCCAGTCTCAGAGAGAGACAGGGATTAAGGACTTCCCCCCACCAGGTGGAGCTGAGACTTTTGAGAAGATTAAAAGCTTGAATTAAGAGCGCGTTGCAAGATCAAGATCTGCCTGTGTGAAGTGGATTCTGATCTCAGACAAGTTACATTGCAAGCAGGGTTAATTTCATGGACAGCCGAACTTTGTGATCTGTAGTTAAAACAAGTAATTTAGCCTGAGATACAAGTGTTTTTTTTGCAGACTGGATGTGCCTTAGGGAATCTGAACTTAGGAGGCAAAAGTTTGTCAGCAAATGAGTTGTGTTGTTGCGAATCAGTGTGAATCAAATTACAATGCGTAATTGTAATTTGAGTAAGTGGAACAGTTGTGCTCAGTGCAGCAGAGCATTTTGACAATTGTGAGTGTTGCTTTGAGTAGTGCTTTGCTTTTCAGGCTTGCGGTCTCAGTAGCAGTAGCAGCACAAAGTTGTTTCCAGTGAAAAGGTTTTTGGTAAAATCTCCTTCTTACCACCAACCAGCAGACAGAACCCAGCAGAGCTTCAAACAGCTAAATGTCCTCTATGTGATAAACATGTCCACCACTGCCACATTGAAATCTAAAAATCAGACAAATTTATATGTATAAATATATTACAACCTTCTTCAGACCCAACATCATACTGCTTTCTGCTTGGTTCCAAATGTCCGTAGTGCAACAGCCTGCAGAATCACGAAGAAGCATTTACTAATGTGCAGGTAAGGTAGTTTAAATACCAGTAATGTCTGTTCAGAGTTGAGGACTAGGAGTGGATGGTGAGATAAATTGGTCTTTGAGCCAAGAGAATGGGGTTTGAGTTGTGTCTGATCAATAATTTTAATTTAATATTGCCTTTTCTTCATTATTATTCATTAATTATTGTATTTGTCCGGTTTGGTTTAAACGACATGGAAACTGAAGCACGACTTCTGCGACAGCCATCTCTGCTGTCTTCTTGCCCACCACGGTAATGAGCCACCTTAAGAATTCACATACATCGTCTTAATCACAATCATTTTTGTGGTGCTATCAGGTGATACGAGAGGTTGATAAAACTTTTTAGTTCCTTTGTTTCTAAAGTATCTTGTTTTACTTACCTTTGGAGTACAGGGAGGCCGTCAGTAACTGTTGCAAGAGCTTTCGCTCATGTAGTATAAACTAAATATGTGACACACGTTATGTTGTTAAGTTACAGGATGGCACCTGAGACAGTTACTTGCATCAAGGGCTGCTGTTGTATGCTAAACCTTTTAGAAATGTGCCATCAGTAACCACTGCATACACTAGAACTGTTTCTGTTAAGCTTGGCATAACAACAGATCTCCAGGTACCTACAGGCATAGTGTATCATCATCCTGCCTATAAAGTAATAATGGTTGCTTAGCCAATGCTTGTCAGAAGTAACAGTTTAAATGGTGGTAATTGGATATGTTTCTGTGGCAATGCAAATAAAGGCTAATTGCCACTTCCACTCTAGGCCACCAATAGATCACCACCGAGTGGAGCTGGAAACCGGAGCTGCAAACGGCCTGCATCTTCGCCGCAAGGCTGCCCTGCAACATGTAAGTGTCTTCATTCCTATTCGTAGTGCGCTCGCGTATCTTAAACAGCTCATTTGAATTGGTCCGCTGCCAAGCGACTCTCTCTCCCTCTTAACAAACAAACACAACAACAATATTGTGAGTCAAGCTGTTGTTTGTTACTGGGCAGCGAGATGACGGCGGCTCTGTGACTCCCGCATCACAAACCAGTGTGTAGTGACCTGACCCCCTGCTAAAGGAGTGTGTGAGGATGCCGAGGATGGGGAAGGAGACATCAAACCCAGGCAGATGGGATGAAACAATGGCACAACGCGACGCATCTGTGACAGCCTGCACCGGCTGATCAAGGCTACAGCAATTTACTGGCGATGATAGGAGATCTTGCAAACACCAAATGTTACCAAACAGGCGAGCTTTGCTTTAAAATTACTATAATTTGTCTCCTGACAGGATCTATACGAGCAGTTTCTTTGTCTTATTATCTCCTTTATGGGTGTAGCAACAGTGGCTGTCTTTTATTTTCCCTGTATTGTTCTTTATTAAGTGGAACACAGAACATTACTCAGTGACATGTCAACTCCTACAATTTACTATGTAGGATATGTTGTCTACATCCACTTAGCTAATTAAGACAGTCACAGCAGTGTAGATTTCTAGGCAGATCAAACAGTACTGTGTTGATATGGGAAACAGAGGAAGACTAGTCTCCACCAACTCTGTTATATCATAATCCCTGTTCCTTCAGCCTGATTAAAACATTTCAACAAGAGCCTGGGCTGCCTACCGTGGTAGTGCTGTAGAGAGGCTCGGTGTAGAAATATCACAGCTCCCTCATTAGTGAGAGGGGATTTCATTTGGAATATCTCACCGAGCACTTTGAGAGATGCGGCTGTATTTACATTTAAAAGATCCAAAGTGGCCGTCTGAAGCTAGCTACCTCTTTCCTTAATTGCTGGCTTCAGTTGTCCATGAATACATCCACTTTATTACTGGCTCTCATTACTGGATGGCACAGAGGAAAGTCTCTTTCTCCTCCATCTCCACCTCTCCCCCTCTCTCTGTCTCCCTCTCCAGCAGGGCAGGACCACATCAGAGTTCTCCCAGTGGCCAAAAGACACAAACAATCGAGAAGGATTAGACTGTAATCCTGTTTTTACTTTCATCTGCCACATAGTCAAAGGGGAAGCTCTGTGGACCATGGAATTCTTGAAGGATATGCTCCGCGGAAAAAAAAAATAGCAGGGGGAAGCAGAGTAAACAATGCAATAGGATGGGGATTACAACTTTTAAATGACAAGGAGACAATGAGCTTGACAACAGATTTAGATTTAGTCTTCACTGCATAAATCTTTGCTCAATGGTGGATTAAGACCGAAAGATACAGTGGAAAAGTGAACAATGTGAGGTTACTGCATCTGCCTTTATGAAAGGGAAGCACTCTCAGGTTCAACATTTGTGATTTTTAAACATTGTTATTGTCTTTCCCAAATGTGGCATATGTGGTTACTTTCAGACTCGCAACAACCAAGTATAAAGGTCTTTGTGAATGACAAACTCACACTGACAGTTACATGTCAAAAAAGCTACTTTTACATGCCCCGTGTCCACATTCTCAGCTGCACTCCATGCTTATTTCTTGATCATTTGGCTTTTTACAGCCCACTTCTTCTTTTTCTTCTTCTACTACTTCTACTACTACTACAGTAAGCCTTGTAGCCTATTGCTATAAACAGCGGAAGCCGCTGGTTGCCGCCAAATCTCTGGTTGTCACCTGTCAGATTATCAGCTCAGCTGTAGGGTTCATGCTACTTCTTGACAGTTAAATGTGTGCAATCCTTAAGTGTGTCCAGTCTACCTCCCAAATGTAAGTTGTACTCAGTTCTTCACTATATGAAGCCTGTCTGGTTTAACAGAGTTGTAACTGAGAATAAGGGCTGCAACTTTTAGACTCAAAAAGGCTCGACGTGATCACTTCCCTTCCCGGCCTTGAAGTTGACGATATTGTGGAATTTGCAGCTTTTCCTCAAAGTGTAGCAGCAGTTTCAGGTTGCTGAAGAAATGCAGCTGAGCAGTTGCTGTAATTCTTGCGGGCACCTCGGAGTTCACTGCTGAGTAATCCAAACCGGTGTGTATCACTTCTCCATTCCCAGAGGGGAGATTGAGGCTGCCATATCAACACAGGATGACCTTGTTTCCTTCAACCCCCCTCTCCTCTCTTGCCTGACACAAACACATTATGGGCCGGATAGCTCACACCTGACCCGTGTCACTCAACACGAGCGACACATGCATGCACACTGGCCAAGACTAATACCGTGTTTGAAATGTGAAGTCCTTCATGGTGAGTAGGTTCTGGTGAAATGACACATTCTCATTTCCCATGGCATTATGGATACAAAGAAGAAGAATAGCCCTAATTGTGCAAGCCACTGATGACCACCATGGATTAACAGATCTGGAGAGCTCAGTTAGACCAAATTATTTGACAGAAAACAGGCACAAAATATAAATACAAGATAATGAGAGAGAAGGGAGAGCTGCGCCGAAATAAAATGTGAATTACAGCTCTGGGATGGAGTTACATTTGGAGAACATGTGCAGATATTACATGTGTATCATTTATCACGTTCTCTGAGGAGTGCAACGCAGGCTGTGTTGTCTAGCTGTCAACACTTTGCTCGGCCCCAAGCCCTGGGATTACACAGAAGCTGATGGCTGTCTGTCAGAATGGGTGGAAACCTCAGTGCGCTAGGCTGGAGGAGAACAAGAGTATGCGTAGTATCTAAGTATCACAAAATGCATTTCAGTCTTCAACCTTAGTCTTCTGTCGAGCAGAGTAGGTGTTTTTCAAAATGGCAGAAAAAGTTGGGAACAGTTATTTATCCGTTAACTGTTTGCATCTGCACACGTTGGTTGTTTAGGACACTGCAGTTCTACAGTCAGTTCAGGACTTTTGTCTGTCATTTAACCAGCAACTTAACTTTCTGTGTAATTTCTTGTAACAGATTGTTCTCATCTGGTAAAATGTGGTAAAAAGCATCATTGCTCTAAGCGATCCCTATGATATCGTCATCCTCTCTGCACCACACCATGGTGCCATATTGGATCATCTTATTTTTCCAGCACCTTCATTCAAAGTGCTTTTCTCTTTCTCCATTTTCTTTCTTTCCCCTTCTTTTCCTTTTTTATTGTCTTTGCCTCTCTACTGACATCTTTTGTCTTTTCTTTTAGTTTATTTTGGATTCCTGTAATTGCCTTTCCCTTCCTTTCCTGACACCTGGGATCCATCTCGACTTAGATCCAGCCATCATCCAGATTCCCTTTGAAAAGCAGAGAGATGGAAGTGAGGGTTTAAAACTTTATGGCGAGAGCCTTGGTACCACATGCCGTTTCAGTAGCAGCGCTGTTAGCGGCCCCACCGATTTATGGCTCATGACACACATACATTTAATTTGTAACCAAACACTTCCTCTTCGCCTCAGTTTCCTCAGAACTCTGGGACACATCTTGTTTTCTTAGGTCAGGGGTTAAACAAAGGAAACATAGTGCTGGCTGGCTGAAGGGCCAGAGCCAGGGGTTTGTCAGGGTCGCCTCCACCAATGAGGCCAGGCTGGAACAGACTGCGGGACACATCAAGGTTAAAGGTTTAGCTGTGATATCCGGTGGGATGGCTATACCACTGCAAAAACCTTAATGTGGACATACCGCGTAGTATACAACAACATCTGAACATAAAACACTCAATCTTCTTCTTCTCTCACTCTGAAAGAAGCCCGCCCAGTTGTTGGACGTGACATCTTTACTGCCCCATTGGCCATAAACCCCCCCAGGGGCGGGCCCAAACACAGTTACACGCCCCACTAGCTCTCCGCCTCTGTGCAGCAATGTATAAACATATAAGTTTATTTAGTGTGAATGTCCCACAGCGATCACTGCTCTTCCTGTTCATAAAGCCCACCTCACTGTGCATGGGGTAGAAAGTGTAGCAATCACAACTGGATTTACTGGCGGTAATAAAAAAATACCTCAATACTCACAACATGGGGGGATATTATGCAGCTTTTATGAGTTACTGTAATAGTCATCAACATCTGATCCGGTTTTTCAGTTGCAATTTATGTGTATGTGGACATTCTGGCATGAATGGGCTACCTTCAGTATGAAGACTTTTAATATTTAGAACCAGCTATGTGGACTTTCCACAAAAGTGAGAAATCCTGTTTATGGCGCAGCACCCGAGGACACTGAATGGAGGTCACCAAGAAGTGCTAAATAATCATCCCACTCTTTTCAGTGTGAAAATGACAGACCCAAGGGGGATTTGATCAACCCCGAGGGAAATGTGTATTTCCCTAATAAATTTCATAAAAGAGAGTGGGTAAGGAGAAATTTTTAGTATGTATTTCACATGTATGCCAATTTTCTGAATATCAGAACCTGTCCTCCAATAAAAAGAAACTAGCCCACATGTAATTTTTCTTAGCAGATATATAATTTACATTCATTGTCAAGCAAGCTCTAGAGATTATACAAAACAGCACAAGCAGTTTCAGCATGCACACTGATGTAATGATGAGGAGTGATTTTGAGGAGGATAAATGGGCTGACAAAATATTGGGCTTTAACAGCACCATCCATTCCCAACAATCAATCAGTGCGTTTACATGTACAGCTGAATCGAGCTATGCTCAAAATTCGACTTTCTGACTACAGTCCTTGTCCCAGTTTACATGCAGCACAAGAAAATCGTATAACTGTTCTCCTCCTCCACACTAGGTGGCGATATGTGTCTTTTCAGCTGGATAACGCCACGTTAATCCGGCCCGTTTTCAGGTTGACCTATCACGTCATATAATAAACAAGAGTTGTTCATGTGGCAGACCGGCATTTCAAACAACAACCATAGGGATGATACATCTTTTAATCTGGTACGTAATGTTCAGGCTACTTCTGGTGCAGATAAATTGTGCGATATCATTCACACTGTTCTTCTAGCGGTTCGGTTTTGCTCCTTCTTCTGCTGCGACTGGCTTTCTTGGTTGTTTTTGTGCTGGGATCAAACGGCAGCGCAGTGGTTGTGGAGCATGCGCACACGCAGTAATGTGATTGGAAAACTGCGGTTATACATGCCGGAGAAAATCGAATTCCAGTCGCATTATCTGGGTGTCTCAATCGGATAATGAGAACTCCGATTTTAATTGCAGTAACGTGTTTACATGCAGTAAGTAAATTCTCCTGTTATAGTCCGATTAAGGCAATAATTCGATTTTTTTTACGTGCATGTAAACGCACTGACTGTCTCATTTGTTTGTGACCATGGTGATGAAGTGCCTCTAACCTTAAGTAAACACTTATTTTTATACAAGCTATGATTTCTGAAGCAAACCAAGTTGTTTCGGCCTAAACCTAACCAAAACATCTAAAGCTCCAACATGGCTGTGATTTCTAAGCATACATCTGAGACTTCTGGCTCAGTACAATATAACTTTCAAATAAGAGGTTTAAATAATATTTAAAACGTGACAATTATCCGGAGAACCATCAGAATGATGGCCTGGAGCCTCTCCTTTGGGAGCTGATGATTATGCTCTAACAAAGATCTGCCAGGCCAATCAGCTTGTTTGAATGGGCTTTACGCTGTGATGGACAGAAGAGTAAGAGCAAATTGCATGTTGCCAGACATAGGAGTAAGAATTGAGTGTGGCTACAGCTAAATGAGCTTTATTCGGCTTTATTAAGATTTAGTCAGCAGAAATCACTGTTTGTTTGTTTTTCGCTGATTTAACTGACCCTTCTGAACTGAACCAACTGAATTAGAGAATCGGGTAAATTCATTTCTTAAACACTGACTCATTTTGTCTAGACACAAAGAAGTAGAAGCAGCTATGAGAGAAAACATATCTTCATATCACATGAGGAGCTGCAGCCAGAATCCCTCTCTACTCCATCTGCTCAGCACAGAAAGCTGCCAACTGCAGCTCTGCAAAACCGCACACACATCCACTCATCGCATGCAAATCCATACCAACATACACTTTCCTTTCAGCAGCACATGTACATGTAAGCCTGTCTTTGTTACCTGGGCGACACAGGCTGCGCTCCAGTAGCAACGCAGCAGAATGTAAGTTTGCTACAGGATCCTAAAAATCAAAGTATCTGCTTGCTGTCTAAACAGTGTGCAGCCCTGACGCTCAGGCAACCGGCAGGGCAAGGCTCTGTGCTATAAACAGAGCTGAGGCTGAGGTCTGGGCTGCCTTTATAACTCCTGTCTCCTTTAGAGGCGTCTTTATGGGCCATTGTTCACCATATGGGGCGCGTTAAAGCCAGGGACAGCAGGTAAATCACAGGCTTGAGCCCAGCACTCACTCCAACCAGCCGAGCGGAGGAGGATGTGGCCACCAGCTTGTGTGTGTGTGTATGTGTGTGTGTGTGTGTGTGTGAGAGAGAGAGAGAGAGAGAGAGAGAGAGAGAGAGAGTGCTGTTTGCTGGCTTAGTCAAAGGTAAAGTAAAACTAAGGCTCTGACATTGAGGCTAGTAGGCTAAACATTACTTAGTGTTGCTTAATTTTTAACGCTGTGATTTCATGAGTGAATTTGTTGCCGACGTGTCTTGTATGTATCCCACGTGTCACCAGTTTAACACACTGAAATGTTGACATTTCTCTAGTTCCATTTAAGGAACACAAAATATAAAGACGTCCATACTGTGAAGAAACAATGCACAGATGCACAGGCACGGCGATATGTTGAAACTAAACCACAGAATATATAAATCATACCTGATTTAATAAATCACTGCATTTTCACATTTATCATTTATCTGCTTTTTGTGTTTTGGACATTTTTAGTGCCGTCATTTGTTTTCTCATATTGCTGTGAATGAAGGTTTTACAGATTAAACACATCGGCCCCAAATTAGTTTTTTTTTTCTTTTTTTTTTTTTAAATGAAGCTGTTCTGCACACCTTCTCTCCATCTATCTTCCCCTCCCTTTCCTCCCCTCCCCTCTCCTTCTCTCCCCGTTGCCGGGCTGCTCACCAGCAGGGGGGCCTGTAATCCCAGTAGCACCATTGTGCGGACCGGCAGGTATTTCCCCCACCGCCGCTGAGCAGCCGACTCAGCTGACTGGCAGCGCTGTGGGAGCAGGAGGAGTCCTCCTCCTCAAAGACTGACTTCTTTACTTCCTGTCTCTCAGCCTGGCTCTTCTTGAAATTCACAATAATAAAGACGGAGGTGTTTGCCACGCCGATCTGCTGGCCATCCCAGCTTTTCCCCAATATTAACGTTTCAAAGTCGCAGTGTGAGAGAAATGCGCATCGCGTTAGCTTAGGTGTTTGGCTGTTTAATACCTAACCTTCCATCAACCCTAGAGACAACCACTTAGTCTCCAGCAGCTTTCCATTCAGACCAGTGGAGGGCTACGCTTATTTAATCTTGACTGATCTGGCCTAACCAGTGAGTGGTTAATGTTCTCTCTGTGTGTTTGTATTTCTGGCAGAGTGTGCGTGGGTTTACTAGGGGCCTCTTCTGATCCCAAGTGAGGTGGGGAAACTCCCAGGGGCCAATAAAGGGGTTCAATCTGATCCTCAACAGTTCTTTATTCATTATCAATATTCCTCTTTTCAGCAGAATTGATCATGTTGATTTGTTTAACAACTTGTGGCGTAGTGTTTGATTAGGATCTAAGCATGTCGTAGTTGTAGAAAGTGAGAAATAGACCACTTGAACTTTCCCTTGTGCATTTACAGGCATCATTCTGCAGTGTCTCATTTGTTCGTACTGCTTTATTTTTAAACTGGTATCCCAGCATGCAATGAAAATGGCATGTTAACATGAGACTAAAAATCCTTGCAATAATACTTACCACTACATTACTAGATGGATACAATGGCTGTGGCGTGATATGTTGTCAGGCGTCAGTAGCTAAGCGTGAAAAGCTTCCAGTCAGATGAAAGGTGAATGAGTAGGAGTGTTTGCCATTGTTCAGATGTGCACATGTGCTAATTATTATTTATTTAAGTCAGTCTCAACAGGGTCAGCCACCTCTCAGGACTTCTCAGGACAGTTCTTTATTCATTTATTCATTAAAAACTGAATTTTCTGTGGACTGACTTGAAAAATAAAAAAGAAAGAAAGTGCATGCATTACATTGCTTAAAGAAGAATTAAAGAGGATTTCAAAGGGGAAGATATCTGCAACCTATAAATAGTAGCACATGTAGTTGGGCCAATTCAAGGAGCAAATGAGGTAAAATTACCAGCTGATCTCAGCCATCTCATCTCTGTGTTGTTGTATTTGTGCTTCCAAACCCATGCAGAAAGGTTCTTAGTGTAGCTACAGTAAATGTAGTGAGTTTAACTGGGACTCTTTAAAGAGAGGAACACTACTGTAGCGGCCTCTTAGAAGTTCTGCCCTGCTGCCTGTGGCCTTTGCAGCCTTGGTGGGGCGCATTTGTCCCCCCTGCACCGCTGTCCTGCCAGTTGGCAAGCCTAAGCCAGGAAACTGTCAGTGTCGATTGAGCTGAGTGGAGGAGGTCCTGCTAAAGGAGCCTTGCTAGTTCCAGGGCCCACCTCTGTTTCCAAAGCATGGGAATAAAGAGCTCTGCATTCCACAGGTCTGAGCTGCCAGCTTTCCCCCTGCCCACAGTTCACAGGGAGCCCTGAATGAGATTAACAAAAGCGTTCTGTTGGACCCCTCTTGGCCGCCTTCCACGTCAACAGCTCGCAGGGTCAGGGGTCACACTAACTACATTCATTCCCAGCAGACCCCTTGCTCCAAACACAGGCTGCCAGTCGCACAAACTCCCAGCTTTCCCTCTAATCCCCCGAGATATGTCTGATCTCTCCACATGTTTCTGCTCAATTAAAGCAATATCACACCTTGCAAATGGAACAGAGAGAAAGAGAGGGAAGCAGGAGAGAGTGCGGCCGCAAAGACGACCAGAGGAGAGAAAGTGAGAAAAGCGAATGAATGGTGCATGGAGAGTGAAAGAGGGAGGATAATGGAATTATTAATCTGCTCGTGTAAGGCACTAACACATGAGTCTGCGCACCTGATGAGACACCGCAGGCAAAAGCTCAATAGTTGATGGAGGACACATGACTGGCATGGTAGCAGCGCCCAATACACACACGCACACATGCACACACACCTGCTTCATTCTTTGGCTGAACTGAGGTGCATTTGAAATCCCTCTGTATTTCTTCAACAAAGGTTAGGATTACAGCATCATGTCTATGTTGAACACTTCGTTCTGATATGTTTGTTCTTTTGTGGATTTTGCGTATTTTGTCAAAGTACTCTTTACAACACGGTTAACCATTTTAACTGCTATCTTTCCTCTTTTACCGGCTATCCTTCATTTTCTGTTCAATATAGTATTAAGCTGCAGACACTTGGACCTCACTTGAATTGTATTTTGTCTGAATTATTTACACTGCAAAACCAGTCTGCATTCAAAAGCACAACACTATAAAATAATAAGTTGCCTTTAACAAATGCTAACAGAGACTAATACATGCAGCACATACATTTACGCTGCACCAACTTTGATCGATATAAATAATGGGTCAAAGGACTGTGTGTTGTGTGATATAGCGATGTTTATAACGATGAATCTAGTGAGGTTCACTGGCTCACTTTTTTTTTTTTTTTATGGCAGGCATTTTTACTTAAACTTATTACTTTTACCCACCAAGGGTTCTGTATCATAATATCATAATCAATCATCATAATACTTTGAATACTGCTTCTATTCATCCTTTGTATCCAGCTATCAATCTCCCATGTATCATGCATCACCTAGCATCTTGTACTCTTGTTTGTATCATGTTGACATGCAGCATGTATGCTTTATCCAGATGCAAGTCTGAATATTTCTGTTTGCTTCTCTCCTCCCTTCTCCTCTGTCCTACTTCCCTCTTTTTTCCTGCCTCTCTCTCCCAGCTAGTCTCCAGCAGATGGGTCCTCCCCCCGTACGAGCTGGGTTCTGCTCAAGGTTTCTCCCTGCTAAAATTGTGTTTTTCCTTGCCGTCGTTGACTTAGCTCTTGGGGCTGTTTACCGCTCTGCATCCTGTAAAGCATCTCGATTTGGACTGTTATTGGTGCCATATACAAAAAGCCTGACTTTGACCGAAGTGAATGAAAATGCTGCGCTGTGGCGTAGTGTTTGATTAGGATCAAAGCATATCATAGTTGTAGAAAGTGATAAATAGACCACTTGAACTTTCCCTTGTGCATTTACAGGCATCATTCTGCAGTGTCTCATTTGTTTGTACTGCTTTATTTTTAAACTGGTATCCCAGCATGCAATGAAAATGGCATGTTAACATGAGACTAAAAATCCTTGCAATAATGCTTACCACCACTTTACTAGATGGATACAATGGCTGTGGCGTGATATGTTGTCAGGCGTCAGTAGCTAAGCGTGAAAAGCTTCCAGTCAGATGAAAGGTGAATGAGTAGGAGTGTTTGCCATTGTTCAGATGTGCACATGTGCTAATTATTATTTATTTAAGTCAGTCTCAACAGGTTCAGCCACCTCTCAGGACCTTGGTGCAGTGTATGAGCCAGACGTATATAAAGTACTAGAGAACCAGACTAAAAGTACAAGTACTCTATCAAAAAAGTGAGTAGAAGTTGAAGTGTTCTTTTAGCACCACATTTAAGTGAAAGTATTAAAGCATTCAACATTTTTTGTGCTTAAGTATTGCAAGCAGTTTATTTTAATATTTACTACTCAGGTACTGAAAGTAAAAGTATTGCATTGCGTAGTTATTAAAGAAAGCAGAAAAATGTGTGAGTATCATTGTTTATATTATCAGAAATGTTAAGCCTGAAGGACACTCACAGTTCCCTTGGCTGTGGCACCAGTACAAGGACAGGAATGTACAAGATAGAGTACATGAACCATGGTGTCTATCACTATTATAAAACCGACTAAAGCATGACGGACCTTGTTTACATAGTAATGGTTGCTGGGATGGATGATTGGATGATGACTTGGGACAGAGTTTTGCAAAAGGTCAGATGTAACAAGTAACAATGCAGCACATAAAAAATGAATCGGAGTAAAACTATTAAACTCATTTTAAATATGTAATGAAGTAACAGTGGAAGTAGGACAGATGTAGCATTTTACTACAGGTTAGTACAGTAGTGAAGTTCTTACACGGATGAACCCTCCGGATCACACCTTGTGCTCTATCTTTACAAATAGCACAAGTGACATGTGAACATCTTATTTAGCTACTAGCTCCCATCATTTTTTAAATGCATTGTGATAGAAATATCAGCAGCTTTTGCTAATGATGCAGCCTTTTAGCGTTGTGGGTTGTAAATAATGGCTGCATTAACTGTAAATGTGTCCTAAGATGAAAAATCTCCCTCACTTCTCCTCCAGAATGACACTTTGTCTTTGTAATTCATAAGCAACAACCTTCCGGCTAATTGTTGCACCCCTTTAGAAGGGTTTCATAACAATAGGTTATGAACAGAAAGCTTAAAGAGCCCTTTATAGTTGACTTTGTGGTTGATTTATAGACTAGGACTAGACCCCAAATGTCTAATAGCCAAGTGATGTGCTGTTTCTCTGATTCACTTCCTGAAATTGTGTTGTGTGTGTCACTCTGGATAAAAGTATCACCTCAGAGCCGTGAGCCAAACTGACAGTGTTTCTGGATTCTCCCTCTAGTAAACATGGAATCTGTGCCCACAACATGAAAATGTCCCACTGTAGTTTTACTCACAGCTCAGAGGAGGGATGTTTGCTTTATCCTGCTACTGAAACCAGTGGGTCCAAACAGCAACGGATAATTAAACAGGGCAGGATTAGAGAAACATCCACTGCGTAAAACGTATATAAAAATGGAGGTGAGGTTGGAGGGGAGGCGGGGATGGTCGGTGGGGGTTGTTCACACAGAGGATCATACATTGCTTTTTTCTCTCCCAGTATTTCTTGTCCTTGATCTGCCTGCTTTTCTTTAAGCTGGATCCAGAGCCCCGCCCCCCTGCCGTGCCTTGAGCCCAGAGGAGGGGAGGCCTCGGCCAGCTGCAGGCTTCGTCGGGGCCGTAAGCGCCGGGGTGGAGGGGGTGGTGTTTCGGGGAGCTTTTCGGGGGGTACGTGGAAGCAGAGACACGGTGAGAGAGAGGTTGCTGATGACAGCGTGAGTGCAGCGGAGGATATTGCACTCAAAGACACAACACGGGCACCCCGAGAGATTGAGTTTCAAAGTGGCAAAAAGAGCGCAGGATTTCCAGGGCAATCTGCTTCCACAACACCGACCGTCCACAGACACTCAGCAGTTAGTTGAAGCCGAGTTTGACTCATATTTACATGGGCTCCATTTATGGTATTCTAGTAGCTATTTGTCCTCAACACTTTTTTCATTACCTAAGTTTGTCACCACTCTTTTGATATTAATTGAATGTGACTTTAAAGCCATTCAACAGGGAGAATTCCCTCAAATCATAATTAACTCTGTTCATTACTACATTTCTTTTAGGTCAGTAGTATTTAAATATCTTTAATGGACCATGTGATGTCCCACAATAATCGACTGAATTCATCAGTGTTGATAAATGCTGTTACTATGTGTTGACTTTTTACCCGGGTGTAAAATATTTCTCATTTCCTGTAAAACTCCACTCACTGATCACACATTTAAAAGGCATAATTTAGAACAAAAGAATATAAAAATATCAAAAGCTGACCTTTCTAATGTGCTGCCGTCAAAAGGAAGATGTCGACAGTGGAGGGTAAATCTTAGTAACTCGCAAAGAAAGAAAAGAGACTTTGTGGCAAAGATGCTAATGCAGGCTAAGATACTAATGATTGTCAGCTGAAAATAAAACAATCACTTGGCGGCTGTGGCTCGCTAGGTAGTGTGGGTTGTTCACAAACCGGAGGGTTAATGGTTCGATCCCCCAGAATGTTCCACATCACAAAGTGTCCTTGAGCAAGACACTGAACCCCCAGTTGCTCCCAGTGCATAGCACTAGTGTGTAAATGTGTGTGTGCTGGGTAGATGCGTCTGTGACTGTAAAGCACTTTGGGTAGAAAGATGATATCTAAAAACAAGCCCATTTACCATTAACTCTCTAAGAAGAAGTCACCTTGGTCACTTATGAGGCTTAAGCTGTAATTATTCTGCTATGTGAGCTACTTTCAGTCATGTTTATGCTGTCCACAGATGAAGGCAAAGGAAATACACTAATTCTACAGTGTGCTACAAGGAGCTTCGAACAACAAGGGGAGCCATGATGTTTACCTAAAAAAGGCAATGAAATGGATTCTAAATTCAATCCCAAAGTTACACCACGGAAGTTGTAATGCGGCTCATTCGGTACCTTTGCTCAAAATGAAGGATTTCTGCCAGGCTGCCATTTGTGCCATCCAGTTGGTGTGTTTTGAGCCCGAGCCAGCAACCAAGACCAGTCATAAACGTGTAAAATCAGTAAGAAATAGCTTCATCTTCACTTCTTGCAGGCAGTGGTGGAGGCATTCAGATCATCTACTTAATTTGCTTGACACTTCTCTGTTATAGGCAGATGTTTGATTTAAACCATTACTTATGTAAAAGTACTAAGTGCAAGAAAATGTCCCCTTTGAGTGTTATACGACTATAAATGATAGACTTAGATTATTATTACTAATTTGAACGTAGGATCTTTCATGGGAGGTTTGGTTTGTTGAAACATTAGTCAGACATGCTGTCATGATCACACAGAGCCCATATTGATATGTCCTCACCAGTCCAAACATTAAAATAGAAACATTCAAATTATGTGGTAACTAAAGGAAAAGTGGCAAATGCACACGTTCCTTAAAGCATTTAAATGCCAATTAACAGCATTGCATTTGGTGAGGATTTTGGGACTTGGGCTCGTCAGTTTTAATTTCAGACTTGGATGTCTTAACTTGGGATTTGATTCAGGACTTGAGCACAAAGACTTGACCATGAGTGGAGGACAATCCAATCATTTCGCAGGTATTACTGTAACAAACATTTCAATAAATTCTTTGATTAGTCATGTGACTTGTATTGAAAACTGAAGTTCTGTGCAGCGGCACCGGTTCGATTCCAGCCGGCGCCCTGTCTTGTGTGTCCTCCCTCCCTGTCACCTCGTTTCCTGTGACAAGCCGTTGTCGGAATAAATTTGCAAATGCTTCCAAAAATAGCTTTAAAAATCACAAGGTTTTGTCATTTCCATAGCTTGTATGGCAAATTATGATTTCGACACATTTTCATTCAACATTTGTTTTTTTGCTCTCATGCAAGTAATTCTCTCTAAAAAGAGAGAAAGCCCAGGTCAGGTCAGCATGACATGGAGAGCAGTAAGAATATGAATATTTTTTGTTACAAAACAGTTCCTCCCATGTGCAACACAAACTAGATGAAACTAGAGGATTAGTAAATCTTTTTAATTTGTTGTAGTGTCATTTAAATTTTTTACAGAGAACATTTATAGGCTCTGAGCATCAGAATATAATAATCATGATACAAGATTTATCTGACAACACCACTTACATTACATGTATTTATTTGCTTTTAATGGTGTTCAGGAAAGTACGATATAATCATAGCAGAAATGCAGGAAATGCAATGAAATAAACATGACATTTAATTTGTAAAGCCTTATTAAATGTGGTCCGTTATAACACTGTGTTTGTGTGTGCAGCACGTTTCACCGTTTCATACAGTCCAAAGGGAGAGCTGTAGGTTTGGGACTGCAAGAAATTAATATTTTAATTGCTGATGAATAATTATTATCATGTAGATTCATATATTAATCATTTGGTCTATAAAATAGTAAAAAAAAAAAATGCCCAGCACGATTTCCCAGAGCATAAGCTAAAATATTTATATTGCAATTTATCGTATAAGGAATCATTCCTCACATATGAGATGCTCGGACTAACACCCGTTTGGTATCTTCCCTTGAAAAATGGCCATCACCGTTCTGTTGGATGACTGGTAAATTGATTAGTTATTTCAGAACTGAAACGATAATTTAAGGATGACAAGGAACGATTCAAGAATGTCAATGACATTTTTTTTACCCCCTTCAAAATGTTTAAAAAATTAAAATTGTACAGCTACATTTAAAGTTTGAGAAATTTGTCACTTCATGTGACTTGACAACTATATTAATCAGTTTAGAGGAGAAACTCACACTGCGTGTATCTGGAAGGTTTGATGAAGCATTAAATATTTCTCATCAATACATTCATATTTTCAATCTGGATACAATTAAATGCACCTTACCTGTGTGAATCTGAATAAAGAGTAATAATTTCATTGTCGACAATGCATTTGAGAGCTCTTACAAATGACTAAAGTGAACTCAGTGTTGCAGTTATAGATTTCTCATCAACGTGCACAGCCAGTGATCCTGTTAATTCTTCTGGGAGTCCAGAGCAGGTGTGATGTGATCGCTTTGGGACACTGTTCTGGTGCCATCAATAGAGGGCGCTACTACTCAATATGTGGATCTACTGAAATAGAGCCAGAGAAGCATGTTTTTTTTGTTTTGTTTTTGTTTTTTCTTTCCAGATTAATATTTGATGTGAAAAGTAGAAGAAACTGATGGTATTTGACAAAATAAAAGAAATAGATCAGAAAGTCAACGTGAAAAATAAATTTCAAATGTGGACACGCAGAGATCCTCTCATCTGACATCTAGAAAGCATCATGTCTACCTGGGTTCACTCGAGGATTAGTCGTGCGCTGGTCTGAGGGGAGATCCGGTTGCTCAGATCAGATGAGCCAAATTGTACTTTCAAAAAGGAATAAAAAAAAAAAGAGAGAGAAGAAGATCACAGACATCCTCTCTCTCGTGCAAACACTCAGAGAACCAGGAGCATTACCATAAGGCGCAGCTCCAACATGTGTAACCAAACAGTCATATCCCAGAGATGGTGTTTTATGATCTGTTTGATAACTTGTGTGAAACAGCACTCCCTGTTCATTTATAAATCCCTGGTAATCCCCAAGAGGTAGTGACAGCTGATTTAGAGACGCTCGGGGCTCGGTTGGTGAAGATAAACTGAGGTACTTTCTAGCGGCGAGGTCTGCAGTGGGCCCAGAGAGTCTAAATCACTCTTTAAAGAGACAAGGAGCCTCAGCTACAGTCACTGGGGGCTCTGAGTGTTGAGGGGCCACTGGCCGGCTCGCACCACATTAGCTTTATATCAGAGCGGGCTATGCGACGGTGTTGGCGGCGGGTCGATGGTTCCTCCAAAAAGTTTCCTGAAGGAAAGAAAAGGAGATAATTCATACATCTAATGGGAGCCATAAATCCCTGTATTAACTTCACCGCGCCACAAAGGAGGGCACGGCCTGGAGAAATAAGAGACAGATGAGGGCAGGGAAGAAAAGAAACATCAATTAAAAGGTAGAGGAAGAGGAAAAAAGGAGGGGTACGGCTAGGAGAACACAACGGAGCGAGGAGGAAAGATCTGGGTTCACATCGAGACATGATCCAGACAATCAAAAGGAGAGGAAGGAGGGGCACCACAAAGGAAGAGAGGGTAGAGGGGAAGAAGGGGTGAAGGCAGGCCCCGGCGAAGGGGTGAGACAGGAGGCGAGAGGGGCCTGGTGGCAGGGCGCAGGCCTGGGTGGTGCGGTGCTAACAGGCCCCCGGGGACCCGACGCTGCAGGACCATATGGGGAGCAGTGAAAGGGAGAAGAGCAGCGGGAGCCCCAGGCTGACAAGCCACCGCTGCCCCTGCTTCAGCTGTTCCCCTGGAGCCCCGGGGACCTGGGGATTAGAGGCACACAACAAAGACAACACATACAGGACAACACGCACACACACACACACACACACAGAGTGGACACCAGTGGAAGGAGTCCACATCCACTCATAGTACAACAAAGACATGAACACACTGGCACACACACAGACTCATGTAAACTCGCTCACACAAAATGGATGCACTGCCAAAATAAAGCAAAAAAGCCTGTCCACTTACTTATGGTGCACAACAAAGGCTACACTGAACAAAACTCATGCACACACATCCACACACAGTGCCAGCAGAGAGCGGCAAGGCCAAATTAAGTCCACTTATGGTCTAAATGACTGGAGCCACACAAAGGCTATATAACACACAAAAGCAGCAGGTACAGCCATTCTCAGATGCACACACACACTACTATGTATTTCGCACACACATGTGCTCAGTTGCACATGCAGCATAATCATACACTCAGCTGATACAGTCTGATCAGGCTGCAAACAGATACAGAAGCAGTCAGACGACCAGGCAGTAGTTTACACAGACCATAGAAATGAAGGGCTAACGGGAAGGAAGCTTGAATATGTTTGTGAAAGAGTGTCCGTCATCCAGGTGATATATGAAAACACAAATAAAAAAAGAAAAAGAAGATGGAACAAGGGCAACTAGACCTGTCCAATAAAGAAAATGGTAGTACTGAAAGTACAGAACCAGTCAAAGCTGTAGCAGCAAGTGGGTCTAGAAACTGATTCTTAAATACAAAATTTATATATATTTCTGACTGGATTTGTTTTTTATTCAAAATTCCAAAGCAGACGAGGTACGATTTTGACCTCTTGTTAGATTTGATTATTTTTAGGTCATTTATTAGATTTGGATTCCCAGGGAACCATGGACAATATCAAACATTCATCCTTTACACATGCTACCACTTTTTCTTTAAATTAATTCTTGAACTCACATAAACCAAATAGTGGAAGTTCATTTTGTGCTGATTATAGATACTTCATCCACCAGTGGATCCTGATTTCTTTGCGTTTGACAGAGCGCGTTTTTAATATTGACATGGTCATAGCTGGTAAACAAGCTCTACTCTGCAATACACTTTTACTGACATTCCAAAAACATAGCCACTCGATTTGTCGTCCAGCTGCAGGCACTGGAGACTCGGGTTTCTTTTATAATAATGTAACCATGTTGAAAGATTTTAATGTTTTTTGTTGTCAGAAATATCCACCAATACAGTGTTGAAGCATGTTGTCTTTGTTGAAGATCACTGTGCCTGCTGCTTTCAGTTAAAGGTTTATTTTGAAGTAGGACCGACGAATCTAAAATGCGGTTCATTATTTACATTTTTACTGAACCTATTATAGGTAGAAAAAAAGTTTTTTTTTTATGAACTATGCGTGACTGAGAGAGATCCTGCTACAATATTCCACAGCACCTCTAGGAGCACTCTTACTTCCATTTGAGAAACACTGGCTGAGAGCGATGCACGCTGATTTGGCAGAGGAGAGGTGGTGCAAGGAGAACCAATCACAAACACCACTTGGAGCGCTAGTTATGGGTGCACCGCAGCCGTAGCCACAGGCACAGCGATTCATCTGCAGGTAAGGCTGGGCCCGGTCGTAAAACTTTTTGACAATCTGATTAACAGCGGATGTGTCGGCATGTGCGAAATAATAACTTACATCATTAATGGGGAAAAAATATTTGCTAATTACTTTCTCTTTTAGCGTGACATTTCATCGGGCACGAAGCAGCCGAGAGTCATCATTTTTTGTTTCAGAGCAGTGTTACCAAATCATCACGCGCCTATGGAGGCAGCTTAGAGCTAATGCCAAAATACAATTTGGTGTGGGTTTCTAAATGTGAGATGCTTGGGTGGGTGTGTATTTTTGCTGCATGTGGATGGCACCACAGTCTATCCATACGCCTCTGTGGAGTCCATGCACTCAAACACGTGGAGCTAGAGTAGAGGCAGCTCACTGAAAGCTGCCATATCTCTGAGGATGTTGCAGTCAAATTTGTCCCTATGGAAACATGCGCAGCACAGTTCAACAGTACTTGAGACCACAGCCTCCTTAACGCTGAACACCTTAACTTTCACTCTTTCACTAAGATAACCCTAACCCTAATGACCTGGCAAATGTGTGGTACTTAAGTTAAAGGTCTTTAGTGTATGTGTAGCAATTTGATAAGCGCAGTGGACACCATGGTAGCCCAGCCTCCATTCATCTATTTCCTAAAAGATACAGGGTATGTGCTGAGCGCCGTGTAAAACAACCCCAGAAAGAAGGGTTTTTTTTACCTCCTCTGGTGAGCTGCCAAGCCCCTGTCAAGCCCACAACCAAACTTTCAACTTAATCTACTCTACCCTAAAACTCTACCGTGCGATCGAGCTGGTGAAAGTTACTTGCCTCAATCAAATAACAGAGTGGGGTAGTGTGTGTAAGTGTGTGTGTGTGTGTGTGTGTGTGTGTGTGTGTGTGCGTGGGGCCAAATCGGAACCTTCACACCGTTGCTAAATCTACCCCATGGCAGCAAGTACCTGCTGCCTGCTATCTCCGTCCCCCCCTGTAGCCCGAGGCCATAAAAGCAGCCTTGGCTAACATTAGGCTGCATTTCCTAAGGCTCAGTGAAACAGAGTACCACCTGTCCTCCTTTAATAACACAAAAAGTAGCTTTTCCCTTCTCTCTGTCTTCCATCTTCACAAAGACAATGAGCTGCTGCCTCTTTTACAGTGCGCATTGAGTCCGGGCTGACGGGCTAACCCTCCTCCAGGCTCAGGAGGAAGGGGGTGGATGGTGATGGAGAGGGGTGGGGGCTCAGCTCAGCAGTAGCACCTGCAGTGTCACATCCCAGCCTGCCTGTCAACCAACCAACCAGCCTCCAGTCCATCCCAGTCAGTGTGCTGCCTGTCTGCCATTGAGTCTCAAGTCTTCTCCCAATTCCCCCAGTTCAGCTCGGGATGACAAACAGATAATTAATTTCCCTGACGCCAGGAGAAGCAAGACTCAAACTGGGGAGGAAGACTGCCTTTAGCAAAAAAGAAGTGGAAGTGGAGAGATTAATTCATGAAGCTGTTTTTTTTTCTTCTCCTGGTAGTATTTGCATGAGGAGTTCTGGCTGTGGACTTCAGTATGCTGTCCTCTCCTCCCTCTCTTTTCTCACACACACACTTACACACACGTCTAATTCGCATTCACCTCCTTCTTGTATGCATTTTCCTCAACTTTAGCCTTTGGCGCTCTCCCTCTCCAATGACCTCACACATCAATATGAACCAAAATGCATACATTACACTCATTAAAATTCATTTTAAATCTATTATATTCATAAGATTAAGAATTAAAATGATATGAGGACAGAGCGTGAATGTGGCTTTATCTCTGTTAGCCACACAATGAACTCCGCTTTAACTAAAAAAATATGAAAAAGCTTTCCAACCAAATCTGTCCTGATGGAGATAAACAACTTGAGCCCTTCCTGTTCGTCCTAAATCGAGAAAAGAGACAGATCCGGGGAGGCAATTGATCTCATTATGCCACCGCTGAATAGTTTTATGGTCATTACATCACAGCGCAGCTTGCTCCGCCACTTTATCCGTATTATGATGTATCGAACTCAATTCCTCCGCGCCGCAGATATAGAGAGGATGTCTCCATTTCCAGTCTGTCACCTGAAACCGGCCATTATTAGTTTCACACTCAAAATGATGTACAGAAAGGTTACTTTAGTGAAACGATCGGCCCTTTACTTTTAACGAGTGCATATATCATAAAGCAATCCAAGGGCAATAATCGTTCATCATTATTGAGACAAAGACGCTGCTTTGGGGACACGGGCGGCAGAATGGAAAACAGATTTCCTTCGGGCTGGGGCCAGGGTGTTGTGTTCGATGCAGAAATAAGAGGAAATCTGAGTGTTTGACTCCTGTAACACAAATGTAATGATTCTAATCTGCCAATGGACACCGAAAAGCTGCACTAAAGTACTTTTCCTTTCTTTTATAATTGCAGTCCAGACCACAGAGATTGTCTGAACCCAGATCTGGGGCCAATCTGAACATTTAAATAAGATTTTGTCAACTTAAACAACCCTCTTCTGTGTTTTAGCATGAAACCAGGACGAGGGGATTGGTTCTGGGGGGAGTTTTCATTCTATAATGAGTGCTCTGAATAGGAGACACTCGGGAAAATTCTGAAGTACAGTAAGGCGCCTTATACACATAACTAAGCCAAAGTTAGCCAGCAACCACTGACATTTTTATTTCTGCGTAATCAAAGCTGTGAATTACCGGGAAAATGCAGACCTAAAACAATAATTCACCATGCGCTGATGTTATTAAACCTGAGTTCTCAACTGGAACCAAATGTGATGCGCAACTCCACACGTTCTTAATTACAATGTGCTACGCTCAGCAACCTTTTAATAATGGTGGCAAACAACAGATAGCCTTGTCAGAGAATTCAGGGACATTTTTGGTGACTGCCTATTCTGGGGTTTGATTTGGATTGAAGGAGGTAAGGCAACGGCAGGGAAAATGTTCGGGTGTTGCAAGCGTTCATGTCTCCAGGCAGTCAGTCCTGGCATATCCAGCGTTAATCATTTTCAAAAAAAAAAAAAAAAAAAGTTTTCTGTGTTTATTGGATTACTCTGTACTATAATAAAGTGATTGTTGCTATAAACACTAGTAATGGCCTTTAACAAGTGTCAGCTTACAACAACTTACTGCACAGTTGATCACACAAAGGTTCAAAATATCATGCTTGTACAAAACATGGTATTATCCATATAATTAAACATCAGCTACTTTTCCACGGATACAGATTTTGGCTGATATGACATTCATGTTTGCTAGCCTATAGTTTGGATTTCACCAATTGCAAATGCAACTTTAGTTACATACAGTAGTTAGTGAAAAGGCCTCTGTCATCACTGTTTTCAGTAGAATACAAAACTAAGTGTTTTTGCTTCCTAATTATGACCATGATGCCGTTCTTATGTGCGGATGTTGTGGAAAGTGAGTATGAGATTTTTTAATTTATTTTTTAAATGGAAATAATGATTAATTATTCATGATTATTTTGTTTTTCAGTGATTCTGCAAAATTGTCCACTAATGGGACTGTAATCAGGTTGTACTGTACCGTAATTCATGATATAAACAACAAGACAGCAGAGAAATCTGAACCTGAGACTGAGTTTGGTGACACCGATATGAAAATGTCAATCTGAGCTGGAGGTTTTGTCTTTCTGAAGAGAAAGGACAAGCGGAAGTTTCCCAGCTTGCTGTGTGTGCATGTGTGAGTTTGTGTCCCAGTCCCTGAGCGTAAGGTGAGAGGGTTGTTGTGCTCCGTTTTTTTTTATTGCGCTCCAGCCTGCAACTGAGCCAGACTTTTAATTGCGGTGGCGGCTGTGGGAGGGGCTGCTGGGGCTGCTCGTCACCCTGCTGCCGTGAGCTGGGAGGCTGGGAGTCAGGGCAGGTCCTGATCTCCTCCCCAGGGGCCTTGGGGCCCTGCAAACTGTCACCTCTTCCTCCTGATGCTGCACACCTGAGGCTCCCGACACTGCAGCCACGCCCCTCTCTCACCACCCCGACAACCCCCTCCAGCCTCCCTCCCTCCTTCGACATCGCCTCCCCTTCCATCTCGCACCCGCCGGCCCCTCTGACATTATACAGTTCACAACGTCTGTCTATAGCCGTCTGCTGATCAATAGGCTTGACTTGGAGCATATCGACGCTGGCATCGGGCTCATTGATCACATCCAGCCTCCATGGTTGGGTTTTCAAAGATAATTGGGCCCGGGAACCTGTCTCTTTATGAGTGACAGTGGGCTGAAATGATAATCAACTGGATCCAGTCCAAGTGCAATCCCAGTAGGACTGGCTGGACTCGAGGCAGGCAGCAGGGTTTCCTATTTTTAAAAGGATCTTTTAGCTGTAGCCTCCAACAGACATTCAAAAAACATAAATACTTCATCTATGGCTATTGATGAGCCATAGATCACAACAACCGGTGCAAGATTCACACTAAAAAGTGCTAAAGTACAAGTTATCTGTGACTATAAATAACAAAATTATAATATTAGCTCAGAAAATCATTAGTAATACTTAGGCAGAAGTGCGGCAACAACCAGATACCAAAAATATCTTTCCCTCCGGACGCTGAGCCCCCTCTCAAATTGAGTGTCTGAGAGATGATGTAAGGCTTTAATAAAAGGCCAGGCTGCTGATATTGATATTCATTATTACGCGGCCTGAGCTAACCCCATTATGTTCCCATTAGGGCTAATAACACATACAGCTAACTCATTTGTTTCATTTAGCCATTCTGCATATACAAAATTAAATGACACCGGATGGTGACAAAAGAAGACAGAGTGCTTTGACTGTGTTTGTGCACAATTTCTGCTCGTGACGGTGTTCCCAAGATTTTAAGAGAAAAGAGAGTTAACAGAATATCAAACGAGACCTGCAGAGGATAATGAGCGTGCTAAATCAATATTTCATATGTGAAGAATGAGATTTATTGTCTGTTGCGTGTGTCAAGCAGTAATTTATTTATTTATTTATTTTCCTGACACAAATTCTTAGCTGCTTTCCAGCAGGTAGCCACAACACAAGATCAGCAGCACCAGAATAGCTTTGCGAGGAAGTGATGTAGCTGGTGAATTGGGTGAACGACGGTGAGCCCAGGGCATAGGCCTACATATTCAGCGAGAAGAGGACTCAACCTGCTTTTGGAGGATGAAGGCTGCTAAAAATAAGCCAGAGGAGCAGAAATCACAGAGAAAGAGAGAGAAAAAGAAAGAGAGAGGAGGAACTGCCATCAGCAGGCTGGGCTGGGTTTTGCCCCTCGCTGATTTAAGCCAGAAAGCTCCCACATCTCCACTGCTGCCCCTGCTGCCCCTGCTGCTCCGTCTCTGAGCCCAAACCCCCTGTGAGACGCTGTGCCCCTGTGCTCAGGCTGTCAGGCCAGCACACCAGCTCACTACCGAGAGGCATTATGCTAATGGGAGGGCCTCCTTCCCTCTCTCCCTCTCTCCACAGCCCTTCACCGCTCAGTGGATCAGCTTGCCTTAGGGCCCTGCTGCTTGTTTTGACAGAGCATCCCCTGATAGTTGGGATTAGTCCAGCTTGTTTGGCTAAACTAGGAGAAGGGGATCTTAGGCTACTTTGAGTTTTTGGAGCTCCGCTGGAGCCAGATGCCTCCTGCTTTTATCCCCACCAGGAGAGGGCCTGCACCCCCCAAGGCCTGCCTACAGCCATGGGCAGCCATAACCATCCAGGCAGTGTCAGGACCCATGCTGCACACGCACATGCAGCACAGAGAAACACTTTCACACACACACACACACACACACACACACACACACACACACACACACACACTCTCCACGCACCATATCCAGAAGACAAAATATTCACAGCACATAAATAGTCATGCAAAAGAAGAGAAGGCAGATGCAACCAGCAACCATCACAAACCTCCTGCCATGCAAGATAGAGACAGCAGGAGTTACCTCATACTCAGAGACTCAAAATCCACAGCAGACCACTGGCCGCACAATAAAGAGTTCAAGAAGTGTAGTGATTGTTTGATTGTTTCTTTCATTCCTGTTGTGGTGTTCTGGGATAGAGGATAAAACACCAGGGTCCCGGTGCTTCACAGGGAAGCCTTACACGAGGAAGTGCTGTTTTACGGCTACATTCCTGCTCTACATTAATGGAGGCGTCGGGCTGCTATCCCTTTGAGAGAGGCTTGAACCTCTCTATTAAAGTGGCTGACCTGTGGTCGGCGGTTCAAACAGCCGGTATGCACATTAACGTCACATTCCCGGCGTTAGCGTCTAAAGAAGGAGGAAAAGAGAATAAATAAGAGGAGGTGGAGTGATCTCCCTTTCAGCAGCCGTCCCCAACAGGAGGCCCGTGCTATATTTTATTCACTAATGTCAGGTGGGTTCAGGCAGACTCAGGGTCGTCCTCAGACCGGCCTGCTCCCCTGTTTTCATCAAGGTCAGCGGGATGAAAAATAGAGCTATCCCCCTGTTAGAGAGACTACAAAACACTGCAGCTCAGACAAAATGTGCGGAGAGGAAGATTTAAGAGGAGGAGGAAAGAAGAAAGGAAAGGTAAGGGATAGAGAAGACAACCAGATATGAAAGGATAAAGAGGATGTCAAAAATGTAAGAGACGCAAAAGAACAGAAAATACACAAATAAATAAAATTACAAAGGACCAGATGAGGAAGTTGAGATGGGAGTAAATTAAAAGTGGCACTGGAGTGGGGGCGGGGGGGGATGATGAAAAATGAGCACAGCAGAAACAGAAAAAGTAGAGGAGGAAAGAGAAAGACACAAAAGCAGAAAAAGAAAAAAAGCAATACAGGAAATGTTAGGAGCGGAGGAAGGAAGACAATCAATAATATGGAAGAGGAGAAGAACAGCAGAAAGAAAAGGTGATGAGGAGAGAAAAGAGGAAGAAGAAACTGAGAGAAAGGAGGAGGGGGGGCTCTCAGGAGGGCTGGGTCACGGAGGCCCAGGGGTGATGTCAGCCTATTAAACTGATTTCACAGGTTCCCTTAACGAAGCCTCTGGCATGTTAAAGGGCAGGAAGCATCCTATTTCAGTCTTTTCTTCCCCTCCCCTTTAGAGCAGAGCGAGTGCAGGACTTATCGACAGCTACTGACAAACAGGCGTGAAGGAGGGCAGCTGCTGGGGCACTCCTCTCAGGACCCAAAACACAAGGTGGTATTCAGCGGCGGACCTGCCGATCTTCAAACCCCAGCCCAACTCCATCTCCTCGCTCCGCGCTGGCCTGACAGTAACCCGATCCTGAATGTTGAGCACCGCGGCCCGACAAACGAAGGGCTACTCCGGGCCGACAGCACTCCTATTTTTGGAAGGAAGCCGTCAGGGGAGTAAAGTTGCGCTGGGTTCCAAAATCTTGACACTTGACTGTTGAGTGCTAAAGTCTGACAATAAAATTTAGTGTAGTCCAGAGGCAGTTCAATCAGGTGATACGGTTAGCTTGTCACTTAAGTTTTGGTAGAAATGTAACAAAAGCCTTGAAATAAACTGACTACAGTTTCTCCGATCGCAGTAAACACGGTCATTCCAACACTGCACAAAACTATTAAGTTGGGGTCAAAGCGCCAATGTTTTTAGGTTTCAAGCATCTAAAACCTGATATTAACAATAGACAAAGATGTAATAAAAACACGAGACAGATAAAGTATTTAAATCATTCTTAGGCATAAATAACTAACCACTGTATAACAGTGCTACAGTAACAGGTGATGGTGAGGGTTATCATTTACAGCTTTTAAATACGAGTCACTGTGGGGTTCATGAAGAACTTTGAATTTTGCATTACACTCATAGTTTTTGAAGACACAGCTGTAAATGGACTCTGTAAGTGTAACCTATCTATAGAGCTAAAAATAACCTCTACCATGGAATGAGGCTGTTGAGATGAAATGTAATTAACTTGTGTATGTATGTATGTGTTTGTGTGTGTGACTGTGTGCATCCTCTCACTCCCAAACATATACACAATCTGCTGAATCGTCCTGTCTGTTATCTGCAGCTGGCACTCTGTTGCCTTGCTATCAGTCCCTGCAGCATATGTTACCAGGTGTTCTCTCCCTCCGAACGCAATCTTTCATCAAGGTAACCCAACTGCAGACAAATTAATTAGGAGAATCAAGTCGACAGTGCCGGGGCCCAGAAGTTGAAGGTGTGGCGTATCAAAGCAAAAAGCCAGATTTCTTGGCTTCTGTCCCCTTCTTTCCTTGTTTTCCCATGAAATCTCTTCTTCAACTCCCTCCCCCAACACTCTGCACAGATCCTGAAATCTTGAATGTGTTGAAATGCCTCCATGTCTTTCATGTCTGAATTCATTTCAAAATTCCCGACATAAAATTCCAACATATATAAATTGACTAATCAGAAAGGAGAGTCAAAAAGAGCGGAAAAATGGATTATTTTAGGATTTCTTTTATTTTGCTTTACACAAACAATCAATTTGTATGGTTAAAGCCAAGGTTGATTTTATTATTAAACAGATCTATGTGTTAATCCCTGGATGAATCCCTAAAGTTAGAATGTGCATATCAATAGAAACAATTATCGTTGAAGCAGTTATGTCTCATTTATAACCTTTTTGGATTTTGGTTTAAACGTACATCACAGCACCACTGCGATGGCTTAAGGGCAAGTTGGAATAGGAAAGAAAACTGGATCTGTGTGTCTTTTTGAGACAAGTGGGGTTAAAGTTCCTTTAATGAGCCGAATAGCTACAAAAGCAAGGAAGTTCAACCTTACTCATTACTTACCTTACTCATTACTCGACAAATGCTTAACTAGGAGTAAGCTTGCTAACTAACTGAATTGCATTCTGTATATGTTTTGCAGTTTAACTCGCTGCCATTATACTAGCATTTGATGGAAGGACTATGGACTTGATAGCATGTTTGGTTCAAGGAAAACTGAGCCTTTTCTTCATCAGCACTTGGACTGAGCGGGCGCTGTCATTGGCCTTTAAAGTGATGATTGATTGATGACTTTTTTTTTTTGCCTTTAGTGAGCAACCCAATCGGAATCTAGGATGTTTTAACAGACGGCCTTCTTTAGCTGACCATGAACTTGCAGACTTCACACCCTGTTTAAATCTAGTTTAGGGGAGTCAAAAAGTATATTTTTATTGAGCCGCTACAATCCCTAATCACAGCGGTAAAAATAAAAAAATAAACAGTTTTATTATTATCATTATAATTATTAGGTAGACCTTGATCATAACCGGCTTGACTCTCTTTTGTCTTCAGAACCCGAGGCGCAGAAAAACCAACAGATGAAAACAAAGAGCAGAAAGCCAGAAGAGGACAACACCTGTAGTGAGAACAGGACCAGGACATGAAACTCAGAAATAGTCAAAAACAAAAATAATAAAATGTGGCCCCTCAAAATGTTTTAAAATAATTTTCAGTCAACTAAGAGATCGACTGGTCGAAGAGTACTTCATCATCCAGCTGTAAGGTTATACTATATGGTGCGTATCTTTATATTTTTAGTCAGGCAGTTTAGTAAGTTAAAGGCATTTGCTATCGCTTTGTTCCCTGGATATGCACTTACTATACATTTTTCTTACATATGCACTTAATCATATGTATACTGTATTTCTATACAGTCGGCCATAATGGCTGATTCCAGGTGGCCCCTTTTTTGTGATTACATGTGACCAGACTCAGATTGAAGCATTTGAACTGTGGGAGGTTCATCCTGTTTACAGTGATATACAGCACATTGTTTAACATGAATCTCCAGATGGGAAGGTGGCTAGTGTGTCTGAGCTGCACAAGTCACATTTATGGGAAATATAGCAGGTTGAAAGAGAATTCAATTTGTTGTCTCATATATGTTAACAGAGGTAATAACTCTGGCAGTTTATTGCTGAATTGTCACTTTGCTTGTTTTAGATTAGGAGTTGGCCAGGAAACAACCCCTGAGTACTTTGGAGAAAGAAAGGACATCAGTAACATTGAGCACTTGTGTTTGTGAGTTTAATTTCAGACATTTTAATGACTACCCTGGAAGACGGACCAACTTCCTCACCCACACATTTGTGTTGGGAAAAGCCTAAAGACACTTCGTTGGAAACTGATCATGCACTGGCAAGGATCTGCGTGGCCAATGAAATCGTTAAGGTGGGCTTCAAATGGTGGTGGACAGAACATCAGCAGCACGTCATGTGAGCACTGAAGGATTGAATTAGTTCACAACAAAATGTACTGCTGCTGCAGGGGGTGTTCGGAGTCCACCGTCATGTCAATTGCAAAACAGAGTGAGAGCAAAATAACTTGAAAATGAATAGTTATTAGTGGCCAACTGTGTGCAGAGATTTCCTTTTTCTCTGTATCAGTTTAAACACGTTAAATGCCCTGCAATAAAATCAAACTCTGGACTCATTTCTGATAAGAACTGAGTCTAGTCATGGAAGGCTAAATGAACAATTTCATATTTGAGTTTGTAGAATTTGCTAAAGCACATGAGGTTTAACACAGGAATATATCAGAGATTTCATAGGGAAGAAGAGAAATCCACCCTGTGAAAAACAGCTAAATACAAGACAATGTTCTTGGTGACAAGACTGAGAGAAGATGTAAATGGTCAAACTCAGCCATGCAACAAAGCTGAATATGATAAGTGCTTTTTCTTTTGATAAAGAGTCCTCCTTCAGCACCCGCCCTCCCTAGATTTCACTCTCAGTTAAATGCACTATTTGTCTGCTAAGATTGAAATAAGCAAATTGCCCTTTACTTTATTATATTTCTGCAAGGGGAAAAAAATATCTTCGTATGGATTTGAAGATTCAGTGGCAATCTGCTCATCACCATTCACACAACATCGCACACACACGCACACACACACACCACACCAGGAGAATTGGCTCTGTGCACTCACTCGTAGTCTTTCAGCTCTTAGCTAAATGGATCTCAGCGCCATCCCTCAGACACCAGTGACCTTCAGTCATTTAACAGGCAGTATGATAGGAACATGATATCAACACCTGAACAAAGCGCAGTGTAAAGCGCCACATCAAGCTGCTGTTTATTCATAGCGCAGTTGGTTGGGTCTGTCATCTAGAGGTCAGTCATTTGAATACTCCCCCATTACGGGCGACCGCCGTCCCTTTGCCTTCCAGTTAAAACAGCCGCACATCAGCCACTTCAAAAGAGCCCGGCTTCAAACATCGCGTTTCCAGTATGACAAACGTACTTCACAGCAACAGCTCTGACAAAATATGCAGCAGCTGCCTAACGTAAAGGATGAAACGTGTAAAAATCAAGACTGTGCTGCGCTGGTGTCAAAGAGGAGACATAGAGAGGCATGGAACAAGAGAGTGAGAGAAGAGGAAAGGATGGCAGAAAGACGAGGAAGAGGCAGACAGAGAAGACAGGAGATGGGAGAGAAAAGCCCAAGCAGGCTTTGTTTTAATTACCGGTGCAAGAAAGGCGGAGAAAAGCAGAGATTTTTGCTCGTTAGACTACTGCTTTGGATCAAACACTATATTTACATATCAGATTAAACCGCTCCCGAAAACGGTGAGATCTGAGATGTGAAGGCACGGCTAACGAGAGGAAGCCATCTTCTCGCTCACATTTGGTGAGGGGGAGCAACACTGGCAAAACGGCTCATCTATACTTATTAAAAGGAGCTGCATACAAAGACTTGATGAAGACAGAGCTCTGAGTCGACGAGCTGGTTAGTGCAAAACACGCCGAACAAGTAAACCAAACCAAACGCAAACCGCACACCATCGCATGAGGCAAATGAACTCAGAAAGCTGGAAGACAGAGGAGTGGACAGAAACTCCATTTTCCGACTCCTCACCTAGCCAATTAGTAGCTCTGGCAGGTCAAAGTGTGTTATGGGAGGTGGTAGGAGTTTAGTAGTAGCACAAATACATTGTCAGGAACGACACCCCTCCTTTCATCCTGCCTTTCTTCTGCAGCCTTTCTTCTCCACCTCTGCAGAGGGAGAAGAGAGGGAGGGAGATTTGTGGCTCAAGGGATCCAAACGACTGGCCATCATTATTCCCTCTCAGATGCCAGTCTAGCGAAACACCCTCACCCCAAACACCACCATCACCAGGCCTCCCCCGACCCACGCCACCTCTTGCGCAGGCGGCTAAATAAGCTGCAAGAGGCAGAAGCTGCAGCGAGGTCTATGTTCCTCACAGAATAAAGACTTCTGAGGATGAAAACTCCATTACCACAGAGCTGCCGCTTCCCTCAGCCATCAAATGAGTGAGAAAGGCAGAAAGGGACAAAAACAGCCCGCGACAAACAGATCGCTGGAGTGTGCGTGCGTGCGCGCAGTTGTCTGTGTGTTTTCATATCAGTCAGCCGAGCTCACACTTGCAAGGCCACCTCCAAGAGGGAAGATGTGTGGCAAAAAGCAAATTCGGCATCTATTGGAATAACAATGGAAGTGATTGGAGCTAACAACCCGAATCACTAGGCGCGAGGATTTGAAACATATGTCATGTTGTTGCGCATCAGTGATAAAAACTAATAACAGTATTCCCTGACTGCACTGTATGAGTGAGAGTCAGACACAAAGCCCTAGTAGAGCACAACTCCCCTGCTGCCCCCCCACTCCCCCCCATCCCACAATGTCAGATATATCAGCAATGCTAATGCCCAGGCAGCATCCTGCGCCGCTCTCCCTGAACCACTGAAAAGACAACCATTTAAGCTCTAAAAGACACACATAAACAAAAAAGGAAGGAGGAGATGAAAAGAGAGGAAGAAAATGAAAGAAAATGCAACAGGGAGAGAGGAAGAAAGAATGAAGAGAGGCTGGGGTTGAGATGGGGGGGCGAAAGAGGAAGTCAATTACGTATTCTGAACCTGGCCGATGTAGTCCTCAGGGATCTGCCTCCGCACCTCAGGATCTGTAAATAATTGACAGATAATATTAATTGGCTTTGGATTAGTGAGCAAGCTCGGTATCACACATTAATATTTGATCAGAGGATGATAGGGACCCTGGCAGGGGATCCGAAGGGGCAGCTGAGGCTGTTTTGTTGATTAGGCCAGAGAAGGGAGGAGACAGAGGCAAGTGGTAGCGGTAGCGGCAGCAGTAGCAACAACAGCAGCTCCAGACATACACACACACAGACACACACACACACACACACACACACACACACACACACATGCACAGATGGAAACACACAGTCGTGGTTTGATGCTCCTGTTAGCTCCAGGCTGCTAAACCTCCTACTGCCAGCAAACTGCCTGCTTCTTGTTTCGCCACAAAGAATAAGAACAGAGAAAAACAGAGGAGGACTTCCGGAGCTGCTTTGATTGCTTTTTTCTTTTCCTTTTTTTTTTTTTTTTTATCAGGAAGTGTGAGTGTGGTCTACTAGTCTGTGGGGAGTACTATGGTTTTTTTTTACCTGTACGGGTACAAGATTGACCACGTAGTAAAAATAGTACATATTCTATACTTATGAGACTTTTAGCTTTTAAGACTTTTTGCTTTTTTTGTGCGTCTTTATTATATTGTGTAATTTAATTCATACGTTATTTATCCCATTTAATGTCTCACGCTTACTTTTCAACACTTTAAACACTTACTTTTGTTACTTTTTAAAAATAAAAATGCAAAGAACCATGAAATATGAAACTAAATACACAATAAGATAGATAGATAGATAGATAGATAGATAGATAGATAGATAGATAGATAGATAGATAGATAGATAGATAGATAGATAGATTCTTTATTAATCCCAAACTGGGAAATTTCACCGTTGCAGCAGCAAAGTACAGGCACTCAACACCATACATAATATATATATGTAACAGGAAAAACACAATCTACTGTATGCACATTATTTACAAAATTATAAAAATAAGTGAATTGAAACAAAAAGTTTCAACAATTATTCTTCCCCAGCAAAAATGGGTAAAGCTGTTAAATACTATAGCATCACTGTCATCTGTCATATACATATATAATGCTATTATAAATATATACATAATTATATATGTGTGTATATATACACACATATACATCTATATAATTAAAATAACTAACTATAACTAACAACTAATTCAAATAACTAATTCTGATTAAACAATCTGGGGTTCAAATTCCATCAGATTTAAAGGGAATTTGGTCAAATTTGACCAAAGCTTATGCGGGAGATGCAATGGTCTCTTAAAGCACTTGCATTCTCAGCTGGACATGTAATAACCGTGCAAATATATTCAAAAACTTAAAGGTGCGCAGGGTTTCCTGCAGCACCAGCAGCGATCCTCCGAGTGGTAGAAAACAAACAAGACAGATTTACGCAGCAAAACAAGCTGGCAGACATACACGCGCAATTAAACTCATGGAGGCTAATTAAAGTGTTACTGGAAGCACGCAACTAGAGTGTGACAACATAATGAAAGATTGAAGAGGGGAGGAGAGACATGGACCCCCCCCCCCCCCCCCCCAACACTCACCCACCCTTCCTTTCTCTGAAAACAATACCACCTCTCCCTTTCTCCACTCGCCTCCTCTCTCTCATCTACCATATGCTGCCATTTGTTTAGTCAAATCCCCTTTAAGCAGTGCAGATCTATGGCTCTGAGGCAGTGCTTTGCTACAACTTGGATCACTCTCCATAGACACATCGGCAGCTCGTATCCCTCATGGCTCGTGTCACTCGGCCAGCTAGAAGAGTCTCCGGGGAGCGGCTTTTTATTGCTTTTCCACATCATTTGTCTGGCGATTACAGCTAGCCTCCCCTGAACCAGGGGAATAATCTCAATATTTCAATTTAAAGATAGCAGGAGAGAGAGGGAGAATGGCTACTTTGGCTTGGAGATTGTTCCTGCACCACGCTGTGAAGAGGGCACTGAAAGAACGAGTTATAGATCATCTCATGACACAAATGACTTCTTACTATTAGCAGGACACCTCGGTCAAAACTGCACACATTTCAAGTGGGCTAGAAGTGAGGGTTTGGTACTTCTTGATGGAGGGTTAAGCTTTTTATTTTCGCAATAGCAGCTATCATTTATTAAAGGACTCACTGACATGTCTCCACAAATGTCTGATTTGTTCATTTCTATTTGTCGCTTTTGCAAATTCTTAGGAGTTCCAGTCATGTGGTGTGTGTTCCAGTTTACTCTCTCAATTATCCTGCATATATTTAGTCTATTTTGCCAATCAGCGTAAAATAAGAGAAAATGTCGACATGTTAAAATACTACAAATTGCATGTATTAAGGGAAATTTCCAGCAGAAATATCAGTGATCTTACTTCACACAAGGATTTTGTACTAAAGAATGATGATGGTGGCCAACTATCACTGTCTCAGTCTCTTATGATATTATTTGGAGCCAGCACCTGAAAAAACATCCTAACATCTCCAGAGCAGTCAGGCCTAACAAACGACCCAGATAAGAGATGAGCGATGGTCTGTTAGTACTGATGGTGTAATATAACTGTGTTAGAACTATGAGTCATTGCACTTTGGCCGTAGTTCTTAAATTCTCAACTGCCAAATGTAGTGCAACTGAAAGGAATCACACATCATCGTAGTTTAATAGCTTAGTCGGTGGCCACATCTGGAAAATGACATTGTAAGGAGTGATATGGCCTGGTCTCAGAATGGAAAGGGTTCAAGTAAGTAAGTCAAGAAAGTGCTATAATTCACCTTCCTTCAGTCATATACGTGGACCTTTTCAGCAGATGCCTGGCACGCTGTGTGAAGCTGAAGTTGCGTTGAAATGAGAGTGTTTGTAGTCTGCATGTATCAAGATGTAAAGGCTGCACTACACATGGATATTTACAGCGGTGTGAAAAAGTACTGGCCCCCTCCCTGACTTCTTATGTTATTGCATGTTTGTCACATTCAAGTGTTGCTGCCATTCAAATGTTTCAGATCATCAAACAAATTTAAATATTAGACAAAGATAACACAAGTAAACACAGAACACAGTCTTCATTATGTCCTTCTTCAGCCATTCAGAGGTGGGCTTGCTGGTGTGTCTTGGATCACTGTCCTGCTGCAAAACCCAAGTTCTCTTTAGCTTGAGGTCATGAACAGAGGGCAGCGCATAGAGCTGGGCGGTATGACCAAAAATATATATCACAGTATTTTTCATGGTATCACGGTATATTACGGTATTTTTTTTCCATGCATAATCACGTGTTCAAAGCATTTTCAACTCGTTGAGAGAGAAAATAATGCAGCAGATTGTCTAGGGATGGACTATTTTACTATGATAATGAGTAAATATTGTAGTAATCCCACACTAGTATAACAGGTTTGCCCCTGTGTTACCACTGCACAAATAAATAAACAAATAAATAAAATGAACGCTATCCAGATGAAATGAAGAAACAGAGGCAATTACGGTTCCATTTATATTGACGTATTTATTCATATTTAAACATATATCGAAGCAATTGTGGGCTGGGCACCTACATTTTTTTCTTTTATTCATAAAGCTTAAATTGGGGACACTTGGGGAACAGCTTTAGCTGGGGGACAGGTCATGCAAAAGTTGGACATCTGGTCACTCTTAAAAAACCCAAACAACTGACACGGCACCTTTTTTCTCCTTCTGCCTTCATGTTTTGGACCTTTCCATCTTCACCACGCCTCCCAGTGACACAGTCGCACCATGCGTGTAATGGTCTGGTCTGAAACAATGTCTCACGGCACAGTGTTCCAAACGCTGCCTAATCTAATACATCAGTATGGCAGTATATTAAAAGTCCAGATCATAATGGAAAAAATACTGGTATTTGGTATGTCCGGCCAGCCCTAGCTGGATATTCTCCTTCAGGATTTTGTGATAGATAGCAGAATCCAGGTGTGATAAACCACAGTTAGCTTATGTGTAACACAAGGGAAAAAGACCTTTTCACACACAGACATGTAGGTTTTCCCTTGTGTTTGCTTGTGTTGTCTGTGTTTAATATTTTTTGTTGGTTTAATGATCTGAAACATTCAGGTGTGATAAGGCAGGCACCTTTTCACACAACTGTATATGACTGAGTGATACTAGTCAGCTGGTAATCAAACAATTACAATTATTATTTACACCTTGTACCTGCAACACAGTTCTGCATCCATATTACACACTAACTGTTTACAGCATATGCTGATCTTTCTGCTGTTCATTGCTGTTAGTACGCAAGCAATCAACATTTTATACTAACAGGAAATGATGCAGCGCACATCGGGATGCTTCCTGCCACTTAAACACACAAGCCTAAAATATCAAAAGTTGATTGTTGTTTTCTAAAGCTGTTTTATGTGGTTGTGTTGCTGTCATTCCCAATTAGTAAAAATTTTCAGCTGCCATCACCTCCTCTGTCTCTAGTGTATCGCACAGCAGTATACAAACAAGTCATCTTTAACCAGCACGAGTTGAACGACAGGAGTCACCTCTGCAGGTGAGTGATTAGGCAACACAAGTGCAGCTAATGCATGTACTGTACACAAGAGAATAAAAAAAGTCTTGTTTGCAGCATGTTTACTGTACATACATATACATTCTAAATGTGGCCAAGGCAAAGTGTAAGTGGCCAGCCTTAATCACACCATACTGTGATTGCTAAAGAAACAGCTCCCTTTTATTTATTTAGCGTCACACTATGTATGTGCTATTCATATTCTCTGTAGATGAAAAATGCAGAAGCCCTAGAACAACATTTATTAAAATGTGTGGGGTGCCATCTTGGAATACTGCAAGTAGTCTGATCACATCCTGAAAAAACAGCCTGAATGGCACCAGTTCTCAGGCCCAATTTCACCATTTCAGAACAAATTTTGCCATAAAACAACAAGATTGCACATAATTTATGCAAACTGAATCCGTTTATCAAACGTGTATGATCTTACATGATTACACACTGTTGTGCAACTATAACTATGCAAGTACAAGGTGATTTTCACATAACTTCATACAGATGAGATACAGATGTTACTGACAAAGATAAGAAAAAGAAAAAGATGTAATACTGTGTGGTTTGCTGTGATCTACTATGCCTGTACAGACCAGCCTTTATATGAACGACCACTGCTCAGCAGAGTTGGAGTAGCTATTGACAAGCCATAATCTACACCCACGGATTTAGGAGGGGAAAAATAACAAAACACAAAGAGATGAAAAGCAGACATGAGTAAGAACAATCTGTTACAGAGAGGATTGCTTGAGACTTGTTCACGGACCCCATAATCCCATTGCTCCATTTCATGCAGTTTTAGCCAGGAAAGCTTATCCCCAGCATGTAACCCTTAACATACTTCACTTGGTAAGATGGGAATCAGACAAGGGACTGATGGGAAAGTTCCAGGAGGGCTATTGAGTCTCATGGAATTCATTAATGAAATCAAAATCTAATCAAGTGAAAATATCAAATTGGTTATGCTTAACAGGTGAGCCACTGGCCACTAGGATAAGTATAGACTAGTTATAGTGCTGCATGCTAACTCTAATTTACTGATTTCAGCAGACAAGCAAAAAATGATCAACTTACATTATGTAGAAGATAATTTAGCCTGTTGACCTGTCATCGTTGTTGCCCCAACGTTAATTAGAATATGATTAAAGACATTTGGATGTTCAGAGAGTGTAATACTGCGTGCCTCAGTGCTATAACAGTTGTAACAGCACAGTCAATTCATAGCCTGTTTGTAAATCTTACAAACAAGACACACTAGGTCTCTCCTTCTCCTAATTTCAAGGCATTTTGGGAAAGCAAACGAACGAGCAAACAAAGGGGGAGTTTATCAAGCTGGCACACAAATGAAGGCAGCTACAATTGCAACATGTGTTCCAAGTGAAGCACTGGTTGCACCCATGCTTTGGTGTCCTTTAAAGACCAGGACTTGCATGCATGACAAGTCAAAACTATGCAAATTGATGAAGAACAGATATGTGCTGACAACCCTGTGGATAGAAACTCCACCACATACTCTGTTAAACCGCTGCCTGACTTTTAGCTACTTGGCCCTTCTGCTACCATTCTGTGCATATCAGTCAAATCCATTTATGTAGCAAGAGAGGACATGTATTAGAACTTTTACGCATTACATTGAAGGCGACTCTCCCCTTTTATGAGACTTTATAAATCGTGCTATGAATAATGTGGCACAAGTAGAGGCAGGGTGTAAAAGAGGTGTTTTATACAGCAGTGGTTTAAGAGATTGACTATGATGTGGACTTTATAAGAGATGGCCAAAAACAAAGAGGACACAGAGCAGTTTTAACTGATTTTTGAATTGTCACACATCAGTTACCATGGTCCCGAATGCACAAATGAGTGCAGCTGACTTATTTTTATCGGTTCTTTCACCATCAGCAAACGGATTCAATACGTTTGACTGTTTAAGGGACAGTTCATAACGTTTAGCGTGGAAATCTGAGCATCTTAATGAATACAATGCCGCAGGTGTTTACGCTATAGTCTGTCCTGAATCAAAAACAGAACCAGAATCAGATAGTCCTCTTACTGTGGTCTTTGGCAGATTATTTGCACCATAGTTTAACACAAACCATACTACATACTTGATGGGAAAATGTACCAGATTTTTGAGTGTCGTGTAAAAGAGCAAAAATGAAACTGGATAGTCTGGTTTTGTTTAAAAGGTAACAAAACTTAATTTAAAAGATGCGGTGAACTACTATAACCAAGCCTAGATCAGTATGTTGTGTGCTTGTGTGCAAGAAAAAACGCTGACATAAATGCCAACAAAAAAAGCTCTTTCATCCTGGTTTGGTGTGTGTGAGTTTGGCCCCATGTAGAGCCACTTCTTGACCCAGACGCTTTACATTTAAATTATGTCATGTATATTAAAATAGCTTCTTTGTGCACTGGGAAAGTCTTACAAATATTAAACTTTCATGGTTTAAGAACTAATAAAATAAAAAGTAATAGCTGACCATGTTCGCAGTTTTCCAGGCATTTGAAGTTTTTTTTTTTTTTTTGGACAATGCTGCTGTAGAGGAAAAAGTCTGTGGTTGCTGACTGGGATGAATTTGTCTAAAGGCTGGCTCAGTATGTCATATCAAACTGGGGTTTGCTTCAGTTGTACACATGGAAGGTAATTTAAAAATGCAATATGTATATTATTAGTTGGGTTTTGTTAGCACCGATCATTTATATTAGTATTAGTATTTATGTCTACCTGGGATACATAGAAAGAAGCCTAACCCCTATGCACATTCAGCCTGGTACGAGGCCATATTTAGTCACATGTCTTTATCAACAAAACTAAAGACTTACTGTAGTTCATGTGTGGTCTGTGGTAGTTTAGGCTGTATTTTAACTTGTCACACTAAGAAAAAAATTGCATTAATGCTGTTGCCTGATGTCTCTAGTAATTCAGAAGCTGACTCCCTGAGTTAGAGTTGAAAGTGTACCTGAGCAGGGTTAACTTCTCAGTGGACTGTGTCGGAATTGATTTTTGGTCATCTCTCGGTATATTGATCTTTCCAGTTTTCTATTTTTTATTTTTTTTTCTATTTTACAGTTGTACTCAAAACTGCTCTCAACTGACAACATGCCTATAAATAACAGGAATATATACCACTCTGTGGAAGATGGACGACCTGCCAGATTTCTTTTACCTACTGTAGATGTTTTATTTTACTCCTGGGAGGACTGGACACCGTTTTAGCAGTTGTCCACATTGACAAGCCGTCTTTGGCTAATATATGTGATGGAATTATGCATTAGTACTGCATTAGTACAAAAGAGAATAGACACCTAATATTTCTTGCTTCTTGTTTAGATTAGGGCTGTATAGTATTCCTGCAAAGGCGGTCTCCCCTGTGAAGGTGATATTATCACTATATCACTATTCTGTTATAAAGTTTGGTTTAATTCTTAAAAACTTACTTTCTTTCATTTCATTATATATATATATATATTTCATTATATATATATATATATAATTTATTTATTTTATTTTTTTTGTCGCAAAGAATAGTTGGAGGCATGAATAAAACCTCTGTGTCAAAAACACACAACTTTTTTTCACCTTGTTTCAGGTCTGTTTCAGTTTGTCTAAAAGTCAAATATAACAAGTGTATACTGAAACATGCATTTAATCATTTCAAATGTATTGTTTGGCAGTTTAATAATGGTGATGCACCGGGATGAACAAAATACACAAGCTGATATGTTTGTGGTGTCGAGTATAATTAGACTAAAGTTTAATACTAAGTATAAATTATATTTCAAATTAAATTAATTATAAGGATGTGAAAACTGTGCTGACTGCTTTATATTTCCGATGTGGTGGAGGATATGACAGAGTCCAGTGATGTTGAAGTAAGATAATGTTCAGACTCTGAGGACAATTTGATGAACATCATCATCATACCATGGGCAACAAATCACAACTGGAACCGACAGAGAAATATCTTGCCTCAGGCAAAGAGTACAGGAGTTCATCTTCCATCAGAGAAAGGTAAGCGAAGAAGCTGTCAGACACAAGAAGACACTTTCTATCTGTCTTCATCCAGAAACAAAGGGCTGGCGTAAGTCCCTGTTCCAGAGGGAGGGATGCTGCTGTGATCCAGTCGTAGTCTTTGATCCCTGGGATGACCTGAGCCACCGGCTGGACTCTGGAAATGAACACACTAGAGGCCTGTGGGACCCAATCCATCACTGTTCAGTCTTGCACCTAGCTCTGCTTTAGTGTGTGTATGCACCACCACACACACCCATGCACACACTTTGATGCTCAAGCAAACTGATGGAACAATCTGCTGGCCTAGCAACTCAATGAGTGCCACGCCATCTCTTTGCATGTGGCTAATATTTAATATTTATAAATTCTGATCAGATCACACACATAGCCTACTGTACAAACATAATGCAAATAAGACTAGAAAGACAAACCTAGAAAGCAAATGAGCATGCACACTGCACACACCATGCAATGTTGATGTCATGAGGAAAATCAAGTCTGATGCAGCACAAGGAAAAAAAAATCCACGATGTGACAAATTAAAAGACATGCAGCGTTATAAATGAACAGAGGAAATTATGTCTCTCTTTCCAAAAGAGTGGTGCATTTGGGAGCGCATGCTAAATCTCATTAGACAGAGCAATACCCAGAGCAAATTAAACCATTAGCCTCCGACATGTTTAAAGGAACACTTTAAGATCACTTCCTATTAAGGCTTGCCAGTAAACAGGCCTTTGAAATGGAGCCCTCAACTCGGAGCAGAGCAGTGTTGCAGACATCTGCCATACCCAGCCAATCCCACAGTAAACTGCAGGGGAATGCTTTCCATGCTACACATCGCTCTACATAACACTCCACATGCTTGTACAAGTGGGGGAAAGAAACCCTGGGGAATCGTGGCCTTGTAGAGTAGAATGAATAAAAACACAAATTAGTAGTTTGATACTAATGTCGGTGCTGCGGGTTTCCTGTAGTGGATTATTTGGATGTATACCGCATCTTTGTTCATTTTTAGCCTGGGTGGCCTAGTCACATTATAACCTTGGCATTGTTAAGGGCCTGATTGTTGTCGTTTCTACCAAATATTAAAACTGCAAAACCAAGCTTGTGACTCCTAAGCCGTGTTTCAGTGGTCAACTCTCATAAATGCCCAAATAATAACCTACCACTCTTATTCTCCTCCGTTACCAAGAGATGAACCCACATCCTCTTATTAAAGCTTTAGAGGACTAGTGCATTCCTCTGAACACAAACATATCCCTAAAGTTTTGACTCTGGCTTCAGCACAAAGAGTAGGTTTCTGTAAATTACAACCATCTGCTGAAGTTAACATAATTCACAACGGAAATAGAGACACACCCCCTGAAGTTTACTGATAGGAAACCACGGCGAGTAAAAGCCTTAACCACTGTGTAAAAGCTTCACATTTCAGATGCAGGTCATTTTAAAATTGCTAGCATTACAGCAAAGCATTATCATTGCATTGCCTGTGCTCATTACGTTTGGTCATTTTTATGAAAATTCTTCTTTAAGACTTAAAGTCCTAGCTTAGCTCATAAATTTCTTTACATGGGGTTGGTAGCCTAACCTAAAGTTTAACCCTTTAGAACCAAATGTGTCATTGGAGACGGTATTTTATTTACAGTAACTCACAATGGTTTGCACTATGGACAAAATTCAAAGTGTGGCTGAACACTGGGAAGTCGTGCTTTTGTCTCGAAGACCTTCGAGACATCTCAAGGGTATGACTTACTTCGTTTTTACCAACAAATTCCTCCAAACTTGCATCACCCCCCAACCTGCTGCCAACAGCAGTGGTGTGTCATCATTACCGTAATGGCAGCCTCTCTTTCCAGAAATGAGACTTCCAAACCATCTAGCTCAACATAGCAATATGTTTGTAACTGGAACATTTTAGCTTTTCTGGAAGATTGATGAATGATAGCAAAGTCTAACAAGCTACAACAGTATAGGCCTTACTCACAGCCTGCAACAGTGGCAGTATTTCTGCTAGATGTGCCGTAATTCTCATGGAAAATCTTGATTTGAACAGATAACTTGCTACCATCTCCAGCAAGTACACCAGTCAGAGCCCTATCATTATTAAGCTGAATTTCAGAAGATTCACTACATTAGTCACCAGGTTAGCAGGAGAGATTGCTTTGATTGGGGAAACAGGACAATAGGACTTTAGTGAAACTAGAGTTTCTTGAAACAAGTCTTTTTTTGGATGTGTTATATAAATACAAAGGATTGTTTACATTAACATTGTACTGGCTGTAGACCACTGATCAGCATGGTTCAGGAGAGCTCTGTAGCGTTAACCCTAACGCAGCTAATGTTTTCTCCATAATTGCTCATTATAGCTAATGTCTTGCATGGCATGTTAGCCAATAATGGCAATTTTACATTTCAAATGTATTTATTAAGTCACATGAGTCTTTTGAGCACACATTTTTATAAGAATAAACTGAGTGAAATTTACGATCAGCCGGAGACGTAAATAACATTGGCTATTTTCTGATAATTCAATGTTCTGCTGGGAAACTTTTGGACGTAGCATTCATATGAATGTTACTTAGACAGGCACAAACACAAAAACGCTTCAGGAACAACTCAAAAACATGAAAAGCATCACAAGGTGCCGACCTGGGCTCCAAATTCACCAGATCTCAAATGGACTAAGTGTCTGTGGGATGGTCCACAGAGGCCCCACTCCTCAAAGGCCTCCACTAACAACATTGTGTTGCTAGACACCACAGGACACCCTCAGAAGACCCATGTCCATTCTCTGATGAGTCACAACTCTTTTGGAGACACAAGAGAGACCTACACAATATTAGAGAGGTGGACATAATGTTATGCCTGATGTTATGCCATTAAATTACATTTCAAACAAAACAATTATTGAAAGTAACTAACAGGACAGGTGTGTGTTATTTACCCTAATAAATCATGTTAATTTAACAATAGGGCATCACAGGCCCTTGGGAATCTCAGTAATCTTTGGATTCACACATTGTTTCCGTCTTGCATTTCTGACTTACTGCATTTTTTTTTTTCACCCTACAAAGTTTGAGACTTTACAACATCTGTGGAGAGCAGAGGTAATACTTCAGTGTAACACTTGTGTACTCTGAGGTCTTGTGTGGTTTGGATTCAAGCGTCAGTGGTTGGGCTCTAGGGAGTAGCTTGTCTACCATAGTCGAAGCCAGTTCCATGTGTTGAGAGCAGTTTTAATAGGGTGCTGGGGAGAAATAACACTGCTGAGAAGAGCGACCATAGGCTCTCTGCAGGAGGAGTGAGAGACAGTTGTGCCAGCCCCTGGTCAGAATCACACACATTCACATTCCAGTCTAACTGGATATTGCCCCAAAGTCCCCCTGAGGAGATTAACCACAGCTGAGTGTTAACTCCTTCGACTCTGTGCAGCTACCTGCCTTTCACCATCAGATTCCCGTTCTAACACCTCTGCAGAGGTTCCGTCTGACTCCATCACCTTATTTTTTGTGCTCAAATTGAAATGTTCCGACCTCATCACTCTGTGACTGCACAGTCTTAAACTCAACTGCACTACATTTCCAAATCTGATACCAATACATTTTGAATAGAGCAAATTATGTATAGTAGTATGTGCCTTTTGGCACAACATGACAACATAGTCATAACAACATGATTGTGAAGTGAATCCCACAGTTTGAAATTTACTCAACACTGATCAATTACTGCTGAAATTGTATTAATTAACTTTATGACAAATGATCATATTATTTTTTTCCAAATTCTACACAATTTTAGACTCACTCACACTTCAATCATAAATGTTTTTGATCTCTAAATCAATGCAATATAATGCAAAATTGGTCTGAATGTTACTGGGGATCTATGTTAGCGCAAACCTTCTACCAGTTGTGATGCTGGCCATGCTTGTCTTCTTTCCTCTCCATCATGTTATCCTTACTTCTGTTCTGACCAGAAGGATCTGTCTTTCTGACATCTTCTTACCAGTCAACCAGAGTTTATTTAAACTACTTTTGTCTCCTGCTAACCAAGACTAGATTACAAATCTTAATACAGTAGCAAAATAATTTATGCAAGTAGTGACACTTGGTTAAAGTTACAAATTCATCACTGAGCTCTCTATTCTCTCTCTCCTTTTATTTTGAAAAAAGTAAAAAATAATGGGTGCAAACACAAATATTCAGCTAATTATTAAAAATCTATTTTGATTGCTCCACATTCTGTTTTTTTTTTTTTTTTTGCATACATGTACAACCTATGTTGGACTATACGCATGTGAACAGCTGTCGGCATACCGCATGTCCCTAAACGGACAATATCTATATTCAGCATAACACTTAACCTATTTTAAGGCATGGGGGTTTGAATCCTAGTGCAGACACTGACATTTTAGACGTGGGGCTGATAATTGTTAATGTCCCCAACTCAAGGTATCTTAACATCTAAGGGTGATCATGATGAGGAATTAAAGACATGGCCTCCAAATCGCAATACTAGTTTTTGACCAACACATCTGATACAATAATTGGGTCGTATCTGATAACGGAGCAATAGTGACCCATTGTATTGCCCTACTAGTCCTATTTCCTGTCTTTGAGATGTTCACACAGGCAACACACGCCACCCCCCACCCCAAGAAAAAACACTCACATGCACATACTTAAAATTACATGTTCTCTTGTCCTGCAGGCTTGAACCCTGGCTGTCTCAGAATTAACCACTTCCTCTGTGGTGGCAGTAAAAAAAAAACACACACCCATGAGCGGGCGAGTACTGGATGGTTTACTGACCCTGGCTCCAATCTGGGTACGCTGAAAGTTCTGCGTCCTTGAGAGCCAACTTTCAGGCATCAAACGCGTAGAAAAGTCATACTAATTGATGGTGCATCTGATTAAAATGAGTGGCTAATGAGAATCGAGCCAGGAAGAATGCGAGAGAATCAGTGTTCAAGCTCAACTTTTAACCTTTCTGTCGGAGGGCGAACCACTTTGATGTTCCTTGGTCTTTTCATCAGGCTCGTTTTTGGTTATGAAAAAGGCGTTTTCAAAGTACAAAGGCGACGCTCACATTTGTAATTTGTCTCCTCTTCAGGAACAAATGGTCATCAGAAACACATTTTTCGCCCCTATGAACTATGCAGAGGGGAACTATAAATAAAGCTGCAAAATGAGAGGTGAGGGGGCTGAGGGCTGTGCTGTCAATCCACCAAGTAGATTGGGAGGTTCGGATGTGCCGCCGTTCTGCCTGGAGTCTTACACCCAGAGCAACTATACTGTGATCACACCCTCTACAGACTTGGAGGCTCTCGCCTAGTTAGAGGGAGAGGGAGCGGGAATTGGTGAAGGGTGGTAGGGGTTGTACATGTGGGGGTGTGTGTGTGGTGTGTGTCACAGGGGGTGCGAAGGGGAGTGCAGGCGGTACTTGGATGGAAATAAAGGTCGAAATCCTTGACTGCGAAAACTGTCATAGCGGGGGACATGTGCAGAGCCTGTTTGCCTAATAACCTGGGTCTTGTAAAAATATGAATGTGGAGTCCTCTGGAGCATATAATTTAACACCCCTATGCCAGGGGAGATGAGTGAGAATTGAAGCGAGTACACCTTGACAAAGGCTATTCTCTTGGTTTCACACCAGCAGAGCTGTACCATGCAGGGTGCTGCTGCAGAGGCAAGGGGTGGCACAGCAACCAGCCTATATGAATCATAGCAGCAGAAAAAAGTCACATTTACACAATTTATACACCTCTTAAGCTCATTTTTACCAATGGAAAATATGTTATAGCATGCATAACAAAAAAATGGTGCATTTTCTAACATGATGTTTCTGGCATTTTGCAAAATGGGCAGCTCTTGTGACAAGAACTGAACACGGCATTTGTCTATAAGAAAATGCAATTTTGTTGTGGTTAGGGGTTGAACGACTTCCAATTTTTGACAAATACTTGATGAAAGTCAAGTTGATGTCAACTAGTCAATGACATAAAAATAGAAAGTAGAAAGTACTGCTTCACAACAATAAAATCTATATTCTTGACATGAATACACATTGTAGCATCTGACACAAAGAAATTAAGAAGGCCTTGTTGCAAGTTAACTGAAGCTTAAACACAGGCTACTGTTGATTGTAGCCCACGTCAACACCATTAACACCATCAGTCTGACACTTCTAATATGTGACTCTCGCTCAGCAAACTCTCAGCTCTACCATAACTTCCATCTCTCGCATGATGCATTCACTGACATCAAGGGCAAAAAACATGTTCTACAACCACAGCAACCAGGTCAACTAATAGAACAAAAGAAAACTGAAAATAAACACATGAGCTTATCAATACTGTGCTCTGCAGATTAATCTGCAGCCTTTTCATTGTATAGCAGCTAAAGGTCGAATAACTTTAGATAATGGAATTCACCATCAAATCGCTGACCTGCAGGATTTGGACTGTTCCTCTGCTAGGAAGCTCTGAAAAGCGCTGATGCCTTTTCAGATGAGTATGCATTACAGTAGTCGTTTTACTGCTTTTCAGACTGACTAGCATATTCTGCATGTCATGATAGAATGGGCTTCATCTTTAGTGAAATATTTCCACACACTTGATAAACTGCTGCTATTTTGCTGCAATGACCCACTGGGCTCCTTCAAGCGTCATCGCACAGCAGTAAAGTCGACCAGTTGGTATAACCCCTGTTTGTGGCTTAGGACATAAAAAAAATCTTCTGGAGAAACTTGAAGCTTGAAGTTGGGTTTATGTGCATGAAAATCCAACTTTCAGCTACATTCAACTTTGCAGCACTCAGTCTGGATGGAGTATGGAAGAAGGTGAACTAGCAGTGGTGCTACCCAGGCTCTGAATAGGTGAGACCCTGTCAGTCAAGCAAACCTCACCCCTAAGTCTTCTTCTCTTTAGAATTTATGATAAACAACGATTTTAACAACACAATTGTGGAATGAACAGCATCATTCATGTATCTGACTGTGTACCTGGAGGATCATAACCATGGACTAGAGGGCAGATGAGGGCACACACTGAAATCTTTCTTCAAACCTCTCAATTTTACACATAAACATACATAAGTAAACATGCCAACATGCCAGGAGGATGCCATGTTTAAATTATGGCATAAAAATCATCATCAGCAGCAGCAGCAGCAGCAGCAGCAGAGGCCATCTCTGTTAGCTTCAGACCTTAAAGGTACCACTAAATAAAGCATTGGTTGTGCTGTGGGCCATTATTGTGTGAGGTTTTTCAACTCTGCTTATGATACATAATATATTCATACCTTTTACTAGCCTACTCACCCGTAGTGCATGGTTTTCTTGCTTATCCGTATAACAACAACACACAATGTCCCACTCTTTACCTGTCAGGCCTCAAGCAAATGAAGTTGATCTCATCTGTGTAAACCATCTTTTTTGATACACTTTGTAATCAGTGTTACAGTTCTCTTAATGATTGTGCCTGGATAGAATTTAGCCAAAGTAGCTAATATTAGCTCACATGTGAACTGATCTATGTTTCCTAGTGCAGTTTTGGATTGTGAATATTACACCCACCTGCTCCTTATTTGGAACGCTGCAACTCAAATCAGCTCCAGTGCCTATACAGTCTGATCAAAAAAGTGTGTATTACACACTGAGGCATATTTGTTATTTAACATGGTTAAAATTACATTTAATTACCACAATTGCCACAGTGTTTTCCCTTTAGTTTTACATATGTCTTTGCTTTTGTCCAGCTCTTCTCTATCATCACACTTATTCAATCCAATCAGTTTTCAGCCTTGACAGTGCTCTCAGTTGGAACTTCTGTCAAGTCTTGGATCTTTCTCACTCAGTCACGCACATTTTCTAATGAGAGGATGTAGAATTTTATGAATTGACGTTGGATCCTTTATATTAAGAAATGTATTGATTCTTTAAACCGAGCACTACTATCAGACAACAGTGCAAGCCACAAGTGACATCACACCTCACCACGATCTATGAGATAAACTGCAGTAACAGTTTCATGTAAATCAAAATGACAATATAAAAAATGAGATCATAACACAACTAACTAAGAGTGGGTAACCCATAGTCTTGCATATGTGCGTTGTTTGCAAGAAGGGTTCTCGGGTATTCTTTTCAAACATTTTCAAGTTAATTTCTTCTTGAAGTGGCCTTGCCATTGTAAACCTGTTACTGCCAGAATTTGGAGATATTTTGTGAAATATCCTATGACTATCTGTAATATTCCATTTTTTGAAGATCAACAACAAACTGAACCAAAGTTATTATTATTATTTATGCAGCACAAATTCATATTTTTGCTTTCTGCTTATTTCACCGACTTGATCACCACTAACTTGATCAGACTACCTTTTGGCTCACATGAAACCAGGGGCACTGCGACACTGGACGTTGTTGAAAAGTAAATACAGGCACAGCTATAGAGCTGCATGACCCATTCTCATTCATAGGGTCCAGTGGGCACACAGTTCTTGACTGGCTCAATCTCAAGTCATTCACTCCGTTCAGTCATGGGGTTTTTGGAGGACTTTTACTGCTGGGATGGAATGAGAAACAAGAGCGCTGCTTTCTTTTGTTTCCTTTTTCTTGTTCCTTGTACCAGTGCTGGCTCTGTCCTGCATCTGCGAGGCGGATTAGCCCGACAAGACGGAGGTTGCATTATGTCCTGAGGGGGCTTTACAGTAAGGTTCGCCACCAGTTCTCTCTCCCTCTGCCTCTCCCCACTTAATGTACCGCCTCGCTCAAAAGCGGCTAAATCTTTGTTAACAGGGAAACTATGAACTCACAGGGAGTTAATCAGAGTCAGTGCAAGGCTGGCTATTTGCATGTGAATTGGCTGTGGCTGTATACCAGGCCTCTTTATGTCATTCACTTCACAGTGCCTCGGGCTTCTGTCCTTTGAGACATCACACTACCATACGTGTATGTTATAGTGAAATATCTGTATGTGCATATAAAAAAAAATCATTAATGCAGCTAAGAACAACACAGAATGAATTGTGACTTTTCCCAAGCTCTCAAATCTTCAAATCAGTTTGATTATGATATAATCCCAGATTAATGAAAATTTTTATACCTGCTGTTGTCAGACGTTGGCTGTAAACTACTGTGGCCTTCCTGGTCGAATTTCCTAAAAGAATATTTTGATTTTTCAAAGTATGATCACAAATTTCTTTATCACATGTGATGCACATTAAGAGTGAAGCCGCACCAACCAGCAACGGCCCTTCCCTCGTTCTCTAAAGCAAAACTTCCTTCTTCCTGCGAGTCTCTATATGGTTTGATTTAGAAAGGTTAGTGAGGGGGAGGAGAGAGGATGTTAAAGGAGAGAGTAAATCTGATGTGGAAATGTAGACATAGTAGGATTTATCCATTTGAGAAAAGACCTTTTCACTTGTTTTGTTGGTTTATCCTCTAAGCCCCCCTCACTGCCCCGCTCCCCCCACCTAAAAGCTTTTGACATCTTCATCTTGTTCACAGTGGGCAGGCTTTGTTTGCTCTGCTTGAAAAAGCGGATGGGGCTTGGCCCTCCCTTCTCCGTGGCACAAGTGTAGGACTTTGCCATGGCAAAGGGGGGGGATTTCTCTTTCCTCCTGCCCCCTCCCTATCCACATAACTACAATATGGTCATTGTCTGCCAGTGAATAATGTGGCCACTCGGGCAGCATGGACTGCTCCTCGGGCTTTGACTGTGAACCAGCTCTTTTCTTCAGCGTGAAAGGACTCTAATCCATGTAAATATAAGACTCAGAGTACAGCTTGGCCACGGTGGGGAGAGCGAGAGGGAGGAATGGAGGGGAGGGTCAGCAATTTAACCTTTGACCCAACAAATAAGAGGCATGTAAGTTTTAGAATTGCTTTCCAAAGAGGGGCTCCTGTGGCAGAATGAGCTTCCTTTGTAATCCTCTCAGTCTGTGGCTGATTGACAGGGCCATGGTGGGAGCACAGCGCTCCACATGAGCAGGAGAAAAACGGTACCACATCTCACTGATGAGAGTGAAAACAGACGAGACTAATTATTCATAATCTTCCTGCAGGACAACCCTAACCCTAACCCTAACTGTAGTGGGGGGTACCTTGTGATCTATATTTCAGAAGTTTAAAAAAATAAATAATTTTTTTTCAAGAACTGGATGATTTCATGACCTATTTGACTGAGTTTTTGTAGCGCAGGACCAGGGATAGCCCCCGTCTGAGGCTATCCCTGGTCCCTGAGAGACAACATCAGCTACAGCTCTGAACAGACTTAAAGGATAATGCACGATGTCAGAGTAGGCCTCCCCTGTTTTTTTTTTCCCTCCTCTGTCCATTTTCAATGTCTTTGAAGACACTTCTCTGCCTTTGATTAGCAATCACATCCTTGTTATGTGCAGTTTACACATGAAGTAAAATAAACAAATCACTGTTTTACATGCTACGTTTCAAATTTGCTGAATAACGCATCCACATTTCTGTCAGCGGTGAACTATATTATGTGTGATTTTGCTTTTTTTTCCCAGTCAAACCGTTCAGTGGTTTTATCGTCTTCTCTCAAACAGAGAGAATTCAAACGGAATGTGCTGTAAAGCTGTAAGTTGCGTTTATTTGCGTAAATAATATCAACTTTATAAGTGAAACTTCTAAATCTTTCAGGCTCATACTGAGGACTTTGAATCTTAGTCTGTGATTCTTGACAAAGGAATATTTTCTTTAGGTAGGAATTGCAGGAAACCCATATTTCACGCCCCCTCTTCTGTAAAGTCTAATTTAAACATCATACAGAATAAAATTTTATTTTTATTTTTAGCTCCACATAATAAAGCAGAGTCACAGAGGTCATATCCAGGCACAGTGTTTCCTGGGTTCTTTATGACAGTGTGAGTATAGACAGAGCTGTCATGAGGTATAAAGCAAACACTTATAAATATAATCTAAGACTTATTTTCAAAGCCAAAATGAAAGTTTAAATTGCATTACTCAATTTTTTTTTAAGTCTTAAAAATGCTTTAAAATGTTTAAAAGTGTGAAATATGATAGGAATATAAAATAAATAATAAAATGTAAACATATGCACAGAACAGGAAATTGTGTTTCTGAAAATGAACGCATTGGGTAATTTTAAAAGTAGCAGCGTTGTCTCTGCTGATGAAGAAACATTCATTTATTACCTCCTGAGTTGATTAATGATTTATTTTCAGATTTATACATTTTTTGCACTTTAATTTAAAGTCCCACAGTAACAACAACTTTGTACAAGGTATTAAAATGCTGCTCCTATATTAATGACTGCAATACTGCCGGTAAGTGGGTTATTTAACAACAATTAAACCAACTGACTGGCTTTCATCCCTCTGTCATTTAACATTTAAAGTTAATTTATAAGAATACCAATTAGCTGCAAATTAGATGCAGGACTGGCTCTGATAGCTTCAGTTTAAGAGAAAGTGACAAAATATAAAATCTGCCAGTCTGTTCTCTTTCTTTTGTGTGGGGTCTGACCCATGTTGATACAATACATGGATATTTGATTGTTTTCACTGTGAAGTAATACACTGCATTCTCACCACCTTTATTTCCACCTTTTTCCCATTTCTTTCTGAATTAAAAAGTTATGTAAAACATTTTATTGTGTAAATAACTTTTTCCAGCCGTAGATCCTTTGTATCCACTGAGCTTGTGTGTGTACAGAATTATTTCCACCTCCACCTCTGTGCCAAATAAAGAACCCCCTGCCTTTCTCTGTCATTTTCCACCACCATGTTTGTATGAACATATGCTGCCTCGGTGTTAACAGTGACTCCCGCAATATGTTGTGCTGGAAAGTGGAGAATAAAGAAGCATCAGGGCGCTTTGAGCCAGAGCGGTCGTGTTCTTCGGCGCTGCCCTCCTCTTACATTTGCTGCTCTTTCCTCCTGCCATTACTGCGACTACCTGCAATTTTTGGACAGGTCATTACTGTAGTGTATCTGATGGGTCCCGCACATCTCCGTCTGTGGTGTATTCTTGAATTATTCCCTGGAGAACACCTGTCAATTGAATGATACTGTGATCTTTATTTTCTTTACTTAGTGCAGCTCGGGTCCTAACTACTTTTTTTTCATTGCATTTAAAAGCTGTTCCCTCTCCTCATTTCCTTCCCTGACTTTCTTGTCACCTTTGCAAACAGGAAACTGATTTCATTGTTTCCTTCTCAACAGCCATCAGAGCACTACGAAATTAATGATGTAGCCATAGAAGGTTTCGTTGTCAGGTGTTTGGATGTGAAACTGTATACCATGTACATGTTCATTTCTGACTGAGACCAAAACTTTGAAGCTGTTCATTTTATAGGATCGACTCTTTAATGGATGCTGCAATATCAGATGTCCCAGTTCTGTCCTGCCCGCCCCCTTTTCACACTTCATTCTGGTTACTTCCTGCTAAGACACAGGAGACAGAAAGGGTTGAACAGGAAGAAATGTGTACATGCAAGCTCTTTTCACGCCTCGGACGAGTGGTGGGACGTCTTAAAGAAACCCTGCACATCCAGCTGCCCTTCTTTCAGCTCTCCTTTTTTTTTTAGGATATCCATGAACCAAATAGTTTGTTCTGTTATTCCAATAAAAAAAAGACAAAAAGAAAAAGAAATAGAGGTCTTATAAGAAGTGAAACTGTCAGAAGATTTCAAACATTCGCCAAATAACACATTTAATAAAACAAACTGGAATATGCATTTCCAGGAACCTAAAGGCAATCAATTTTGTTGTCTTTTGTTAGATATCTGACTGCAGTGAGCTGAATGGAAAATGCAGGAAGAGAGCTGCAAAATGAAGTCCAAAAAATGCTTCAAGCAGGAGCGTGGCAGTCTTTATTATTGGTGCCTTTAGTCTGTGAAAAAAATAGATTTTTTTTTTTTTTATCTGAACAAATCCAGAGAAGTGTTTCTTTACAGCTTTTATAATGGACATTCAATTAGAGGAAGGTTTCACTAGTTTACAAAACTAGCTGACCCTCCACATTTTGGTTTTGAACCTGTCTCTTCTTAGATCTGCTGATCAAACTGTGTTCATGGTGACATAACACATTTTTGAGCTCTGGCTTTTCTGTGGGTTACCCATATGAGCCTCCTCTGCAGAGGCCTGCACAGACGTTTATGTTGTCTAAATTCAGCTCTAGCCATGCAGATCTCACAGATAAAAACATCTATTAAAATCTATCTATTAAATCTATTAAAACGATAATAATGAAAATGCTCTCATTAATCGAAGAAATTCATGACATGTCACCCAGTGAAGTTTATCAACAGTTTTAATTTATATATATATATATATATATATGTTTGTGTGTGTGTGTGTGTATATATGTATATATATATATATATATATATATATATATATATATATATATATATATATATATATATGGTCGAACTGAGAGTAAACTTTGTTCCTAAAGATGAGTTTTGTTGTTGTATGTGACACTTGGATTATATCTTGTGACCTCTTTGGATCCGACCCTCCTGCTTGGAAGCACTGACAGCACAGGGTCCAAGTTTGATGGCATTTGTTTGGATGGGAATGAAGCTGATGGTTATATGTGATGTGCACACAGCGTGACCCCCTCCCCCCGCAAGAAAACGTCCATCCTCACAAGCTCTGTGAGTGACATGCGAGAGGCTCAGGTGTTCCGTCTGAACCGCTTTGTGCATTTTGTGCCGTGACTCTTCCTGTGCGTTAAAAAGGCGCGCGTACACGGCGGCGACGATGTGGACGCGGCAACGCGCACGTACAGTGATTAGGTGATCCGCTTCATCTCTTTCATGTGTTTTTAGTCTCCTCTGCTTTGTTCCCTTTCTTAATTACAGCCGAGCTCTCCTCAGAGAGCGTGTAACCCACTCCCCACCTCCACAGCAGCATCCCATTAAAGCCACGCACCCCGACGCCTCCCCTCTACCTTTATGCAGAATACAATTAAAAAACGAGATGAGATCAAAAAGATGCCAGGAGCCTGACGAGGGTGATGTTTTTCTGAGAAATGCAGATTCGTGTTATTGATGGCCGACCCGTTTGGAAATCATTATGGGACAAGGAGTAATCAGTGGAGCTGCATCAGCATTTTAGTCGTCGACAAGCAACAACACCACAACCCCATCACCACCCCCTTACACACACACACACACACACACACACACACACACACACTGAGCATATGCTTTCAACAAAGTGTTTAAGTTTGCTGCTCCCACTGTCAGTTTATTAGTTCCACTGTGGTTACTGGAATTAGTGCACTGTAAACTTGCTGTAGCCTATTTACCTATTTAAACAGCCATCATGAACCTGATATAATCTATGTCTAATAAGAATCACAGGTTTGTCAGGAAAACCTGGAGTACCTTGGTCAGTCTGATACCACAGTCCCATTATCTTCAGCTTCTCTGTAACGGCGTTATGTTTTTTTTTTTTCTCCAAGAAATAGAAATAGAAGGAGCGACTTGGAGGAAACTGACTAGAAAAAATATTTAGACATTTAACTGACCAACTTTTGAATTATTACAGTTTGACTTGTATATTGAAAACCAAAGTTCACCACTACTGGCTGAGGTGGATACGTATCTGATTACACACTGTGTCTCTGACTAAGAATTTGTGAGTGTAGGGGTATCTCAGATGCTGGTTACACATTCACACACAGTGATATATACATATATATATATATATAAATATATATAATGAATACTAGTAGTTAAATAATAGTTAAAAATAGTTTCATGCATAATAAAGTAAAATTACGTATGGCCAGTATTTTAATACTATGACTGCTATTATGTTAATACTGTAAGACTACTTCCAACATTTTTTTTTCACAATGGAACACAGACAGACAATATGATCATGACTACATATGTGAAAGAATTTGTGCATATATTTTTCATTTGTCATTAATATGTAAAGCTGCATCTGTATCTAAAAATTGAACGGTAACTAATTCATATTTCAGCTGCACTTTGATGACATTGCTTTAACAAAAGTTACAATTTTTGAAGTAATAGAATAGTATAGTAATTTAGAATCCCTTCTTCAAGAATATGTCCCTTGATTTAATTTGGTTTCAAAATGTATTGTGTACTATCTAGTGAAAATGACAGTCGTTGTTTTTCCCATTTGAAATCTGTTCAGCAGTGACAGTCACGTTTTTAGTTCATAAACTTAAAGTTGTTATCTCAACGACTTCTGCCTTTTTTTTCTAATGGTGGGTAGTATTGTGGTGGGTAGTTGGAAGCTGATGGAGCTTGCATGTACACAGCATAAATGAGAATGGACTGGTGGTGGCTGGTGCTGGTTGTGGCTTTTGATTCTCTTTTAATCTCTGACTACTGAAGATGTGAGTCTACTGCCCCCATGTTTTATAAAAAGAAAAGTGTGCGTTTCTGTGCGTGTGCTTGTGCGTGTATGTGTGAGAGAGAGAGAGAGAGAGAGAGAGAGAGGAAAATGAGAGAAAGAGAGGGAGACGCAGAGAGAGCGAGAGAGGGAGAGGATGTGAGCCCAGTAATTATTAATTCAGTTTTACCTTTTTTAAATAAACGTACCATAGATGAATTAAATATTGGACTATGTGAACCACTACTACTCTGCCTTAACGCACCTGATACTGTTGTTAATTATCATATTGTGACTTTTTCCTTCTCTCATGTGAATATTGTGAGCACACATTACTGAGGATGTCCCAGCTCCATTCCGGACTCCGGCCTGTATTTGCATAAATCTTTCTTTAAATCCCTTTTCATTTATTCTTCAGTCAAAACGAAGAAACGAACCAGTCCCGGACTTCAGATACAAATACATAAAAACTGAGATGTGTTTTTTTTTTTTTTTTTTTAATCTCAGGCTACCACCTAATATTATATTTTATACACGCCCGCAGACATGCCCGCTGCTGCTATGTTTAATGTATAAAGCCAGCCTTATAGCGGATAGAAAACGCAGACGATAAATATGCATGTATTCAATTAAGGGTATTACAGAAGGGCTGATTTGCATAAGGATTTAGGAGCTTAACATCATATTTGTGCTATAAAACTTCACAATAGCCTAAACGCGAGCTGTTACGCACGGGAGGGGGGTGACAGGTATTTTTTTAATTTTATTTTATCATTTTTCTTCTTTTCTTTCTTTCTTTCTTTTTTTTTTGCAAAAACAGAGGAAAGGAAATTATAGATAGGAGAAGTATATAGAATATATAGATTTTGACAATGTTTCAGCGCATGAACCTGCAGCTAAAATATTGTCCTTTCTGGTTTCTGAGTCCAGGGGATTGATAGTTGGATGGATTTCACCCGCTGCTTGGAGTGACTTCCCAAACAACAAAAGCCAGAGCGCTGATTTGATAATGTGTAATTTTCTCCCACACCGCTGTAACTACCTTCTTTTGTGAAAGATCAAACCTCTCTCTTCCAGTCCTCAAACACGTCGCCCGATGACGAAGTCCCCCTCAACCCACCCACACCACACATCCACCCCCTCCTCCCCCACCCCGCCCCAATTAAGAGCAGAGAGCTAATTAGAATGAGCGGACCCGGGATCAGTTGAGCCTCACGCCGCCGGCCCCCGCCAAACTGCCCCGGTCCGTCTGGAAATCCGTAAGTGAAACCGCTGGGTTGCAAATGATGCCAAATCATAGAGGGAAGTTTAATAGCGCTTTCTAGGAAAAACGAAGTACAAAAAATAAAATAGGCTGAAGGATGTTAAGAAGTACAAAAGCATTTGCCAAAATATGTTGCACAGATGAAGGCTATTTTTTGGTTCATTTTTAATTCTCTGATGTTGTGTTTAATGACATCAATAATTTGTATGACTTTATTTTCTCGCGTTGCTTCCCTGGATTTGGATTTAGAGTCTCTGGAGGATGGTGACATTTAAGGCCCTTGAATTTCGGTCTGATCGCATTTTTTCTAGTAAACCAAAGCTTTGTATCAGAATATTGAGCTAAAATAGCTTGATTTACAACAATCGCATATAGTACAGGCCAAAACAAAGTGACACAATAAGTAAACATTATGTATGTGGTTTGTGAGACGCTAAATTGTGTGTCATCCTGGTTCTGTTTTTTATCTTTAAATCAACATAGTTGTATCAAAAAAGAAAGAAAAAAAAAGAAAAACAGAAATGAAGGAACTGTATCTTATTTATTTTTATTGGTTGATTTTGGAGACTCAATGCACTCTTGCCCACCCCTTCGGGTTCTACTCAGAGCCCCTGGTGCCATGGAGAGGCTGTGAGCAGCAGCAGTGGTGCTGTGTGAAACCCTCTCTGTGCGTCACTTGAGTAAAGGTCCCAGCAGACCTCCTCAGTGCGCGCACGCACAAACAGACGGCTCCAACACATCCACAGACAAACTCCTTCTCCGGCTCCTCTCTTCTTTCTATAAAACCGACCGTTCAAGCTGCAGCTCTGGACAGATGAGGAGGGGGTGAGGGGTGGCCGGTGGTCCGTGCGTAACGGAGGAAGAGGGCTCGCTGCTTTTTCTGACCGGTTGGTAAAAGTATAGCCAAACAGTTCTGTGACGGCGGAACAGCCAATGAACATAAATGGTGCGTCGTGACGCAACAGGGCCCCGTTGATAAGGAGCGGAGAGTCCAACCGGGACCTGAGAAGGAGGAACGGCGGTTTTGGGGGGCCTGCAAACACTCGCCTATCATCAGTCAACGTAAAGCCAACTCCTCCTCCTCTGCTGTTACGCACATGTATGCAGCCTCCTTGGCAAAAGACAAAACATCAACTAAACAGACTACTGTAAAGGAAAACTGCTTCTTCTAGACGACCGGCGGGATTTTATAAGGCAAAGCCTGTGTGTTTTTGATTTTTTCGATTTTTCTCTGCAAAGAAAAAGTAGCTTGAGAGACGTAAATCAGCTGCTGTAAGCATCAACTTGGACTGTTGAACCTGGAGGAGGAGAAAGCCTTTATCACAAGCTCTCTGGCAGCTTTTTCTCTATTTTTATTTTGGGGGAAATTGAATTTTTCTGACTGTGTGATGCAACAGAAGGCTACTATCCATCCATCTTTTGGCAGTGCCAGTTATATATAGTTAACTGTTCTTCAAAAAAGGGGGGAGAGAAATTTGCCAATGCCTTGCAGACTGTCGAAACCCTGAAATATTACTCCCAGCGAGGAGGAGGCTTCGGTGCTGAGACACATACAGCGGGAGCTTCCATAGTTGGTATGTTTATTCACCGTACATGGAAAAGATGTAGAAACAGTAATGCTGGTAACGCCGTAAATCCAATCTTACTTGATAGAAAATAGACTCCAGGAAGAGTAGCGAAATCTGTACGGTTATTAATGAATTAATCATAGCTTATTAATAATGAGAGCTGCAGAGATTCGGATGACGGTTTCCATTGGCAGATGAGACGTAGTGTGGAGAACACGTGTTCAATTTTTCCCTCATATTTTTTCCTCCCTGATCTGGATTTCTCACTTGTCACGGCGAGAAAGGAAAACCAAAAAAAAAAAAAAAAAAAAAAGAATCGAGAATTTTGAGTGGCATTATTGCGCAGGGTTTTGCCTCTGATGGACATCTTGGCTTGCAGATCCGAAGAGAACAGTTATAATATCCTCCCGTCTGCTGCAACGATGCTTTTCCATGGCCTCCCTGGAGGCGACGTGCACGGTGTGGTGGAAGAAATGGACCGGAGAGGAAAAAGCGAGTCAGCAGCCATCAGCTCAGCCATCGATATGGGGGAATCAGAGACGGTAGGCGAAATTCATTTTGGCCCTCTCGGCTTGTTAGCGCAGGCAGCATGGCAGCCTGGAAGCATGTGACAGCAGCAACTGTATACACCTCCAAGCACTTTGTTTTTACTTTTAATTCACAGTGGGGGGGGTGAATCCACCAAATGCCCCAGCTTCTTATTTAGTTGCTTTACATACACTGACAAAGTTCCTCCAACAGGCCTGTTTATTCTCATATCAACAGCTACCGTTTAATTTGAAACTTATTTTGGTCCTAACAAAGCATCACATGAAACAAAACCACAGCTGACCAATTAAAAAAGAAAATATTTAAAGCATCAAAAGACTAATAGTGTCCATAAAATTACGCCATTTATTTCTATATGCCTCTAAATGTGCTTTTGGTGTCAAAACAGCGCAGGAAACAAAAACAAAATAATAAAATTTGTGGCTTTGTGGTTTGTTTGTTTTTTGTGCGCAAATTAGCATAAGACAGGTCATTATTATTTTTACTCAGTCTTTCCCCTTTTTATTTTGTTAACATTAATACTAATATAATAAAATGCAGAAATCTCAAGGTTCAGGAACAATTCATAAATATCTCAAAATGAAAATAAAAAAGAGAAGAGGAATGGTCATTTATCTTGCATGCATATTATTCGCACAGCTGTGCGTGCATGTGTCTATTTTGCAGGCCTCCCTAAAATAACACAGTCGTTCCAAAGCTTTTCTGTTCTTATTAAACCTTTTTTTTATTAACGTAGCTAAGCGTTTCCTCTGATAGAGCTTGACAGCTCAGACAATCACTGTCCAGGTCCATGAATGTTATTTTATTCCTTTAACACCATGCACACACAACGTGTTAACGGACCTTGACGGTGTGTTTTCAAGTAAAAATACACTAGTTTATGTTGATTTTTATTTGCCACATTATATTGAGGCTACACAAATAACGTGACCTTATCCTGCATTGTGTAGTCTCCTGTGGCAGCAGTGTAAATCTTATTATTCATTGTAACGACTCTAGTAGCATAATTGTTAGCTATTATTATTATTGTTCATATTATTATTATTATTATTATTCGTACAGCCTAAATAAAGCATTCATTTTAATATTTGTAATCTCTTAAACCGTGACAATCGAGCTGAGTTTGTATTGTTATGACTATAACTGTATTTACTGCATTATTGAGAGTGCTGAAAATACAGTTTTATTTATATGTTAAAAACCAACAGGCACAAATGAAACAGAATGTCTTTGCACTCTTGGGGTATGTGTGTGGTGGCTGTGGTCCTCAGTATAAGGGTTACACGCCATGATAATAATCTGGAGATGCAGTATGCTGGCTTTCCAGGATACATTTGGTTTACTCTCCATGTTTTAGTGTTTTAATGTCAGGCTATGAAGATGTCATTCTGAATTTTTCCACTTGTTTTTTTTTGTTTGTTTTTTTTTTTTTCTTCACTGTCCCGGCCCTGTGTCCTCGTCCCTCTCCCCACACTGACCTGCAGTCCATGCCGTGTATGGCTAACGAGCGTGTAGCTCTGTGCGCGGGCTGCGGCAGGAAGATCGCGGACCGCTACTACCTGCTGGCCGTGGACAAACAGTGGCACATGCGCTGCCTCAAGTGCTGCGAGTGCAAACTCAACCTGGAGTCCGAGCTTACTTGCTTCAGCAAGGACGGCAGCATCTACTGCAAGGAGGACTACTACAGGTAGGAGGGCGCACGGGGCCTGGAGCTCCACTTCCACAAGTGCCCGGGATCAGTTCTGCTGCCGTTTTGAAATAATGCTGGGCTATTTTTAAATGCGTATAAACGACTTTTTCTTGATTATTTATTTTATGTATTCATGTATTTATTTCTTTATTTAAAAAAAAAGCGTTTTACTTAAGAAAAAAAAGAAGCTATAGCTTTTTTTCTATAGCTAAAGCTTTTTCCCTGATTGGAGATATTTGTAAAACTGGTGAATGTAATGCAGCTGATATATTGTCCAACAATTAGGTGTCACCGTGATTCCACTGTGTTCAAATGTTTATTTCAAAAGGAAAGTATAATTAAAGAGCACAGGCTAAAGGCATGGAATAAACAAAAGACGTGACCATATTGTATGTGGTGCTCAAACTCTCCACTGAAAGAAAGATAATGAAATAGCGGGTTAGCAGCTCTCTGGGGGAGTATGACCCCCCCCCCCCCCACATCACCATCCCAGCACTACAATGACAGGGCTGCTCTGGGATGCATTAGCCCCCTGAAAATTACATGCATTACTAATGTGCAAATATCAAAATGTTGTGTTTGTTTTAACAACAACAAGCGCTATTTCTTTCTGCCTGGTGTGAATTGCCGTCCCTAGATATCAGACAAACTTTGTGCGTTGTTTTTTAAGTCCGTAAAAGTTTGTCTTTGTGCATGTAAGAACGCAGCGCGGCACAGTTTACTCACCACGGGCTATAGTTACCCACAAAGGGCCACAGGGCTCCGTGTCCAGCCGCTGATGTTTCTGTGTTGTCCGCAGAAGATTTTCGGTGCAGAGATGCGCTCGGTGCCACCTGGGGATCTCAGCCTCGGAGATGGTGATGCGGGCCCGAGACCTGGTCTACCACCTCAACTGCTTCACCTGCACCACCTGCAGCAAGATGCTCACCACCGGGGACCACTTTGGCATGAAGGATAGTCTGGTGTACTGCCGGCTGCACTTTGAGACTCTCATTCAGGGAGAATATCAGACACATTTTAACCACGCGGACGTTGTCCCACACAAAGGCCTGGGCCCGGCCAACACGCTCGGACTATCCTACTTCAACGGCGTGGGGACAGTTCAGAAAGGACGGCCCAGGAAGAGGAAAAGCCCCGGGCCGGGGGCCGAGCTGGCTGCTTATAACGCAGGTAAGAAGAGATTTCTGTAAAAATTTAAAATAAATAAATAAACAAATAAAATATATATAAAGAATGAATTATTAATGTTGGTGATAATCACATTTAGACAGACATAAGAAAAAACAATCGTTTTTGCAGCCTTGTTGCAAAAGCAAAAGAGTAAAACTTTTTATATATTGGCTCTTTAACTTGTGTGATGTGGACTTTTACCTACTAAATAATTATTTTAGATCTAAAACGCACCATAAAAAGTTGAGTATTTACCGCTGAAGCTCGCTCCACAGTTGAAATAAAGAGCCGTGAAGCGTGATGGGAGCTGATTGAGGGTGACAGGCTTCATTAATGAAAAATGTTTGTAACATTCCTGTAGGGATTTATATCGTGCCTATGTATCGTCCTCAATGGTGACGTTATTATAACTTCATCGCAGAAAACTTTGTTGTGATTAGAAAAACTGCAAAGTTCGCCCCAGACCCATTTGCTCATTTTTTAATCATTGTGGTTTTTTAGATCTATTTCTCTATTATACTATTCTTATAAATAATTCATCACATGTTATCGTTATGATATAACATGAATAAGTCTTAGTTTGAACTGGTGTCAACAAACACTTCCAAATAAATGTATTGTGCTTAATATTCAGCATCTAGTGACCTTAGTTTTATTTATTGACATTTCTCTAAATTTTATTTGTAAAGTTCATAAACTGCTAGTTGGGTTTGCAAGATTTCTGATCATTTCTTCTTTTATTTATTTATTTATTATTATTGTTATTATTATTTTTTCGTTTTTGTTTTTGGACCACTGTATGAACTCTCTTATTATTATCTGGAAATAACAGTAGCATTGTCATGTGGAGGCCAAACTTTGTGCATGAATAAGCCTGAATACCAACTAATACTCAGACAGAAAAGCATGCAGGCCAAGTGTGAGGCCATGCAGGACAAAAACACAGACGTGTCACAGAGACGCAGCAAATGTGGAGAGAAACAACCCAGTGAGCAATACATTAGCTCCATAAATGTGGTTTAGGCTTCATGTGCAGCTTCATATGATTCTGAAGCCAAACTTTTCTTAAAATCTGAATTTAACCCATTTTGTTTCTATTTGATTATGTTAAAAATAATCAGTGTTAACACTGTGTGGATGTTTCAGTTTGCCCGTGTTTTTTTTTTTTTTTTCCTTTCTTTTCTTTTTTCCCTCTCCCCTGTCTTGTTGGGGGGATAAAAGAGAAGTTTTTTAATGTTCCGGCTTTTGCTTTCGCCCTTTTCCGCTTGTCAGGCTCCATAGACATCTACAGACCCTAACACCCCCCATCCTCAGCCCTTCACACACACAAACCACACACACACACACACACACACACACACACACACACACACACACACACACACATTGCTGGAGTCTTTTTGCATTGGGACTAGGCCAAACTGGGTGTGTACCATCTAAATCAATGTGATTTGATGAGTTATTCACTGGAAGAGGGAGCAGGGAGTACAATAACCAATAACTCTCTAACTGCAGCACAATCTGGTTGGAACCTCTCATTTCTTCTTCTTTATTATCTTCTTTAACCCTTCCTGTATTCACATGAAGAAAAAACAAGCTGATAACAAACTAAGCGTTGGGACAGAACCAAAGACTAAACGTGAGGTTTGCTGATGTGGTTCCAGAAACTTTTTTAACAGGTCAGTCAGTTTAGTTTAAATGAGCTGCAACAAGTGAATTACAAGTATTCCCCCTTGTTTTTAAAGCTCCTTGCTTCTATTTTCCTCCTGGATCAAGACGCATATATATGTTTTTTAAACCATATGACACCAGTGAAGCTTCTAAAATTTTAACTACACAAGATTTCCCGATGAAGAGTAAAAGAAAACCTAATTTCAGACTAAGAAGTTCTTAATCTCCTCCCGCCACCTCCCTAGTGAGGGTACTTAACAACTGCTGTCTGAAGAAAATCAATGTGAGGCAGAGGGTTTATTGTGAGTGAAGAGGCGCCCTCTTCTGTTTCCAGCGTGAAACAACAGTAAAGCTTCACCTGAACTATCACATGGGAGCATGTGTTGACCCGGAGCAGCACACATAAACTCTGAGGCTCTGTTAGTGCTGGGCATTCTGCACGAGAATTAGGAGACAAGTAGGAAACCATCCACAAGCTGTTTTTATTTTTCTTCTACTGCTTTATTTAATTATTTCGTTATTTATTTATTTTTTGTTAAACGCTGCAGCATATGCTTTGGCCAGAAAGCAGCATTTGTTCTGCCTGGTGTGTATGGGCTAATTAAGTGAAGTGTTATTCTGATGGTTTTCACTCACTTCATATTCATCATTTGCAGCGTTCTGATATTGAACGCGAACTGTTATGCATGCAGCAACACTTTGAATATTGCCAAGAAATTTGCAGGCTGGGACAAATACATGCGTGTTGTTGTTGTTTCTGTGTGTGTGTGTGTGTGTGTGTGTGTGCGCGTGTGTGTGTGCTCGCTGAAGCGAGGCTTGTGAACCTCCTCCCAGTACAGAAAGACAGAGATAGAGACAGAAAGCCAGACGAGATGAGCAGAGGTGGACGGTCTGCAGCTGGAACAAACAAACTGTCAGGTCTCAGTGTCACATTAGATGGATGTGTGAGGATTTGTATGGGGAAAGGGAACTCTCTTAGAAAGTTTGGCAATAAATTGAAAAAATAGCAGCATGAATCACCTTCAAACATGTGTCTTTTTTCTTTTTAATGACTTTTTCTCAGCCAGCGGAGGCTGCTCATGCACATTCTCGTCTTTGGAAAGTTTGAACCGCTCCTTTATTTTTTTGGGGAGATTTAACATTAACAATAAGCGCACACTTTAGATTTAAAACGCAGAATATATTCGACATGATGAATTTGGAGATGACTGCACACTGTAAACAACACAACGCCCTTTGATTGCAGGGGGTAGATCATTTCAGGACCTAAAAATGGGCTAAGAAAAAAAAAGTCCTACAAATAATGATAATTATGACGAGTTCCTCCTGTCTTAACCCCTCTGTCTCCTCCTCTGTTGGCCCACAGCACTGAGCTGTAACGAGAATGACGGCGAGTCCATGGACCGGGACTCTCAGTACAGCTCCAGTCAGAAGACCAAGCGCATGCGGACGTCTTTCAAGCACCACCAGCTGAGGACCATGAAGTCCTACTTCGCCATCAACCACAACCCAGACGCCAAGGACCTCAAGCAGCTCGCCCAGAAGACTGGCCTCACCAAGCGGGTCTTACAGGTAAACCCAGCAGCCTCCCACTTCACTACATGATCCTGCTTTACTTTACCAAAAGGGGCAGAAAAGGGAACTAAATGTCAATAGAGCTTCAGTTGTTTCTAATGCAAATCAACCTGCTTGAGGATTTCCTGAGAGAAGTCAAATCAGCTGCTTTATATTAAAATATTGCTGTTTTCATGTTGTTTTCAAGACCCGCAGGAAACTGAAAACAAGCTGCTCAGAACAAGAATGTATTCTCTCGCCTTCTTTCTTGATTTGATTTTATTAATTCAAGAAGCAATCATTAATTCAGAGAAAAGCTATGTTGTAAAGAAGCAGTTTTTCTAATTGCTTTGAGGAGAACAGTCTCAATATGGTGCGTTCATACTGGAATGCGAAATACCTGAAAATGAAAGAAGAACCAGTAGAAAAAAGTGAATGTAATGCATTTCAGTAGATGATGTGAAACTGTGCTGATGACTGAGGGATGAAAAACAAAAAGCTCTGTAATACATGCAAAGAAATGGAATGCTCAACGGAGCGTTTGATTTCCACAAAAGATGACAGCAAATTATCTGGGGTACTGAGAAGAAGAAAAATGAGACAAAAAGGTTTCTGAATCAAAATTTTTCTGAGAAGGAAGAGGGAAAAAAAAAAGCCTCATCCCGCCGCTTTAATTAATGCTCGCAGAAAACAAAGCAGTCGTTTTGCTTTGATGCGTTCAAGTTTTCGTGCCTGTTATTCCAGCTGAAGCGCCTCTCTCTCCCGCCGCCTGGTTCCCATGGCTCCGTCATGATTCCGTCGCTAACACGCTTCGACACTCGGCTCAGCACAGACCGCCACCTCGCTCACTCTGCACTGCACAGATGCTACTTTTTTTTTGCTTTTTTTTTTTTTTTTTTTTGCTTTTGGAGAAAAAAAAAACAGAGGAAAGTTTCAATTTTAATACATGAACAATAAATGCACATCAGGGATAAATCTTGGGTGTGGTTTATTCCTATACATCCTCTGGGAGAAGAGAAGGAAATCATTCATTTCATTGCAAACATGAGAATAATAGCTGAAATTATAGCAGCTTATTATCGCCACACACTCTGTAGACAGGTTCATTATTATTCTTTTTTTTTTTTCATAAGATCAACGAAAACAGGAAGCCAAGGCTTTTCATTTTAATGTGAACACATAAAAGAAAGGGCCTTTTTTCTTTGACTAGCCATGAAAAGTAGAGGCTTTTATAACTTTTATACACAGTAGAGGAGCACGCCGGCTTTCTGTTGTTAAGTGTACTTTTATCCTTGACTCTCCAGTCATAGCATGATGCAAACAGACTTTAAGAAGACACAAGGAGATGCTCATTGGCCTGTGCGTTTAAATCGGAACAAATGGAAGTGGTGGTGGTGCTGCAGGTCGTATCATTTATATGCACATTTAGCGCTATTGCTTCAAAATCTCTCCAGTCTGCAAACTGCACAACAAAAGGCCCTTGAGTGCTTACAACCAATCTTTTCTGATTCCTGTCTATTGCTCCAATGAGTTTCTTCCTCTGTTTGAGTTAATGCTCGGTTAGGTTCAGAAAGATTACATATGGCAATATTGTGTCTGTATGATCAGTACGATCCAGTTGATCTCGCTAACACAAAAGCAACACCTTAGAGTAACATCAGCATTCGAGTTGCATTTCTAGTCAAGTGAAATATTGGTTCTGGTTTTGGTCTTCACCAATCTCTAAGAATATGCTTAGTAAGGGGTGTTTATTCTGGAGAGAATGCTGTGAGAACAGACGTTAAAAGACGCTAAAATACAAAAGGAAACCTTAGCGCGTGCTTATTTTGTGCAGGTCATTCCATGCTGTGCTTCTGCTTTCTGATTAAGCATAATAATTTAGGCCCTTGCTCACACAAAAACATTGGCTAGTGCAAATTTAATCTGTGGCGTGACCTGTTTCTTGGTTAAAAGTTACCAGCACTCAGCGTAGGAAGAAACACAATCATGAAATGAATCATTATGTGTCAGGTTTGGTAATGTGGTCCACTATGTCCTCCTCCTCAGGAGGTTCTCAGGCTCTATAACAGCATCACGCTACTTCTGTCTTTGCTCACGGCGCAGCTGCCGAGGCGCTTGTCAAGGAAATATGGAAATATGTGTTATTCATGCATTTGAACAAAAGACAGATGCTGCAATTTTTTCCAGCGGAGGGCAGACTCATACGTTTTTAACTCATAGCTAACAATTCTCCAATGCAAACCACAGAGTCGGAGGTTATTTTCACACCTTTCAAGCAGCCGTGGCTTTGTATTCATTTTACTTACGCTATCAAAATTAGCTTACACGCACCGTCTCAGTAGCAGTGAGTAATCCATCAGCGTGAGCATCACGTCTGTTTTTTTTTTTATTAGCATCAGTTCTACTTGTGTTGTGTGGTGATGCAGCTGTACGCGCAGATCCGTTTGAAATGCCTGGGTTGTATTTTTACTGCTGCATTAAGTGACAAGGATGCAGGCTGATAGGATGTTCAGTGTGTGCTAAGTGACACTTTGCATTTCTGTAGGAAACTTAATTTCCATGTAAAATATATCATCTGCATGGAAGTGGGCTGCCATCAAAGGAAGACAGTCTAATAGGATGCTGTGGGGAATGTTTGGTCCAGGTGTGAAAAAAAAACACAGTTAGAAGATTGGTTCCAAATAAATAATATAACTTCATCGCTCATCTTTATTTGCATCCACTCAAATCCCCAGATTTGAGTTGTTTTTGCGAAGGTTGTCCAGTTTGAGATATGTGCATACTCGAGTTCTGCCTTCAGTTAAATACAAAATAATGACTAAAAAAAAGAGACATTTGTGTAGTTTAGCCCAACATGTCTTTCCAGAAACAGTATTCAGAGGTGATGCATTTTGCTCGCTCTGGATAACCCTCCAGTTTTCAGTGGAATTATTGTAAAAACACTTTCACTTTACTTTAAATGAATATTTGACAGAGTGGACTATTGGTTTATGTAGACTGACAAAAACAAGTGCTGCGCATCTAGATGAAAATAAGAAAATAGGTTCAACTGTTTTGGTTATGTGTTATTTACATTTGCTTTGCTGAGCTGTATTCCTTTAATCGTATCGTACGCATCATACATGGAATGTATTTAACTTGACTTTAGCGCATCATTGATTTCATTTAATCATTATTTTTTTCAGGTATGGTTTCAAAACGCTCGGGCCAAGTTCAGGCGGAACCTGCTGCGGCAAGAGAGCACCGGGGTGGACAAGGCGTCCGACGGCTCCACGCTGCAGGGGGGCACGCCGTCCGGACCGGCCTCGGAGATCTCCAATGCCTCCATGAGCCCCTCCAGCACCCCCACCACCCTGACAGACTTGACCAACCCCACCATGCCCACTGTCACCTCTGTGCTCACCTCGGTGCCGGGCAGCATGGACGTCCACGAGTGCCGGAGCCCGTCACAGACCACGCTGACCAGCCTCTTCTGATGAACCCAGTAACTCGCCCCTGCTCCCTGCTCCCACTTACCTCTGCTCCTTCTGGATCTAATACTGAGCACTGTTCACTCCTAGGAACACTCAACGGATTAGAAAAGAGAAGGAAACTGAACAACAAAAAAAAAAAAGACTTCACTTCTCTGTGAGTCCATTAGAGACTATTTGCATAGTGAGGCGGCCAAGCCTTACAGATGGAACAGTTGTTGTTATTTTGATGTTGTTGTCTTGTTGAGAACTGAGGAAGCTTGATTTGCATTTTCCAATGTTTACAGAATGAGACTGCAGAGGGGGGGAAAAAACTGCTTCATTTTTGAAAATTCTTTTTTTTTTTTCTTTTTTCCCCAGCACAGTATTTATGTTGTTGTACAAGAGTCACTGTTAGAAGGATTGTGAAAAATTCTTTCTTTCTTTTTTTTTTTTTTTGAAATCTGAGATTAAACACAGGTTACAATATCCTACGACTGCAGTGTGCCTTACAGTCCATTTATCGTAACTGCTGTTCTAAACATTTGATAACATGTGAACGAACAGGGCTGGGCGGTATGGGTACATTACCTCTACTGCTTGTACGCATGTATGTGTGTGTATGTGTGAGCGTGTGCGTTCTTTGATCTGTTCCTGTTTGTGTTGGTGTGTCTGCACGTGCTGTGCTTTAATAAAAAAAAAAAAAAGAAAAAAGTAAAAGCACAGTGATGTGAGTTATGGCAAACTAATTATTGTTTGTTTTTTAAGAATCTCCTCCTCACTTTGTCAGTAACAGGATTTGAACAGAGCTCAAAAGCTGCTGTACACGAGGACATAGTGTTCAAACACGACTATTTCATTTGATTAAATGCAGAACTGATCTCCAGAGAGACCTCACATGTTACTGTATGTATATGTTGTGTAAGGACTACTGCTTTCAGCTCCCAAAAATATTCCGCTTTTAGTTTGCGTCGAAACACATTCACCTAAGCCGTGAACTCCTTCCCTGCTCAGGGGGAAACATCAGTGATATAATCTGTAACCAGAGAGAAATATCTACTGTTAGGGTGCAATATTATTATTCATGTCTCTAAAGACAAGGCATTCCACTTATATTGCGATTATTTGATTATATTAATTGAAGAAAAAAAAAGTCTTTCATTAGTTATGAAAATGTGTGGATTTATTTTTTTTTTCCATTTCTGAGGAAGCTTAAAATTGTGTTGCTGTGTTGAATTTCTTTTTATTTTTTAATTTTTTTTTTGTTGAGCGGGATGGAAAAACACATGCTGTGAATGGGAGGAGAGCTGCTGGTGGAACACACTGATCGGTCCCAGGCTGCTGTAACGAACCTCACTGAGCTTTTCATGCTGTGCTGCTTCTGCACAATCCTGTAAACATCCCTGTTGTCCTCAGCTCTGTAAGAAATATAAACACTATCAATTATAACACTTTTCTTTTGGAAGACAATTTGTGCCTCCGAGTGCCAGTGTTCTTTATATGTACGTACTGCGCCATATATACGTGGCCGCGTGAGGCTGCCTTGGGTCAGAGAGCGTTGCGGTGCAGTGACGCCTCCAAACCACAGCTAAGAGTAGAATGGCAGTTAAGCTCAGCCACCCAGAAGTTGGGTGAATGTATATAATTACTGTTTTTTATGTAAATCCGTCTCATGTGTTCTAAAATTTAGATCACTCACACTCACCTGGTTGAGTTTTGCTTTTGTCATTATTTTCTCTCTCAAGAGAGACAGGAAGTAAAGGCAGACAGACTTTATGGCAGTTATGTGACATGGATTTTAACCTTAAACCACCAGATATTTAGATAAAGATGGTGAAGCTTCTACTTCTCATGTTAACTATATTTTAATTTCAATGAGCACAGGTTTCATTGAGGAAAAATATGTTCACTCACATCCTGATGAATGGATGGTCGGATCAAACCCAGGGCCCCAGATGGATCAGGGGTTCATGAGTCAGAAACTCAGCTCAAGTGGCTGTTGTCATTTGTCTTGGAATGTCACAAGGCTCAGTCAAACAAAAAGAAAAAGATTAAAACAGGAGCTTTGTGGCTTTTATTGGTTGAGGCTGTAGAGTCAGAGAGGCAGGTGTGGGAGACTAAGGCTGCTTTCACACCTAAATTTTGCTCCAATTCAGGGAGTAATTCATTACAATTTTGTAACAACATTGCATTCAACCGTTTGGTTCCTGTTCACAGGGGATCAAGACACAGGCCTGACATGCCTTAAACACCACGTTTTTTGCAAACAGTTCTGTGATTGGTCACCATTTTGAGGGAAAACTGGACTTCAGCAAACAAACAGGGCTAAGGTCGCCCTCCACAACCAGGCTCAGTTTCTTTGTGCGAGCTTCAGAACAACCACCTCAGTGTGAAAGCACTCTAAAAGGCTGGAATTAAACCAGGGTCCTCCAATTCCAAGTTTGGCTTCACACTGTATTTAGTTTAATTGTATTTATGTAACTGTTGCGCAGTGAGTTCTTCAGCTTCAGCACTAGTGAAGCAATTAAAGCATGCTCAGTGTTTCTGAAAATATCGCATGTCGTGCCCTGCAGTTTTTCATAATCAATTAAATTTAGTAATCATATAGCTCGGGTCATATCAAGACAGTTTAAGGTCAAGGTTTTACAACATTAAAGAGACTCAACAATTCTCCCTCTACAGCGGAGAGGAAAAAACCCTCATTTAGCAGGAAGAAACCTCTGGCAGCAGCAGGCTCAGGGTAGGCAGCTGTGTAATATCTGTGCAGAGGAAAGTCTGTTCAGCTGTGGTGGAGTCTGGTAGAAAGAAAGTAGCTCAGCCGATATCAGGCCACGCAGTATCAGCTGAAAAACAGAATAAACTAAACAATGCCTGGCATCACCTCTGAATATAAATACAAGGATCTCTGATTTTATTTTATTTTATCACATGATACCTCCCACATTCCATTGTGACACTAACCAATAAGAACAAAATCACTCCTTCTCTGTTTTAGGTTTAGACTGATTTTTAGACTTCCCGGTCAATTGTTTGCTCATATTTGTGCCCGAACTCCTTATTATTGCCTCATAACCTTCATTTCTATTATTCTTGCAAGGGTCATTGTGGCATTTAAACAATGTTTGACAGCAGGAAGTCCAGTCATGTCAGATAAAGTTTGTTCACCCTGTGAAATTTTGGGAGCGCAGTATAAACTGAATCAATGGAGTACATTCAGTAAAGTGTACACTCAAATTAAACTGTGGGTTGTAATAGCGGTGTAGTGAGCTGCAGAGTAAACGGGGTGTTTTGGATCGTTAGTCTCGGCTCCTTCTTCCCAGGAACCTCACCAAGACCAAGAAACACAGTGGTCTGTCATGTCTCCTAGCTGAGTCACGGCAAGAATGTACGACTCCATATTTACTTTGACACTGAAACAATCTGGTTGTACTGTGTATTATCCTGTGGTCTGAAGGTGGCCTTGTACAGACTTGCTTTAATAAGGAAGAAAATACACAACTACAGGCTGACTAACTAAAGTTGAGAAGCAGTTTTGAAGTGACGGGATGCAACTTGAAACTTTATCCATACCATGGGTCATGTATAAATAGCACATCATTTTAAGGCACATTTTGCATTTCATGGAAACACACTTGAAATATTTTGTGTTTCCTGAATGACAGTATGATTATTATATTATTTATTAAATTATGTGGGATGGTTGGTGTTCGTGTTCGTGTGAAGTACAAAATGCGTACCTATAGAATGAAGCTACATTTATTCTAAAAAAGGCAGCATTTGTGGGATATAATGGTAAGTTCCTATTTCATACCTCATGTTCATTGTGCATATATATGTGTGTGTGTGTGTGTGTGTGTGTGTGTGTGTGGAATGCAACACTTCTCGATGCAAGTTATGCCTGATTTCATAAGGACCATACATACAAGCACTTCCCAAAAATGTGTCACTAAAAAAAAAAAAGAACGAAAAAATAACAATTTAAAAAGAAAACTTCACTTCCACAATCACTTTAAATGAGCATCTGTGCCAGGGACTGGAGTGATAGGAGCTGGCAGCCTTCTTGAGTGGGTAATCATAAATCTGTTTTCACGAGCATCTTTTCCTCACTCTGCCAGTGTGCTGCTCGGTTTTCTCACGGCGGCAGCAGCAGCAGGGACTTGAGCTTATCGTAAAGATGGGCAGATATTCCGCTTAAAAAAAAAAATCAGTTTACACTCAGTTCCAACACGGAAGTTTTAACAAGGAGCGGTCTGGAGAACAGCAGTCTTTAGACTTTGTAAGCAAAACATGAATTATGAAAAACAGACTTTAACTTCCCTGCAGTGCATAATTAGAAATGGGTGTACATAAAAAACGAAGAGAGAAGTCCCTTGCAGCGAGCACACTTGGTAATTATTTCTGCACCGGTGTGAGGGGCTTGAAGACATGAGCCGGGACAAAACACACTCCAAGCCACAAAATCTCTTCTGCCCCGAACACTGACCACATCTCTCTGAATAAAGGACGTGTGTGTGTGTGTGTGTGTGTTTGTGTGTGTGTATGTGTGTGTGTGTTGGAGCCCTCACTCCAGGAAATCAGTCAGGTCAAACAAACATATGGATGTCTTGGCCAAGCTAAGCTGAATCAGCATCTCAGTGTGATATAAGGACAAAACATAGTTCAGGCTATAAATTCTCAGGGTTGGAGTAAAACATACTTGGCCGCCTGCTTCATGTTAATGTGCGATGTGAATTTGATCCAGTAATTACAGGGAAAGGAAGAGCCTTGGCAAGCGTCACAGAGAAACAACACTACAGGCTCATAACCAAAAATTTACTGTGTGTTAATGGATGCTTGTGTTTTTATTTTCCCAGAAATTGTTATTCTTAAGACAATAAACTGTGTATTAAGGATGTTCCAGAGCGGCTGAGGAGGGTTCAGCCGTGTTAGGAAAAACAGCTCTGACTGAATCCCTGCACGAGATAGAACAACCATCAACACAGGCCTGACTACTCATCTTTATTATTAAAACAGAGACTAAGAGGCTATTTTAATATGTAATACATAATATTGCAAAGGTGATCATTGGTCAGTATTTTAGATTTTGTTGGGTTTCCAAGGCAGATATTTCTCATTCCACTGTGCAATGGCCCATAGCATTGTCATCTAAACATTTTGGTTACTGTACTGTAAATTAACTGATTTGTGATTCTTTTTAAAAATATTTTTATTTCAAATATATGTCTCTATTAAACTAATGGATTTGGAGCCGAGAACCAAACACAAGGCAACAGAAGTGGATAGAGTTATTTCAACGACACTTTCATTTAATTCTTGTTTATTAAGTTGTAGATTAAATTGGTTGAGATGTTTAGGTGAAATATCAATACTTTGACTCTACTTTCACTCTACGTGACAGGATGATGAGCACATGGGTATAAACGTCCTGCAGGATTCTGCAGTACATTATATCTTCAATCCCCACCAGTGAAAACAAAGTCTCACGGGGAAGATAGAAGGGGGCCCATGGTGGAGGTGTGTATGAGTATTGTCCATACACTGTTGGGGTTCACAGGTTTAGAAGTTTCTGGGGGCTACCTTTTTTCCTTAGTTTTCACAGGGCGCCAAACTATTGCTTGCTCTGCCAGTCCTCAGTGCACTCCTGGCAATAGTTTCCTATCGTTTCTATTTACACTTAACTTACATAGACACATACATACATATTTACTAAGTTAGTAACAGTATTCTCACTTGAGCACAATTTGTGACTATCCCTGACTATTTAAGAAACTATGAAGACACCCAGATGATTTAGTATTAAAATACTCAGTTAGTGTCACTTACTTGAATTACCCCTGTACTCTGGTGTTTGAATGCAGAGTATACATTTCATGACTGTAAAAGTAGTTCATCCTCTACTACACTATGGCAAGTATTTAATTTGAAACCATCTAAAGTCCTGTAAATTAAATTCCTAAAACAATATGAATAGAAGAAGAGTTTGACAAGAATAAGTCAATGAGGTTATTAACCGAATATTAACACGTTCCTTTATTACTCATTACAGCATTGCCCTGGGTTTGGATTGCATAAATAAGCCATCCAACAGTCTTCTCTCTGGGATCTGGTTTTATTCACTGTGGAACTGGAGGCACATTCACATTTGCATTTCAGGCATTTAGCTTGGCACACTTCTGCAGAGTGACGCACAACCACTTACAGCTACTTACAAAATAGCAGAAGAGGCTTAAATTCCTGGATCACCACCATTACAAGCAACCAACAGTAAGTAGAGCAAGGGTCAGTGTCTCTCTTTCTTTCTCCCTCTCTCTCTTTCACGCACACACACACACACACACACACACACACACCAGCCCGTCCCGACTCACAGTTCTCCAAGCCCAGCTTTCCCAGGGGAGCGGGTGCCAGGCGGGCTTGGTGCCGAGGGCTTTTAGGTCTCATGTTAGGTGTCTGAGCCAGAATCTACGCAGGACGCCAAATACGTTGGCCAGATGTACCCACACACTCGTATAAAGTGGTGCGATGAAGGCTTTAATAGAGAGAGGCCAGTCTTAACAACACATGACAGGCAATATAGAAACACTGGGCCCTGTAAAGTTTAATATGCAGGAACGGTGCCAAATTTCAGCATTCAGCAGCCCTCTAAATTCTCTGAATTTTCGTCTTTGAACTGGGGGGATGGATCTAAAGACTGCAGACGTGGATGAAACATGCTATTAATCATAACCAGCTGTCCAATTAACATGTCATTGTGTGTATCGTTATGTACAGTTTACAAGTACTTGACTGTTTCGTTATCCAATTCCTTCATGACTGACTTTAGAAGAAAATTGTGCATTTGTCACTGTAAGAAGGATGCTTGCATGGTATGGAAAGACGTTCCACATGGGTTAGAACTCAAAAGGTAAAACATGTGTTTTGTTTGGCCGTTTTCAGCTTTATCAGCTTCTACTGCAACAAACACATGAAAACTGGTTTTTCCACTCTGGCAATGAAAAACACCCCAACAGGAACGCCTGATGGGTTGAAATATTTAAGTGACTTAACCTTGGTCTAACATATTGTTATACCCTTGATTCCAATTCAGTCTGATTCATTTCACTGGTTCAGCTTTAAGTTAAGTTGGCCCACCATATTACGTATAAGAATTGTAAAAGAAATCTTTCAGAAATATTTAAAATAAATAAGCAAATTAGAGCTCCTATCCTTTTGCACTGCTTCATGTCAGGAAGCCAAAAAGCCAGAAAAATGTTGTACAGTCCCTTATTCTGTGTTAATTTTAGAGTTATTCTGGTTCATGGTGAAGTTTAGCTTGGTCTCAGTTGTACGTGCTGAGTACCACAGTTAAGAGTACTTGTTCATCACACAAAATAGATATTCAAACCAAAAGCGTAATGAACATTTCCTGTAAAATCCAGCAGATTTCTTTTCAGATCAGTTGAGAACACTGGACGAGCCACAACTTAATTGTCATGCTTTTCAGGTGAATTTACCTGCTAACAGTGTCTGATGAGTGAAGAACATGACTGCAGCACTGATTTGTTGGAGAAGCCACATTTGTTTAAGAGGACAGGCGAGGGGTGAGAGGGGGGTGGAGAACTTGAATGTAATATGTAATGAAAATGAGCCGGGTTCTTATTCCAGTTCCCTTGGTCATTATGTGGCCATTTAGGCCAAGCTTTAGCCCCTCGCCTCTCACCCTGAGGGCCTCTCCATCTCAGGGCTAGCAGCTAATTAGCATGAGGAGGCTCAGCTAGCACGGAGACGGCTCTCCCTCTGATCACATTCACTCAATGACTGAGGACGCATGAAGAGATGAAATTAGAGTGATTAATTAGGCTTTGACACTCCGCCAAAGGTTCTCAATTTAGTGCTGTCACATCAATAAAAAAGGCATCTCCTCAGCCGCATGCCGGGGTGACCTAAAGGAAAACGACGAGGGGGTATTACCAACAATTAAGACCAATTAGTGGGAGCCACCCTCCGATGGGAAGACATACATAAACACATGACAGAGCATTTAGGAAGTTATTTTAAAGTAGCTTACTAAGGAGAGGGTATCTGCTCACAATTTCTAACCAAACACTGAGACATGCAGTTATTATGCCTTTGTAATTTCTAAATGTTTAACTATTTAACATTCTGATTTGTGCAAAGCAAATGGCAGTGTGTTTTATATAAAACATATCATTTTCACATAAATGTACTACAGGTACAAAACAGGATGCAGATAAAATGCACCGGAACAACTAATGTAGTCACTGTTACTTGCAATTGAAATGGCAGTAAATAGACAGAATTTCAATGTGTCTCCTAAATTCTCCAAGGGGTGGCTCTGTCATGTTACGGCTGCAACATGCTGGAGTCTAGATTAAGATTGTGATTCCATCAGAAGTGACACAGAGTGTTTCAGAATCCTTCCTGAAGTAGACCCCCATGGTGCTGAAAGTACTTAACCTATCTACTTCTGATGGAAGCCACGTCAAGGTGCACAGGCAGACTTTTTGCAAAAGAAAAAAAACAAATGGCATTTAAATAAATAGTCAAAAATGAATCACCTTGCATAGACTGATCACAGAGAAAGTAGACACAGAGTAATTAAGGATAAATGTATTTTGAACTAAAACACTTAAAATTACAAATCTTCATCGTTGCAGTTAATAACCGACTTTCACTTGCAATTCTGTTGTAATTCTGTTCATCACATCATGAGTTGGAGTCTTCCAAACCATTTTTGAAAACCTTTCTCTGCTCCATAACAATATCATACTACACTCTAAGAAATGATTCAGGAGGTTAGTTAGTATGACTTCAAAACATAAGATTTTTCAGACTAAAAAATACAATTTGTTACATGTCCATTGTTTTATTAACTTGATAACTTATTTCAAGAAGTTGATCAAAATTAAAAATAAAGAAAGTTGTCTTAACTCAGAAATATATTGATTTTGGATAAGCATTTCTGCCTCCACTTAACAAGGAAAAGTATTAAGTTAGCGAAACTTAATATTGTATTATAATATTAAGTTGCAGCTTCCTATCACATGTGCATGCATTAAAGCAGAGAAAGTGACCAGCAGCCATTTTATGCTGCCAGACTGCACCAGCAACAGCCAGGGACAGACTGCAAGGAGTGAAGGTCAAGGTTGGATTAACTTTACTTGGTGAGTAAATATTTTTTTTAATTTTCTTAATTTTATTTCCAACAGCAAGTCACTATCAGCCCTCAGTTAGAAGTGCTTTGGAGTCGGCAATAAGGTGTCTAAACTTGCAGTCCCAGAACTGCTGTTGGCATGACTCTTCAGCCCTCGTGTTTGGAGACACATATATGAACTGGCATTGGTGAGGAATATGTTGTGGAAAGGCGCTAGCTGTTTGCCGCTATCAATGATAAGTGAATTGAGAAGCGTTAGCCGTTAACGCGCCTTGTTGTTTACTACTCCCGGGTAGCAGCACATCAGGCTCTATATGGACTTAGCTGATGAAACTTAGTCCTTTTAATGTATGGTTTTGACGTTACAGTGTCAGCCGAATTACATTAATCAGAACCGAGCTTATCTGCAAATGTAAGCTAGAAGTGTGGCGTTAATAGATAGGATGTATGATCTGCTGCTATTGTCTTGGCGATAGATACGACTGGACAACTGAGTTTAGAGAAGAGACATGGCTTGACTAGTCAGGAGGTGTTAGTGGTTTGTTCAGGCAACCCCCCACCCCGAATACTATTAGTACTCAAAATGCTTTACAGTCAAGTGCGGTTTATACCTCCGCTGAACCCCCCAAACATTACTTGGTGCTGTACCTTTCTTGCCAGTCGGGCTAATTTTTGTTTCTACCTCCTGTTTCACTTTCAACATTCACGACTGAAGCTTTCACCGGTTTCTGAACCTCCTCGATGTATTTCATCTCTGTTGTTCCAAAACTATTGATTGATCTGATACAATTGACATATGTACCCATTTACTCACATCGTCATGTAGAACTTCACACATCAGAACCAAGACTGTGTCTTGAACCTTGTGGCCACTGTCAATTTTGTTCCAATATGAACGTACACAATGCTTATCAGTATATATTAGGGAAACAAGACCAGTAAATATCTATTTAAATTAATGTTGTATTTGATGTGCAGTATTTTGTATTTAAAACATATTGATAAGATTTGGACGTCTCCAGGGTGTACCCCACATCTCGCCCGATGACAGCTGGGATAGGTTACAGTAACCCCTGCGACCCTAGTGAGGATAAGTGGTAGTACAAGATGAGATGAGATAAGATTTGGACATTGAACCGAACATGTAGAATGTTAGGATTTAACTTTGGGTTGGTTATGACTAAAACTATCTATAACCAGTGTCTTCACTCGGAGACTGGAGTCTTTTTTTTTTTTTTTATTTTGCGCCTTAATCATATTCATTTAATACCCTTGCAGCTTAAAACAAAACCCAAACGTTTCACAGATCTCACCTTGACAGACAAGGAGGAGAGCTCATTTAATCCAATCCAGCCATTACCGTGTCTGCAGGAAAGGACTGCCTTGAACAACCAGAGAAGAAACAGTGCTTCATTATCCTCCTTCCCAGGTGACAAATCCTCCCTGAATGGAGGCGAATGTAAAAGTTTCCCTGGGACACGCTGGGCTCCTGCTCTATTTAGATATATAGTGAAGTGCTGTCAGGGCGGCGCACGGCAGGTTTTGGGGATCTGTACTTAACGTGGCGGCGCACAGAGCCGGGTGGGGAGCTGCCGGGCTCTCCCTGCGGGTGCCGGTGTGAGTGCGGCACAGGCAGCTGTCAGCAGAGAGGTGGCATTTCCTGGTCTGACGCTGACAGAGGCTGTCTGCAGGCAGCAGGAGCACAGCCAGACTGACACCCTGTTTATTCTCAGATGACATCCGGGCCAGGATGGGTGTCACTGGCATTTTGATTCACCTAGCAGTGTGAAAACTTCCCTGAAACACCGTGTGATGAAGTCTTTGTAGAGTACACATAACTGGAATAATTGAGAAGTTCCAGCGTGTGTGGGCCCCATCATTCCACCACCCGGCTGTGCCACGGGTTGTATGTAACTAACAGACACACACACACACACGCACACACACACACCCAGCAGAGAGAAAGAGAACACATTTTCTCACATAGTGCCACCCACACATTCAGTGTAAAATCTGTCCCAGATTTGCAGCCCCCCACAACACGAAGTGGAAACCAAAATTTTCTCAATAAAAGCTGTAGATATCATAAAGGTACCATATCCTGGAAATGAAATACTCACAAGGCCTGTCTACCAGCTGTCAGTGTCAATGACAAAATTATCACAGCAGCCAATGAGAATGCATGATTTAAGTGTCTCTGCATAAACATAGAGCAGGATTAAAACATTATGGGTTAACTCATAATTTATGAGCAGAACATAATTTTAATCTCAAGCTCACCATACCACTGGGGTAATTGATAATCTTGATAATTACAACTTGGGTCTTGTTTTTATTATTAAAATTAACTGAGAGACTGTTCAGTAGACAGCAGTATATCCAAAAGTGAAGAAGCCACTTGCACAAGTGACTGGCATCTTCGTTCATTCAGTCCAGGTGCCTTTATTTTAGCCTTTCAAATCAGAATGGAAAAATAAATCTGCTTTACCATGTGGCAATGCTATGCTCTGACCTGGTAAAAATAAATAAAAAATCTAAGGTGACAAGAAATGGGAAATGTGGTCTTCAATGTTACAGGGTTTCTTTTACCCATCCACCCTCCCCAACCACCTCCCTCAGCTTAGTGGCTCGTATCCAGTCCTGATCTCCCTCGGGCCGGAAACAGAATTCCTCTAAGGGGCCCTCCTACCTGAGCCATGAGCCGTATAAACCATTTGCTCCATCTGTCGATCTATGAATAGGTTGACTGATGAAGAAATGACGAAAGTCCAAACTAACAATGTTTATTGGCTAGAATCTTAAGATAAGTGAATATTAACATTAAAATACATGGGAAATTGTTGGAATAATGAAAACAACAAAAACTAACAATGGGTTTTGACAGGCTTTTGCATAATTAGCCTAGACCTAACCTTAATACACAATTAGCTTCAGTTATGCCATGCAAACAAAATCCAAGACTAAATAAGAATTGAATCATTTTAAAGTGACGTGCACCTGTGAATTTTGTGGAGAAGTGCATGAATGCATGTTCACACGCAACATGGCCACAGCCCAGGAAATGACTGGGAAGCAAGCAGGACAAAAAAAAGCAATGATGCATTTACAGCTAAATGTTATTTTCAGATATCAGATGATCACATTTCATTGTCATAGTGGGCTGTTATTGTTTTTTTCTGTTAAAGTTAGTAGTCATCAAAGCTTTAATCACTGACACTCCTTTGCCATGAGAGGAGAGACCCTTGTGACTGTATCGGGACATCCAGCTCCAAGTGGCACAATAGAAATTACTTCTGTTGTGATTTGGTGATTAAAATGAAATGAACTTGACTTTCGGAGGTGCATCAATTTAATGTTATTTCCTGACATCGGAACACACACTTGCTTTTCTATTCCATTAACTATATACAGTAAATTGGTGTTTTCTCTCTCCGTTCATGACCAGAAGGACAAATGTACTTCAGCTTCTCAGTGAACACTATGTAAACACTGACACATACTTCGGAGACTTGCCCGGTGCTCATATACAGTCAGCGGTGTCGACACATCAGTCAGGGAAGCCGTGACACTGTGTATAAAAATGTAGGTGTTGAAAAGGTCAAAGGTCGCTTTAAAAGACCTGAGCTCCATTTGCTGTCTGCATCATTTGATAAGCACGCCAGAGAATTCCAGCGAAAGAGGAGACATTTCTGCCATCACGATGAAACGTTATTTTTAGATGATGTGCCTCATCCAACAATCTTGTAATGTCTGTGTCAAATGTGCTGTAGAAATTTAGTATATACAAGTCCAGGGATCATGATCCAGTAGTCCCTGGCACATGAGTGGGTTGTAATGTCAGTGATTTTACAATAAACAGTATACATACACAGGAATTGTTGACAAACCTTTTAAAAGGCCCATGGGCCACTGGAGGTCCCCAACTACCACTTTTACATTTAAAACAACCTGCACATGTATACTGCAAAGATTCGTGGCCTTGTGACACTTGTGTTTCTTTGTTATACACATAAAATTAATTTTCTTATACACTAATAGATCACTTTGTGTGAACTCCAGTATAGTCAAATGCAATTCAGGACAAGGGATCTAATATTAAATGTACTTTTACAAAGCTTATACATTTTCAGATTTTGTTGAAAACGTCACAGAAGTGATACATTACAATTCAGTACAGACGTCGTAGTGGTTGATGGTGGTGTACTGCACTGCATTATATTCAGAAGTGTTCCTTAATTTTTTTTTCCATCTCATCATGAGTCAGGCGGACCATGGCATGCACAGGATATTTTGTCTGACCACCAGGCAAGGACATAAATTTATTATGACATAAACTCAGCCAAAAAAAGTACAATTCCCAAATAAGTCTGACATTTTGAGGTCAAAAAGTCTGAGTTCTGTAAAGTGTATTGAGACTATTCGTTATTGAAGGTATACAAATGAAATCTAATTGAACTTAGATTGAACACTAACTATAGTTTGAATAGGGGGCAAAACTGTACAGCGATTTGTTTTCATTGACACACACGTTACCCAAGAGCTGATATACACTCCAACCAAGCAGTTCACCTGATGTGCTGTTCGGAAGTGTCTGGCAGCAGCAGTGTGCCTTCTTAGCATGTAAATTAAAACATTGTTTTCTACACGTAGATGCTCGATCCGACTGAGCATGTTGTTCTCTGTGAACACGAACAGAATCAAGATTAAAATGCAACATTAGAACTTACACCAGTCAGACATAACATTATGACCTTCCTAATATTGTGTAGGTCTCCCTTCTGCCTCCAAAACAGTTGTGACTCATCAGAGAATGGGCATGGGCCATGGGCCCTATGGGTTGAGGGGAGGGGGCCTCTGTGGATCATCCCACAGAAGGTGGGATCACCAACAGATGGTTGGTCAGTTTGGTATCTAGTGAATTTAGAGGCAAATTTAGAGGAGTTGCTCCCAAAGAAAATTTTATTGTCACTCATTTGTGTGTAAAAGTCCCCCAAATAAAAGTGAAATATGCTAATAATTTAGTTGGGTAATTACACATGTCCTCTCAGGCTATCATGGCAGCATGAGGTATCCAGTGTTACACCATGGTCAAGTCCGCTGCAGTTTAAATTTCGTGCTTGTAATGTGGTGTCATGCTCTGGCTTTTAGAAGGGAGTCACGGGTTTAGCATTGCTAAGCATCAGATGGCTGGTGTTTTGATTGAGTCCCAAGGACATGCCATGTCAACAGGGAAGTCATTCAAGTGTGAGATTCTCAATAAAGATCTAAACATTCAGAACAAGCACATTTTCAACAGGAGCTAAACTAGTACAGTACTGCATGAGACAGTGGTTGTATCTGGAAAGAACACAATAATACGTGCAACAAAAAACACCTCTGTTTTTATGTACCTGTTTACTAATGTTAATATTGATAAGACAGCTAATGTAATGTTGGGCCTGGATAATTGTTAATATCGCGGTAGGTATTTAAACATGGATGGATGAAATTAAAGCAGTTGTTCATCTAAGAACATGCTAAAAACGCATCTCTTCTCTTGTTTGTTTGATCATGGTTGGAAGGGTAAACAAAACTTTCATTATGATATAAATATAGCATGAAAGTATCTTTATCTACATTTGATTGTATTGCAGTGTTAAATGGGTAGCTGTACTCGTTGTCCTAAAGCTGCACTGTGGCAACTTTGCATATTTGAAGCGGCACATAGTAGGAAGAGGCAACAGTATTTCTTAAATTTTTTTTGTCTCCGTATGAAAATGATGAGTCTTCCATTATTATTTCATTATATATATATATATATATATATATATATATAGCATGATGATGATTGATGTGTGATTGATTCTCGCAAATAGACGCTTTGAAGTGTCCAAGTTGAGAATTTAGACTTGAGAAATTCTCCCTTTTGCAGCCCAGACTATAGAATTGGGTTTTGGTACCTATTGCATAAAGGCCTTCTTTATCCTACCTATTCTAGCAGATCACATGTGCACTGTATGACTGGATTCACTACAGTACAATGAATGGGGCTATCAATGGTAATGTAGCGAGGAGATGGAAAACCTGTGTTCTCTGCTTCAGAAACGGCCTGGTCGAACTCCATAACTCTCTCTGTAATGTATTTGACTTGACTTGATGCTGTCTTGAGAAAACGTAGCATTCAGTGTTTGTAGTTGTTTTCGGTGCAGCCTTTGTCTGAGTGTACTTTATTATCACACAGCAGGCACGTCTAGTCACATGATTTTGGGTCCTCTTCTTCTACGCTCATTTTTTTGCAGCTTTGATACTATGCAACAAAGAGGAAGCAGACATTTTTGACACTATAAGGACGTGGTTTTGATTTATGGCTGACCTGAAATAAACAACTACAAAAGATTGGGCTTGGCTAAAGCCTGAATCTGATCTGATCATTTTAAGAGTGGATCGGCCCATCAATCGGAATAGCTCTGATTACTATTCTGTTATTGTTTTCTCATGCTACATTTTGTCAATAAGAAATTGACAAATTAAAGTACAACATTTTCTTAATGAACTTAATCCGCTAACCCATCAGCTTTAGAACCACATATCTTTCTCTCTTTTGTCAATACTGAAGACAAAACCAGTCTCACTTTTCAAAAGGGAGGTTCCTGCTTTGTGTGGAAAATAATGTCTTTGACATAAAGACATAACTGTTTAATAACAAGATGCACCAGAAACTGCGATCCAGTTCATGGTGACTTCTTATAGCCCTAGGGTTTACTTAGATGCAATTTTACAATAAATATGCACGGAAATAAAGGTCTGTAAGTACCTCTAACACATTTACAATACATCTAGAGGACTACTCAATAGTGGATGGGTAACCCATGTTAATATTGTTCTTCAGAATAATGTAGAAATATGTAGACTCAAAAGATATGGAGTAGACCTTCAGTTGTCCCTTTGTCTGGTTAATAATACAGGGGTGAGCCACTGTGCACAGAGAAGGCAAAAAATACTAAATTAAGTATAAACAACTTAACAGAAAAGACACAGCAAGCACAAAAAACACAAACACACACAGGCAAAGCATGGCTATAAATAAAGTCAGCTCACGGAGCCAGGGAGCAGTGGCATATGATTGGAGGGAACACGCACATGAGAAAGGTTACAAGCAGCCAGTGGCCCATTTGTCTTGTTTGGATACAAACTACTTGATTCCCCAAATGAGTGGTGAGGAATCCTGTGACATCAGCACTTAATCACATCCCACTCGCCATTATAAATCAGTTGAACTACTGACACCTGAACTTTATTCTGTGCACACTGTAAAGGCCACAGGCGCAGTCTCACGCTATTAGCAGCAAGCTGATCCATTGCATGTGCATTCAGGTCAGAAAGCAGGGCACAGGATACATGCTGCATGCATCACCTGAGCTTTGTGAGTGCTGAAACAATAATATGACAAGAGAAAAAACACCAGAAAGGATGAACGAATATCTCATTTCTTTTTTGCCCTTGTTTTTTTTTTTTTTTTTTACATCTACAGTCTGAAAATTAGGTGCAAATTCACATCTCGAAATGTTAGAGGCAAACATGTAGCAGTTTAATTCTAACTAAAATAAATAAAAAAATAAGCCTATCACCTATGTATCTATCTAAATTAAAATTTACAGGTACAACCTGTTCCTTGTTACAAGTGATGTCTGTGCCATTTTGAAACAGTAAGGACACATTTAACCATGTGAATTTCAATTTCTAAAATTATATTATTTGTTATACATAATAAATGTGCATTTTTTTCTTTCAACCTTATAACCCAAAGCCTTGTGAAAAAAAGAAAAGTATCATCTGGAATAAAGAAATCCCAGAAATTTAACGCTGGTCTGTGTAAACAAAACTACAACAAAATAGTTACTAATACTTGCTCTGGAATTACCCAGTCTCTTGTTACAAATGTGATTCTGAAATTTGTTTATGCTACCGAATTAAATTGAGCTTTCATTTTGACTGTCCTGTGGCTCTACAATTGGTGCCCTGCAGAGGTTTCTTTTAACATAACAAATGTTATGTTCACATAGAGTCTTTCTCTCCAAAACATAATTTATTTACCCTCGAGTGTACATATGTGCATGAATGCATTCTTTTAACCAGCACATATTTCTAAATCAGAGTTTTAAAGCTCTACTGGTTTTGAGAATCTCGAAGGAGGCAGGAACGGATAAGTGCAAACTGTTCTTCAGTTGACACCTCCAACATACAAAAAACCTACAACCAAGACGCTTGTGCAGGAACCGGTGCAAACGTACTTGCTGCATCCCGGATTTCAGAGCGACGTACCTTGATGGCCCATGAGCTGAAGCAACTAGAAGGAATTCTCCACGAACCCGCAATGGTGGGCCAACATCATTTATTTAAAACCACATATAAAGAGAGGCAAGTGTTACAGAAACTGTCCTCCTGCTGCAAGTTTGTGGGAGCAGCTTATTAACCACCCATACTTAAGTTTTGTTGAGGCCCTACAGTGTCCTCAGAAAAGATGCTGAGAGCTAAGTAGGAAATCAAACGAAGACATAGAGCCACTCAATCAGTACATGGAGGAGGTCAGGGTGGATGGATGTGGACTCAAATTAGTTTCTTGTTACAAACTGGTAGTCATGTTTCTTTTAACCATAGACTGTATATAAATATGGACAATGTGTCCCCATTTCCTTGCATTGGCTAAACCAATGCTATTTTACTGGGAATACGGGCAGCGCCATTTGCTACTTTGGAACCAGAGTCTGTGCAGTACGTTCTGAAAGTGGAGCCACATAGAGCCACAGTGTTTTTGTTTAATAAATACTAATAATACTCTGCTGTGCCTCCACCAGTTAGAAGGAATATTAGATTATATACTGCACTTTTTTTTCCAACTCTCAGAGAGGTTGGTGTGGCAACTAGTAGTCATCATGATATCTCATCCTTTTTTTCATACCGTCAAATAACTAACTGAAAAAACTGTTACAACTGTTATCATAATATAATTGTTGTGTTGCTGCTCTGTTTTAATTGTAATTAGGTGTGTGCCATGCCTAGGAGGTGATTGGTAGGAAGGCCCTGGTCATTGGCCACAGCAGGGAGTCACCTGTGCATATAAGAAGCCAAGATGGTGGACCAGAGCTGGCAGCAGGCATTCCTCCTTTCTCAACCGGCCACAGCTTTTGCACGTATGTTTGATTATTAGCTCTGTTAGTTTCTTTGGAATAGTAGGGGCGGATTGTCCATTTTGTTACCTCCTTTTCTCCTGCTTATTTAGTATTTAAGTCAATATCAGAAAAACACAGTGAACACTATATTTGTTACAGAGTTCTGTGGTAGCAGTAGCTTTAACTCACATCTTTTTAAGGAATATTTTTAAATGTTTTTAGCTTTTTAAAAGTTTATTAAAAATTTTAACCATACAATTTTCTATGCTTGTTTTTTAAATCTGAAATTGAGATACAATTCAGTATGAAACTTCTTACACCCTAAAATCAGGATTAAAGTCATAGTTTTGTTATTACTTAATTTTAAACCTTTTCGTAAACTCTCAATGAACGTGAAAAATATCATTCACCACCCTTGTTTTACAGGACGCTAAATATATTAAATGTATTCAAAAATAACAAATTAATTACAAAACGGTGGTTCACACTCATTTTCTTCTCTTTAAACCTTGGAGTATGTGCCTTTTAATGCAGCTGTAATGAAGCTTTTAACACAATATAGCAGTAACTATCATGTTTTGTGCATGTAGCTCATTGGCCAGCGTACTAAGACACACACGCACTAGCACGCAGCATGACAAAATGACATAGGCTTTCTCCATTAGCCACAGTAGCTTAGCTGAAAATAACTCACTAAGACACATACAATAAACCCACATCTACAGGCTTAGGGCCGGCTCACTCGTCTCAAGTAACACTTTGGAACACTTTTAAACGGTTACAAATAACTAATATGCAACCGAAAGGTATTTACTTCTCATTTCTACCTGTCTGCATGTGTTCCACTTGCTGCTGCTCCAGTGTGTGGTTACTACCATAACTGCTATGCGAAAAGGTTGCGACTTGCTTCCTCCCACCAATAGAATTTCCTTACTGTGTGGTTCCACTAATAATAATAAACTAAACTAAACAGACCTGATATGAACCTGATATCTTGAAATAAGCATATTTTGGTGAAACTTCAGGTAGCAGGAAATTAATTTGAATACTTAAATTAAATTCTTAATGAAATAAGGAAACTCTGTTTCTACTGAGTTACACATTGATCTCGCGCCAGCTTTTAACACTGGCTTTTAATCAAATGCATTTTTATATACAGTATTATAGTGTTTAGAGCTGGATGATAGATCAAATGAATTCAACCTGTTTAATGAATTAAAAAGTTTTTTTTTTGTTTGTTTTTTTTTTTTAAATTCGAAATCAAGATAAAATAAGATTAAGATAAGTCATACAGCCGCTGAAGACAATGAAAGAACGCTGCATAAATATAGTCATGTTTTACGGTTAGGGATTTTACAAATTTTTGATGCTAGCTAGGTTGCGTCCCAGCTTCAGCACCATAACTAAAAAGCATTCATACAGAGGAAAACATTGAACATTTATTTTATTTAAAAATATATACATTACCAAAAAGCACATGAGCATCCTTGTTAGTGCTGTCTTTTTGGTATTGGTCTGATTACTTGATAAGATAACAATATTGAATAATGTTTGCCTACAGTTCATATAGACAGAAATAAATCACCTATTAAAATCATGAGTTGTCCATGTCATTGAAAAATGGAGATGTTTTTTTGGACACATTTATGGCAGCAAAATTGTATAGGTGTCTGTATTCATGGCAATGAATTAACAAGCAATGCAGCACAACAGGGTGACTCACTATATATAATAGTATGTTCTTCATTTTTAGGCAACAATGGAGCTTTATGGCACACAGGAATAAGCTATCAGGCTTTGATACAAGGACAATAGGTGTTAGTGGGTTACATTCCTTGTAGTTTTTTTCTTTTTTTCTGTGCAACTGTGCAATTGACTATGATACACATCAAAATGTATGTTATAGCAAAGCCTACCTTTGTTGTGTGAAAACTAAAATAGCCATACTGTAAGATTCAAAGCACCTTTTACTTTCAACACCTGCCTGGTCTTAGCACCATGCCCCTTTTATTTCCTTTTTTAGGTCTTTTGACAAACCCTTTTCTGGACAGAAAAAGCTGAGCAGTACTGATGTATGAGCAGAGTTTATGTATGCATTGCGGTTGGGATTTAAAAGGGTTTTATAAGAACTAAAGAAGACCTCACTTACTCAACCCATAGACGGACCTAATGCAGAACCACTCATTTCACTTAGTTCATTGTGCAAGCAGTCATTTGTTGGGGATAGGCATCATTACAAGAAGACTGTTCAATAGATGACTGACAGTTTTCTCCTTCACTCAGGCATCAACATGAACCCATCTGACAGGATGAACATGAACCCATGTGTCAGAGCCTTACTCGAACTACACAGTGTTCAAAACAGCTATTGTGAGAGAGTTCTTGAAGAAGCGACATAATGAATCACTAGTGTCTGACGACAATGACAGAAAGGACACTAAATTCCAAATAAATACGAGATTATTATTCACTATTGCTGCATGGCATTAATAAAGATGCATCACATAAGTCAGAATTAATGTTTGCTTGTTTGACTGAACGTGTGGTGATTGAACGCATGCATATCTTTGTCTCGTTTACGTGGGGGCATCACGCCACGTCTCTTGATGCATCAATGACATGTTCAGTGAGTGTGTGTGCTCTGCAGCAGCTTGTTGGGCTGAGTTGTAAAGCCTTGTCCCCAGCTCGTCCTGCCTTTATGTGGCCCAGACAATAGGCGGACCTCCCAGCAATGCAGCTGGGCCTAGCCCTCCATACAACAGCACTCACTCATACACTGTAAAACTGCACTTTGGTCTGATTTACTAGCTAGCTAGCGCATGTGTGTTCTGGTTGGTAATGTTTTTCTAACCATTAATATTAAGGTTAAGGCATATGTAAACGTACAAATCCATTACAGTAGCTGTTGCAATGGTTCGTGACAGACACAGGAAATACTGTTTGATGTTCTGTTGTAGCCTTAATAGGTTGTAATACCTAACACCCCAGAAAGTTACTCTGAAATGAAGGAGGAAAGATCAGGGGATAGGCAAGTCCGTAGGCATGCCTGGCCCATTTTTAGTGCTGGGACAATGTTTAGGGGTGCTCAAGCTCAAGCAAATTAGTTGTGTTTGTTTTTCAAAAAAATAATTCTTGTTTATGATAAAATGACAAAAATTCAGCACAATAGTCGGACATATGTGGTCCCCTCTTCAATGTAGTGGAATGATCGACCTTGCTAGTTTCCCCTCTGTCCCCCACAAAGCATTGCGCACACATTAGTTTTAGTTCATGAGCAACAGCCCTAATTTTTACTGTTGTTGTTCAATAGAAGTTTGCTAGCTGACATTTTTTTTCTCTCTCTCTGGCAAACTAATAGTGTAGGTTGTCAATCAACCACTATCCACAGTTTATATTGGAGCTGTTGTGCTGTTGTTAAGCTTTTGGTAGGAATATTTGTTGATGTTAAAAGCCAAGGAGTAAAACTAATACTGCCTGTAAGCTAAACACGCTTGTCTGAGAAAGACCACAGGCCAAAGCAGACTACCAATAGTTGAACAGTACTCCAACCTGCTTAGCTCTAATGTTGTCAAACTGTCACGTAACATCATCAGCTACCAGCTTGTATCTGTATTATCATCAGAATCTACATGTTGTCTTCAGTCCAATGTATGTATCTATGACAGATGTATGTTTATCTTGTTTGTTTGTTCTGCTCAAGGTTTCTTCCCGTTAAAGGGGAATTTTTCCTCGTCACTGTCGCCTTCAGACTTGCTCTGGAGGTTTCAGGCAGGATTTTGTAAAGTGCCTTGGGACAATTTGCATTGTTATTGACACTATAAAATTTTTGAACTGAATTGACTTACATTGTGATGGCAAACAAATAATTCCCACCACCTTCTTAAAATATATACATTAAGCTTCCATTTCTACGTGATTAGAAACTCTGAGACACAATGTTCCTCTTGAAGACTGGGGATACAAGATGGATTACACAATATAGTCGATAGTGTTCATCAGAAGTACACTTCACCTCCCTCACTTTTAATCCTATGTTAATATTTCAAAGGTATCACTTTAAATGGTGAGATTACTCTCTAGTCAAAAATGTAGACAAATCTTATCTACATATCCTGAAAGGAAAAAGTAGCCTTCCCAACAATCAGTATCCTTAAACTTAACAGAATAATGTTTTACAGTGTAATCATCCCAGCTCCTGTACTTGGGAAAGTTCTTGGTGATTCAACTGTCACTCATGAGCAGCCAAAAGCCCGGTGAAAGGCTCTGTGCCGGCTGAGTGGTGAGCATTTCTGAGGCCCAGGCGGGTGGGGAAGAAAGGCCTTTGTTCAGGGCTTCCCACTCCACCGGCCTGCTTTTGGGCTCTCTGGAAATGGGGCCACAGTAAACAAACAATACATCCCAATGAATGGATAATGATGCACATGTTTACTGAGTGAGATTTGTGCACCACATTCTCTGTTCAGTTAGCAAAAAGGGAATCACACAAATAAAGAATCATTTCAATTAATGCGGTCAATCTTTTATTTATGTCAGACGAAAAGCAGAAAATGACTCAGTAAGTAGAAGTCCTGCTCCTGGTCGATCCTTTGTCTTTCCACATCAGTTATGTAAGAACTCTGTTACAACGAATCCATACACTGACACCTTTGACTTGGATTCAACACAGACCATATACCCTGAGCATACGGAAAACACTGCAACCAAACAATATTTTGTAATGTATTTTGGATTTATTTTAAATTAATTTTGACAATTATTTTGACCTTTATGGCCTTATAACCCTGACTGATCCTAGTGCACTACGTTCTAATGCATGTTATTGTCCACGGCTTACATACAGAACATGTTGAGAATAAAGGTGTTTTTGGTCATTTTATCAGGAGAGATTAAAACATTTGTCAGACAACATCAACAGATTGGAGGGAAATACAGAATATCTCCTTTGTCCCAAGCGGACTGGGGTAACTGGGTTGTATTGTTCTGTGTGCTGCACATTGGGAGACTAAGGGTTTTTGGCACACCGGAAGAGAGGCTGGGAACAATAGACTGCACACAAATCCCTCTCCTCACCTCGCAAGGGCCCCTGCCTTCCATTCCCATGCCAGAGAAGCATCGGGCTCAGGGGGCAGCCCATCAAAGTCACTTGACTCAGGAGAACTCCTCTAACAGAGGTAGGGGGCAATATCCTCTCTGGGGCCATTAAACACAAGCACCACGGAGGGTACTTGTTGCAGGTCTGAAGGACTCTGTCTGCTCGTTAAATTCCTCTTCATCATGATTCTTCTCAAGTAATCATCTGAGACGTTTTCATGAAGAATTGTGTCCACTGCTGTTCTAAAATACCAACACAAAGTTTTCTATGTTCCTATATAGTTCAATAATTTCAAATCTGTTCAAAGCAGACAGACACAACTTGACACCCTCAGAAGGTCCATATCCTATGATGTCTGATGAATCACAACTGTTTTGGAGTCACAATATTATGAAGGTGGTCATAGTGTGTAATCGTAAACCTCGTGCTAAGGGACATAAGCCATAAGTTGCGTAACTAACATCTGAGCAGAGACAAGTCAAGAACCAGTGAAAGGTTGTTGTCGATGATCAAAAACAAATCTGATCTGTGATGGCACCAAATTACAACTTGTATACCTCGAAGGAGCTGTTTCGGATACCACAGGATACCTACAGAGGTATAATGGTTTACACATTTATTATCTGGCTTATTTACACCACTTGGTTCAAATAAAACTGTGTTTATCTTTGCACACAAAAGACATATCTCTAAACCTAAAGGAGAGTCAATGCAAAAATGCAATGATTTTTTATTATTATTTTTTTTTATTGTACGGATTATATTTTTGCATATAGTAGTGAAATCCTTTTTTTATCAGCATCTAAAGTTACGTTTCACATCTCTAATGGGAGATGGGTCCATGGGTTAACTGTTTGTAGATAAAGGCAATGCACACTGCATCATATGCAATGTGGCACTTCTAAAAAAGGGTAAAAAGAGAGTTGAGTTCAACATAAGATATAAGTAGGTGTAGCTTGGGAAAATTGGGAAAAAAAGCTGGCATCAGACATTTTGGGGTTCTTCATTCTGAGCATTCTTCATAGTGCCGGTGCTGAAGAAGCCCATTCCCTCTGGCCTCAACAACGTCAGACCGGTTGCACTGACGTCACATCATGAAGCTCCTGGAGAGACTCGTCCTGGCTCAGCTGAGACCCCTGGTGGCCCCTGTATTAGATCCTCTTCAGTTTGCATATCAGCCTCATGTTGGTGTGGATGATGCTGTTATCTACCTGCTACACCAAGCTTACTCTCACCTGGACGGTGGGATGGGCACCATGAGGACCATGTTCTTTGATTTCTCCAGTGCTTTTAACACCATTCAGCTCTTTCTGATAGTGAGAAGTCGCTCAGGATGGGGGTCAGCTCCTCCACTGTCTCCTGGTTGCTCATTACTTGTCTGACAGGCACCAGTTTGTGTAGCTGGGGGGCTCCCTGTCTGATACTGTTGTCAGAAATGTGGAGGCACCACAGGGGACTGTCCTATTTCCTTTTATGTTCAGCTTTGGGTCCTGCCACTTGCAGAAGTTCTCTGATGACTCTGCAGTGGTAGGGTGTATCAGAGATGGACATAAAGTGGAGTATAGGACACTGATCGCAGACTTTGTGTGGACAAGACCAAGGGGGAATAGCACCAGCAAAAAAAAAGACATCAGTAGGATCTAAAAAATGATCTGGAAGGCTGGACATGTGATTGGTAGGGAGTTGTTTGTCTCAGTGAGGGACAGGAGGACATTGGATAATGGATAAACTGCTCCCTATTATGGACAATCCATCCCATGTGTTACACCAAACATTAGAGGGACAGGGGAGCTAATTCTCCAGCAGACTGATTCAGCTGCCATAGTGAACGCTACAGAACTTATTTTGTTCCATATTTTATCCAGCTGTATAACAGTTCCTCTTCCTATAATAACTAAGCTACTATGACCAATTAATTTCCATTGTGGATCATCATCTGAGTCTAAGTCTAATTTTAAGCTGATATACAGTATAGTTCTTGGAGTTGCATACTGTATTGTATTGGGCCAAATTAAAACACTAAAATACGGTCAAATAATTCTTTTTCAAGGATGGTTGCTGTCATTTTAGGTAGTTAATGTAATACTGATACATACTCAAGTGTCGCGATTGAGTCTGACTGAAGTGTGGGCTGGTCATTGATGACGCAGCTCCACATGGCACCACTGTCAGACTATTGTGCAGACGCTGGCTCCACACTGGCAAGATAAAGCTGCCTGGATCCCAGCGAAAATACAATCAGCGCAGCCAATGCAGGAAAGACGCATTGTCCATATTTATAGACAGTCTATGGTTGTACTTGATATACTGACATTTGTATGACTTGTGGTCAGCAAAATTTCGGCAAGAGCTAGCTGAAATTTTGCCAAAAGTTTCAGTTACCATTGTTGAAATACGGTTTCCATTTTTCAGATGTTAAGCTAGGTTCCATGCTGTCTGGGCAAGTTTCCTTGCACCCACAGAGGTACCCACAATAGAACAGTGGCGTATTTATTGTAGAATAAATTCAGTTTTGATCAGAATGTTATTATATATGTAATATATAATATATATAAATATGGCACTTCCTGGAGATGTGCAAGTTTTAATCTTAACAAGGAGGGATGTAAGGAGGAGAAACGGAGCCACACTAAGGCTGCTTTATAAATTAGGAAAAGTAATTCTACTGAGAATGCAATAGGAAATCAGATGTGTGCAGTGCAGATATCCTGAAAACCCAATGAGTAATTTATGACAACTGACTTTATTGACTACTGTCAATGAAACACTTTTATGGTAATAATGTTGCTGTTAGAGTGGTTGCAGTTTTATCTGGTATCAATAGAACACAGAAACGGTGTGTGTTTCATCTTATCTCAGACTACACAAGAGAGTCAGTCAAACACAGAGTGGGTGGCAGCATAACCACCAGATGAGTGGTGTTCCGCTGCCACCCCCTCTTTACTGTCCTGTACTGAAATAAAATAAAGTATCTAGGATCAGTAACCTGGTTATTTTTTCGGATACAATCCAGTTTCCATTATTCCTTTGGAAACTTTAAGTCTAGCCATGATTTGACAGTGAGAGAGCCTCAGTTTGATTGGAATAACAGACTGACTTCTGTCACTTCCACATAGTCCCCGATCCTATGATCAAACTATGACAAGGTTACTTGGTAAGCAATGTTGGAACGTGAACACAAGGACACATTAACTGACTTGAGCCTCCAAATAATTATCAAATCAACTACAGTGTGTCTTCTTCAATAAAAAGGATACAATAAGATGTACAAAGGAGTTCACATGTGTGAATAAGCAATGCTGATGGGTAAAATGTCTTAAGTCTTTGTCTTGGCCTCTGAATAAATGGACTCAAGGAGCAGTCTGAAAGCAGAAAAGACTGGTGGAATTATTTACATGGTGCTTTCAAGTATATAAAGGATAGAAAACCAAATCAAGAAGCAGAAACATATTCATCTATAATACAAATTGACTTTTCTGGTGATATCTGCTTGAATCCGAATCTAATCATTGTATTAAGCTTAACTGCCATTATCGACTTTCTCTCCCTCTTATGTTGTGTTTGTTCTGTGCTTTTTGCTAAAATACACCGTGCTGCACAGCCTAAGTATGGCCTTCATTTAATCTCACCTGTCTGTGCAAGAGGTAGCACAGTGTCTGTGTGAAAAGGGCCACTGACAAAGACAGACACCCAGGCAGATATCTAGAGAAAACACACAAACATGCTTTCTCAGTCTCTTTCTCTCTCTCACACACACACACACACACACACACACACACACAGACACAGACACTCTCACACACACACACACACGCAGACACACCACGAACCTCCTGTTTAAACTTCAAAAGGTGCTTTGATCAGAAATCTGGCACCCAGCTTTCTTGGATTCTCTTTTCTGAGGTGTATTATGTCTTTACGACTTTTTCTTCTGTTGGCTTATGAGCATCAGATCCACAGAGCTGTGCAGGCCTTATGTTTGTATTGTTGTATTTTAAGGCTTTGCCACATGTCAGTCGCCTGCCATCCTCAGGAGTACACAGAAGATAAGAATCATGTCAGAAGGCAGAGATGGAATGGTTTAAGAAAAAAGCCTCGTTCCATTTCTATGAAATAAACAAAAAATAATGGGACAACTGTACATGATGATGCAATGAATTGTGATATCAGCATTTGATATGTTTCATTAGAGATTTTCTAATGCAACATAGTGCTATGTCTGTTATTCCTACGCACTTTATATACTCCTGAGTCTAATCATCTGCAATATGTTATGTGTCCTTTTATTGTCCAATAATGTCCAGATCAAGCTAATAGCTAAAGGAGACAAGAGCCAGAACAGGAGCAGGGTGGAGGACGGTGGGTATATTATTCACATGAAAACACTGCATCGCAGAAACGACTTAATCTACCTGAGCTTCTCCCCAAAGGTATGAATTATGAAGGCATTTATGGGCGCCCCATATATAGCCGTGTTTATTCTCAATTTATGGCTGACAGAAGAGAGAGCAGGAAAGCCACTTTGAAACCCTTAAAAACCCTGTGTTTTATTGCGCCGCTGCTGCACTGCACGGTTACAGTAGGAACACAAACGACTCCCCATGGACCTGCCTCCAAAGCCATCCTTACATTCTTAATTTCTGAGGCATAATTCGTTTCAGAAACACTCAGCCTCAGCGGAAGAACACGTTTATAAAGGTGATGAATTACCCTCATAAAGGTAGTTTTTTCTCATCAAAAGCAGAGGTTGAGAAGCCAGTCCGAGGAGTCGAATAAAGAAGAAACCCATGGGATGTTACAAGATGTGATGATCTGCTGGACAAGAGGAAAACATGTTTTCAGATGAAAAGAAAGTAGATGAAAAGAAAACGCAAGATGGAGTACTACTATATGTACCAGTGCTAAAGCTGCTACTACTTCTCCTATAACCAGTAATAATAATAATAAAACTATTATATATGTGGCAGCAACTCAAAGACAATTGAAAAAAAATAAAAAATAGAGCAAAATTTAAGTATGGCAGTAAAAACCACGCAACAATACAAAGTAATAAGTAATATCAGCGGCTGAATCCATTAATACCAAGACAAGAAATATTTTCCAGTTGGTTCTTGAAATTCTAATATGCCTAATATGTTATGGGTTCCAAATCCTTGATACTTAGTTACAAAAATCTGTGTATTGCAGATTAAATCAACTGTGCTGAGACCAGTTAAAGAGATCAGTCACAACTTGTTTATCTAGACCAATACAACCTATTTATAAGGGTGTTTCAGAATCAGAATCAGATTCAGCTTTATTGGCCACGTATGTGAACACATACCAGGAATTTGACTCTGGCCACTGGCCACTTTGCTCAGTGGTACAGCTTTCACAGCTACATTCAAATAGCAGTTGAGACAATATTGTTACAGTGTGACATTTAAACTTTCAGTTCAGATTGATGAGATTCACGAGAGAAAGCGCGGCACTGGAATTTGTTGAATTTTCTGTTCTGTGGTTCATGTACCAGTGATCTGTATACTGTATGAACTGTTTCTTCATTTCATCTTGATAAAATTTAATTCTCTTTCTCCGAGTTGTAAATATCCCCAGATTTCATTTCAGAAATCTAGTAACCGGCTTAAAAAAAAAATTGACGATGTATTCAGTCAATCTGTCACATATGAGAAGCAAAGCAAGCCACGGAAAGATAGAAGCGAAGGGATTTTGCATTTTCCTTGGTGAAAGACGTCTTGCTGTTTTTACATTTCATACTTGTTTGATTAATCACTGCAGTTTTCTCCACAACTTAAACCTGTAGTTAAGCAGCTTCTTTGACTGAACTGGTAAAAATCATTGTAGAGCTCCCAAGACAGAATGTAATTACAGACTGAGTTTAAAACATGGATTGAAATTATAATATTGTTTTTAGCATGATTTTTATTGTTATTGCCAGAATGGGGAAATTTATTGGAATACATTTTAGCCCATATCACCCATCCCTCCCTACCACTGGCATCGCATCAACTTAGACTTAGACAGACTGTAGGAGATGAGAGTCCCGGTTTCACAATTAGACGGCCCGTGGGCTACCTATTGAGGGCCTATGATCTAGGCTATGTGTAGAAATCAACATTTATGTATAAATGATGAGAAGATGCACTGCTGCTGACAGAAAAGCTTTGTTGGGTGAGCATTCTTTCAAAGACCTATCAGGTAAACTGCTTGGCTATATAGTTATAAGTGATGCTGTATAGGTCCGCGGGTTCACGATATGAATAGCTCTAAGAAGCAATAGCAGTTGGGTTGAAACCCCCCTCTCTACCCCGGGTTCAGCTCAGGTGACTTGTTCCAGGAAAGAGTGTGATTACTGTGTTCACATCAGCTCAAATGAACCAACCTAGGTGAGAACCACTCCAGGGTTCAGAGCCACAACCTAAGTGTGAACGCACCCTAAGGTTATAATTACATAACCAAGCATTTTGACTGATGTAGGTTGTTGTATGCCTCCATAGTGCATCTTCTCTTTCAGAGGTGTTTGGCAGGACCACTTGAATAAGTGGCCACCCTGGCTGCTGATGCTCCACACGATTTTATCATTTCCTGATTTCCTGAAATCCAGTTTATCGCATAGCATTAAGAGCATGTCAGAACTTTGTCCAATTGCTTTGTCATAATTGCCCTTTATACACAAACCAAATTATTGTTTGACACAAAAGCATTTGTAACAGTGATCTTCAGAGATGTGTTCACTAAGGCTAAAACAACAGCTTTTCACAGTGAGGTAGGGATTAAACGGAATAATCTCTGTTTCAGAGGCTTCAGTCAAACCTTCAAGTGAGTTAAGAAGAATCTCATGGTCCAAAATATTTAAGGCTCTTATTCTTAGATCATTTATTACTTCATAATGTACACAAATGTCTTATTTGAACTACGTCTTCTAAAACCACACAGAAATTTGTTGTAGGAATTTTTCTATTTTTTTAGCGAAGTCTGTCAGTCAGGACTGTTTTTATTAAAGTCTGATAAGAGCTATTCTCAGTGGATCTGGAAAAAACAAGCATTGTATGTCTGTCTATTGTAAAACACTCCTTAAAGGACAACATGGGAATGGCATTAAGTGGTGAACCTTTTAAGATAACCAACATCATATTTCACGGAACAGTTCACAATTAATTTGCATATGCTTTGGTTTCAGACAGAAGTATGATAAAAACTAATGTTACGTCCCTCATTGACCTTGCAGTGGTAGTGGTGTTATTTGTGTGTGGTTTATGGCCTTAATTGTGCGAATTAGCCACAGAGACGCCCAGAGGTGTGGATAGAACAGCATGGCTGGCACAGATCACCAATTGATTGTTTTTTTCTTGTTTTTTTGTTTGTTTGTTTTTTACATAACTTATTGAAATAAATTCACATTTTTGGAATTGGTCCTGTCCCCACTTTCAATTGTGGCTTGAGACAGCTTGTAACGCTAACAAAGATGCAGAAAATTCAGAGCACCATAAAATACAAGATCAGGGCCTCTAAGTTATCATGATATTGCATCTACAACAAAGACTGAACAGTGCACGTTTCTTAAAGGTAATGTGTGTTGCACAGCTATTGCAAAGGATTGCACTATGCTGTGTAGGACTCTCTGTTTCTTGTCCACACACTGTAAAATATGCTGGGTGACACTCAAAAAATGTCCTATGACAGACGCTTGTTTGGAAAAATATGGAAAATATCGAGTAGCCTACAGAAATCTTTTACACCATGTCCATATTTCGTCAAAAGGAGAGTTGCTTCCTATTCGGAATAATCTTACAGTCGGTGCAATCTGCAGACTGTTCAGTTAGCACACTGGTGATAATTCAAATAACCACAGTAAGTGGTGAAATTGATCTGACAATTAATTTGCCATCATCACATATTACAAATGTGACTCTGCACATCAGGAAGGGTAGCTGCAGGTACTGTACATCACACATTAATACATATATATTTTTTAATTTTCTGCGTTCCTTGGCAAAACAGCAAAGTGACTGGTGGAGTAACTGTTTCTGCACCCAGGGGAACGCTGTTTTGCTCTGCAATTCACTCACTTTCATAGATGACTTGGCTCAGTACTCCTGGGGAATCGGAGCACGGAGACACCCTTTGGAGAAAATCCTTGCTTCCTCCCTGTGATTTAAGGGAGTTGTGTGAAGATCAAAGACTCGGTCCCAGTCCCCATAGTCTCCGCTGTTTAGGAGGGGAAAGTCAGGGGTGCTGGGAAATGGATGACCCCAGGGGATCTGCCAAACAACTGAACTGGGGCTCTCAAAAACATACTGTAAGGTAGCTGCACGTCAGTAGTCCTGTGTTCCATCATGTTCTGTCTGTGAGTATGTAGTTGTTGTTGTTGTTGTTGTACAAGGAAACTGTGAACAACTTCATATGACGTACCCTCAAAATACGTGTGTGTGCTGGCTGTACTGTGTGTGTGTGTGTGTGTGTGTGCTCAGGGCAAGGTGTGGAAAGGTCAGTAAAGGATAACAAGTATTAGGAAGCTTTGCTTTGTTTTTCACTTCATATAGAAGTTGATCATTAGTTGAAAACTGGAATTCATCTACCTCCAGCATGTCCCCGGTGAGGAAGCCTGTGAAGTTCATCTTAATGAACTCCCCGTCTCACCCCACCCCCATCACGCCGTACATGCTTTCACAGGGATGGAGAGTAGGAGGCGCACATCATGCATGGCAGGAAGCAATGCACTGTTGGTTATTGATTCTTGTGTTGCTTAACAATTCCACGAGTAGCCCAGAGTGCTGATCCCTCTTACCTTGATAGGTGTGTTAATACCATCTGCATGGTGGGTAACCCTCACTGCCTGTGTGGAGCGCACATACACCCCCCCACCCCCTCACACACACCCTCTCCCAGGGAGCGCTGAGGGGGAGGACCAGCCTTGCTAATTAATAATTCACCCCAGGCCAGACTCCCTCCCTAGTGGCTCCACGTGATTACAGCAAGCAGCTAGGAGTCAAGGTTAGTGGTAATGATAGCACGGCGCAACAACAATAACTAGCCCAGGATTGGCCTTCCCACTGGTGGATAGGAAGGAGTCGGAGACGAGCGAAGAATGAAGCTTTCAGTGGAGCGCACAGACAGGGTGAGTGTGGAGGGTGTAGGCATGGTTGGGGGTGGGTGGTTAGGAGTGCTGCATAAGGCCCTTTGCAGGAGTTTTTTAGATGGACCCTTTTAGAAGTATGGTGTAAAATTAATGCAGAGGTCTTGGAGAGTAAATATTGAATAAGTGCAGCTCAATGGAGTTGAAAATCAAAAGCACCTCCTCGGGAGCTGTTGGCCTCTGAAAACCCTGCACTGGTTTGCTGACCTCTGCATTAGCATTATTTTAACAGAGGAGATGGGAGGTATGTTGGGAGAGCAGAAGAGGAGGTGGTAGTGCAGGAGGGGTGACATTGCTGCAGACACTAAGAGAGAGAAGTGCAAAGTCTGTGGGGCCGGGGTCCTGCTACTCTGCCAGCTCCTCGCCATGCACCCACAAAGAACAGAAGGAGGATGAGGAAGAGGAGGAGGAGGGGGGTCACTAGAGGCCAGCAGCCATCAGGAATGCCAAGGCCTGAGGCCCTGACTAGCAGACTCACTGTGTAAAGCCTTGACTCTGTGCACTAACACAGCCCACACTCTGGATGGGAGACCTGACCCAAGACAGATTTTTGGCAGATTTCTGATTTTAGCTGAAGAGAGCTTGGCCAACTTTTAACCCCGGACATGAAGCTTTTAACTTTGGATACCAGGCAGTTAAAGATCCCAAAGAGCATGTTGTTCCTGCTCACATTTCACAACAGCTGTCATGATCGATTACGAAGCAAGTCCTAAACTGCTTATGTCCAGAAGGCAAGTTCTGCCTCGTTATGATCACATTCATTTCTAGGCTTTCAGTTGTTTTCTTCCCGGTGGTGCAGTCACATTTGGTACACACTGAAAGTTAAATTTCTATTTTAGAAGCTCTTTTGTTTGCAATGGTTGGTCTGTTTAAACCAGCAAATATTCTACCCTTTGCAGAGTTCAGGGTTCAGTTACGAGAGACAACAGTCAATGAAAGCTAGAAACTAAGATGGAACATATCAGAGAAATACTCCAGGAACACAATAAAGAAACTTATTCAAACTGACATGGCATACACATTACAGCACTCGAGATGCTCATATTTAAATGTAAGGTGAAATAGAAGATTCATGTCTTCCTCTTAAGTGTGTGGAGGATGGTGGTATTAGTAGAACTCATCATGCGCACAAAGAAAAATACACAATACACACAAAGAGAAATAGGGAACGTCACTTCATCATACTTTATTCACCATCACAGCCATTGTGGGGAGGGGGTGAGACAGTATAAATTGTTGTGTGAGATGCCCTACATTAGGGGGCTCATTAAGGGACAACATGTTTATGCCACAACAAATGCAAACTCGTCATGTTTTTTGAAGAGTGTGGCACTTTAATGAAGACTATAACACTATACTGACTCTTCTACGAGGCCGTAGTTAAGCATAGCCAAATATCAGCATGCTACCATGTTCACAATAATAACGCAATGTTGGGCAAATTTGCTATTTGTCACCATCTGAGTTTAGATCGATGTTAGCATGATATTATTTGCTTATTTTTTTAAAGACCTGAGACCAAATAGTTTGTCTCCACTTTTGCACATATTAGACCATCATCATCATCATCATCATCATCCTCATCAGGTGTACTATTTTTGGTGATGTCAGCAACAGGTTAGTAGTCAGAAGATCAATAAAGAAACTTTATCATTATACACTTGAAGGAAGGTAATAGAATTGTACAGTGTGTCAAGGATGAAAAGTGGTATAAGGCAAGATTTTCAGGATGATGTGCATGATGGAGAAATGACTGTGGGCGTAGGAATGTTGATTATTTCAACAGATCAGGCCAATGGACTATAAACCATAGACTGCATATAAATATAGACAGTTCCACTTCCTTGCACTTCCCAGGGATATGGCCAGTGCCATCTTGCAAGTTTGGAGCCATGTGCAGTACAGTCCGAGAGTGGAGCCCAGCGGAGTTATCAGTGTGTTAGCGATGATTATCGATATTATCGTTATTTGTTATTTGATATTTTATTGATATTTGCATGGATGAGTGTTATCGATGACCTGAACACACTTCCTCCAGACTCACTCATATTTTTGTTTGATTAATGCTGCACTCTGCTCTGCCTACTCTGCCTACAAAGAAATGTTGGATTACATACTGCATTTATTCTCATTTTTTCTCCAACTCTAATGGTCCTAAGGGACTACTTCACAAAACGGTTCACAACCTGTAGCCATCATGATGTCATCTGGTTCTATACTGTTAATAACTAAAACGAAAATGGACACTTGAAAAAAATTCAGCTATATATCTATAGTATAATAGAAAAATAAAAATTATCTGGTCATTAACAGACTCAACTCAGGAAAGCTTCAGGTGGGCAACACCCCACCAGTCACTTAGAACTGAACAAGCTCGTTGGATTGGATGAGACGTCTTAAAGAAATCCTATAAGTATAGTTGCCATTGTTTATAGCATTATAGCCTGCCATCATATTGACATTCAAGTGTTATGAGGGAACACTTCACTTCTGTACCTCCTCCTGGCTGTGTTTAAAGGTTTAATAAAAGTCATGCCGTGATGGAAGTTTTCCACCAGTCACAGGCCATTTTACGGAGTGTCGTTGTTTTGGGTCTTCCTATGGACTAGTCAATAACTCTGCTGAAGTAACGTTTGTTTGTTCATAAATTCAGTTTGTTCACGATAGAAAGGTAAAGTACTTTAGCCATGATTTCTAACTGAATAATTTCTCCACCAACGTGCACGTTCACAGGCATTCCCTGCCTTTAAACTAAACTACCTCTACTAAACTTTTCAAATGTAGTTGCTCCCTCTCCAATCCAATAAGGAGAACTTGCAAACTTAGTGTTGCATTAGCAGCCATGAGAAGTATACTGATCATGTCTTCACATCCTTGTCTCCTAAAAAGGGAAGAATGTCAAGCAAATCATTTCAATTATCAGACTGGCTGTGAATTTGCACTATAAAGAGCAGCATGTACAGCGTGGCTATGAGTTTCATCAACATGGAGGGTGGTCCTTAACCGGTGCTGGCCGTTTAACACGCTCTCTGTGGCGGCCATGTTTTAATCCACTAGCAAAGGGTAGTTCCCTTAAAACAGATGAAAGACAAGATATGCAAACGTGTTTAAAATTTCATGTCAGATTTATAGACTTAGGCCTTTTCTTTCATGTATTAATAAGCCCAGTGAACATCTGAGCTGAGAGATTATGGACTGAAATCAGCCTAAATATGAATAAGTCAGTTCGTGTTAATGTGATTTGAATCCCTGCTTTTCATCTTCCTAAGTGTCAGAGCAGAAAGAGAGGGGAGTCATTATAGGGATCGGGTGATGAGGACCCTACTGTTTCGAACAAAAGTCCTCACTGATTTCTGCTGCAGATAAATAAGAATTAGTTAGTGATCCTGTTGATTACATTGTGTATCTCAGATGGGTGGTTTAGTGACAACATCCAGAACAGCAGTTTTTAGAGCAGGACAGGTCAATATGACACCTGACTTGTGACTTGACTTTGCCACAAACTCTTTACAGAGGGGAGGGAGGTTTTTTGTGAATGCACAGTTGTTCTGCAGTATCTCCTTTTCACTGTGCACATGCAGTCCTCTGTTACTGGCTGCCTCGGATGTAACAAATAAATCCATAAGAATCTCTGGTGTGCAGTGGTTAATTATAGTAAAGTTATCCATTTTAAGAAAACTTACCTGACTTAATCTTTAATTAAAGACATGGTTTTATGATTTTAAAAGATGATTATCTTATTACTACTAAAATGTGTATTATTGTGGCACTAAGGACAAACACAGTCCAAACACTGGTGTTCAAAATGTGTGCAAATCTAATCATTAAATGGTTGTTGGCCACATCACCTCAACCTTCTAAAAGCTATGGTTAGGGTTATTAAGAAAGTGACAACTACTTGTATAATTGCTGGTAGGGTAACTTGATATCCACCCTTAGTTTAGGTTATGGATACATTACATCATTTCTTAGGTTCAGCAAATTTACAATAATTGGCAGATGAAGCGTCTAATCTCAGAAAAGTGCAAGAGGAAATGTCTCAGATGTTGTTTAGGGATCTGACAAGCCTTTCTTGATAACTGTTTGACATGTTTCCAATTTTTTTTGTTCATGCATTGTTTTCATAGTCCATCATTTTTTATCGTATATTTTATAATTTACATTTTTATTTTTTTGTGATTTACATTTTATAATTTGTCTATAATTTATTTTAATGTATACCTACATACACATAACAACACGGGACAATGACACATCAGATTGAGGTAATAACTCCGACCTTCCTGAAATGGAAAACACTACTACCTCCACTTTGACCTACCCACACCTCCTTACTATAGCTGCAACAGTTTTTCTGTGTTATTAAGTTTTAATGGGTTTTACTTTGTCAAGGATTCGCTTATTTGATGACTACAGCATCCCAGCAGGGGGATAACTATGCCAAGACACCCTGCGGTGGTCCTGCTCGATGAGAGGGATGACCACAGCTAACCCCACATATTATTTTACTCTTTACTCATCCAAACTGCTGAAGCAAGCCCGAGCATTCCCACTGTTGCTAATTCACATTAAAAGGTTCCCATGGGCAGAATGCTTTTATTGTGAAGAACCGTAGAGAAATGCTGTGTGTTTATGCGATGCAGTGGTAAAACACTTGTGCCAGCATTGCTCCCACTCAACACATGGTCCCACCCCACCCCGATCCAATATGAAAAGAAAAAAAAAAAAAAAAAAAAAAAACACTCAAAAAACTGTGTGGAGGATGGTGATGATAACTGCCTGACTTCCATTCGCCTCATATTTCATATTTGACCAACTTGTAAAGCATCAGTAGCACCTTTTTTTTGTTAGCCTGTCATTAATCTTAGCTGCTGGTGCATGATCAAAGACTTATGGAAGCTGTACGTGTTGAAAACAAAATGCGTTAAGAATATTAAATTGCATTAAATTGCAATATATATGTATATATGTATATATATATATATAAAAAAAACTTCTTCTGGTTTGGTTTTGTCTGCTGTTAAACCACCTGAAGGTACATCACCAAAATTTGTAGTGCGTCAGTACATCAAATTCTTGTACTGCAGTTTCTCCACATTCATTCAATTTTCCAACTGCTAGAAAAGTCATCACATATAATAAGTTAAGGTGTGTTTTACATTTGTAGCTGGGTGGTAATCTGTACTCTGTAATCTGTCGCATTTCAAAATGAACCTGAACCTGACTGTGGATCTTGACTTCCTGGATGTTAGGCAATAGACTGATTAATGTTGTGACTAATTGGTGGCTGGCTGTTGGAGTGTATATGTGTGTGTGTGTGTGTCTGTGTGTGTGTGTCTGTGTGTGTGTGGTGTTGTTAAGACTACCCCAACAGTGCCCGGAGCACCCCTGCCCAACTGCAGCTCACCTCGCCTCCACGATGCCCCCACCGGTTCCCACAGGGAGACTTCTGCGGGTGGAAATCAGCAGAGATGGAGCTTTCAGGGGACACAATGAGAACTGCAGAGCTCCTGTGGTTTTAAATAGAGGGAGTGCCCCCGGCTCAATTACTGTCTCATGGAAAGTGGAGGAGCCATAATTGAATGTGACACAAGCAAGCTGTGTGCATTTGGCTGTGGCAGCGCCTCTCACAGTCAGAACTCAGAGCTGACAGCGATCTGCCGCAATGTGCACACACACCAACAACACGGATGTGCAATCACATTGGTGGAGACGTCATTAAAGCTGCAATAAGCAAAAAAAAAAAAAAAAAAGTTAGGGTTTTTTCATGAGAAAACACAGCTGTCTTATTAACCTGAGACAACAAGTAAAACAGCATCAGAGAGGAGTAGAATCATATCTGTGCAGATATTTTCCACACTTAAATGGTGTCAGGGATCATCTCTGAGGCCAGGGCAATGAATATACAGATACATACGTGAAGTTTACTGACAACATTTATAGGTAATGGCAGGTTGGGCAGATTGATGGTAAAATCATTACAAAGTCACATTCAAATGAAGCAGGACTTGTTCTCATTAGATTAGTCTCCATCGTACAGGTTATGTTGATTTATCGCTTGTTTTTACTGTTATGAGATAGACAGTGAAACATGGGGGGGTGCAGCAGGTACTGGAGGTGTGTTTGGCTACTCAGGTGTTGGACACCTGCACTGAATCGACCCTGACCTGAAGGACAAGCAGCACTCCCTTCTTCAGAGACATGCGACGCCTTCTCTCACACTGCAGCACGATAACGACCACAAAACCAAAACACAGCATTATAGTGGAAGAACGTACGAAAGCCGCCGCGAAAGCAAGCAAGCAATCCGTGCATTTGCCACCTTGCATAAAGTTGCAGCTGCAATTTGAAGCCATTTCTTCTACATACTCATCTTATCTTAGGTGCAGACAATCGTGGTTTAAATACATCACAAACAACAAGACCATAATTGGCTAGTTGCACTACTGTGATACAGTGCTACCCAAGCATGTCTTTTGTTTTAATGGCAAACAGGAGTCTGTGACAGCTGGCATTTATGCACTGTAGGGAGTTTTAAGGAAGGTTGAGTTTTCGTGTGGCAAATTTAGGAATGTATAGACTGTCAGGATAAAAAAAAACTCCTCAACACAAATTTTTTTGAACACACTGAGATACAGTTAGACAAAACACGGCCCTGCCTTTTTTTAGTGACAGTGGCATTCGGAGTACATAAATCACTTAGACATCAAATAAAATGATTAAATTTAGAGCTTGTTTAACATTACGTCTACAAAGCTGTGCAAGCAATGCAACTTCTTCCCTTTTTAGCAACGAGTCCTCCTGTCCACCTGTGTCCTCACTGGTCAGACCTGGTCCAAACCAAATAGAAGATAGAGACCACTAAATAATGACACTGAACCCCCCTTTGTTTGCATAACCCTTAATAACACTTTCTCCTCAAATAAAAGGCTCTGGAATTAACAAAACGTTCATCCAATGGGTTTCATCAGTCTCTTGAACAAACATGATGATTGTATCCATCTGTAAGTTTTGACCAAACAGACCAAAAACATTCAAAATCTGAAAAGGAAATAAAAATGCAACACAAAAAAGCAATTAAAACACAATGTATTCTTGAACCTTATTTGTTTACGTAAGAAAATATTACAACGAAAATAATGTTTTGTTGTGCCTCAAAGCGTCATAAAACTATTGCATGAAAAGAGCCGCTGGAAGTAAGAATGGGATTAAAGGGTCTGTGTAAGTAGGCAACAGTATGTGTATGTCTGAGTGTGTGCGTGTAAGTGTGACTGCTCTCACTGCGGCAGGTGTCTGTCTGACAGGCGTGTGATGAGTTGAGCCCTGCATTGAGCCTGTCTAAGCCCAGTGACTGGGCTCCCTCTCTATCCCAATAAGCTGCCCTGGGTCTGCTGGGCTGATTCTGAGTCCCCACCTCAACCCTCCACCTTTGACTGCACCAGTTACTAGAATACCAATGACTCAATGTCCCTCACTTCTCACCGCTCCCTGCCATCTATGCATATTTGATGCTCAGTCCCCTGATCTGAATTGCACTGGCGTTTTTATAATGCCCTCTGTAACCTGTATAGAATATAGGTTTCCTTCAGAGTTTAACCAGGATGTGGTTCTGAAGGCCAGAGTTGATACTTAAAGGAGAAGTTTCTGATTCATGCAGTCTCACTTCTACTATTGGGCGTGGTAATTGTGACAAAAGCAACGTAAGAATGAGGGCACCTAGTGAAAGAGCCATAATGGCAGCACAGAGAGTGGGGTGGATGAATGGGTTCACAAAACATTGAACCTATTGTTCCTATGTCAGATTTAATCCGTTAAAGAGAATGAACAGCATGGGCACGAACATCCTCCACTTCTGAACAATTCTTTTGATAACCTTAGACATTTATTGTCACATTTTCACATGCAATTTAGCTGTGATACACTCCTGTGTTTGTAACAGAGGGAAGACCTATGGTGAGAGCTACGAATATGGTAGTCGCACTAAAAAGTAATCAGATGTTCAGACATGCAGTTGACGGGTTCCTGGTTCAACTCTGTTCTACCATATTTACTGTATTGTAATTGTGATCTGTTTTCCTGAGCAATTAAAAACGTATTAACAGTATTAACAGTGTAACAGTAATTTGTTGATATAAAACAAACAAAAAAAAAAACTCAAAGCTGTGGAAAGAGTCTTGTCAAACCATGTTAGCCAGTCAGTAGAACAGTCATTACCAGTTACTGTCATCCAATGCAAACAAAAGAGTTGATCAAGCATAACTAGATGTAGGACACGTGACATAAGAGTGTGCACACTGATGAAAACACCATTTTCCATGTCTGCATGTCAATACTGGTGTTATCTAAATAAAAAAGCAGGATTTGCTGCTTTATGTGCAGCGTAAACCCATCGTCCCTCCCATTACCAAAATGTATCACTCATGTAGGGTTGAACGGGTCTTTCAACACATCAGGCTTTGGAACATACAGGTATGGCACCACACTCAATTAAGTGGAGACTTTAGTGTATATTAAAGGGTGTTACATTGTTTTTTAAAGGCGCATCACATCCATTTCAGATATTACTAACTGTGTCTTAAGCCGAGATACTGTGCTTTACAGTTCCTAAATAGTTACTTTCAGGCCGCTTTAGTAATATTTCTTTCCATAAGGCCATACAGTAACAAGTGACAAGAATTCTGGACTCTGTTCCTCTGAGAAGCGAGAAGCGAGTCACTAATCTGTATTTTGCTCATTGTAGGGTTGTAGACAGTGTGACAGAAAACATTTTTTTTTCAGACACAGGGAAAAAAAGATAATAGGTAATATACAATAAGTGAAAAATAATGTGTGTAAGGCTACTTGTATAATAGAAAATAAAATGATGAACCTGTAAATAAAGATAATAAAAAAAGGACTAAAAACCTTTAAATATGAATATAAACATCAACACATGAAACATTGAGACGTGGACGTAACACTCTTAGAGCATGTGTACCCTACACCAAAGCTGTGCCTCAGACCAGATATCAGTGTTGATCTTCCATGAATAAACAGAATCTTTCTTTTTTAACTACCCATAATTTCAACCATTACTATATCACCATAATAATCTGCTTCAATCATCTATAGAGAGATTTTGTTTTATTCTGCTTTTTGCTTCTGCTCCTTTTCAGATATCTGTTTCAACTCATAATCTCTTTTTGTGAATGTTTTTCATTTTGCTATTACAACATTTAGCATTAACCATCGACTGTATGTAAATATGGACAAACCGACGCTATTTTCCAAGGGATACAGGTGGCGCCATCTTACGACTTTGGAGCCAGAGTCTGTGCAGTGCATTACATTAAACTATTTGTGCAATTCATGTAAATAAATCTATTTCCTAAGAACCTCCCCTGTTCTTGCCCACAACAATACGTTTCACAATTTTAGAGCTAAATGGTGCCCTGGCAACAGTGTCATTTCCATAATGTCACTCAGGATTCCTCAAAGCAAGTGTTTATATCGGCCTTCTTTCCAGAATATGTTTAACCCCCATTTCCATCTCCACCACAGCACCCTGTGGTTTTGTGGCTTGCTTGCACGGCACAGTATGTCTTTTGGCTTGGTCTAACAATAAGAAACTGCTGCATTCACAACAATGTGAACAATAGCGAAGGAACAGTGAGCCTATGAAATGTTTATTCAGCACATTAAAGAGTAATGAGTAGCCTCCTCCTCCAATGACTGAGACCACATTACTAACGTGCGCACAGTTAAAGGAGACTCTTCCAGGTTTAATGGCTTACTTGGGTAAACATAAACAACACCATAATGAGCTAAGATCCATATTTTCCTCATTTTCTGTTGATAAGCAAAAATGGTTCTGGTAAGCAAAATTAGCCTCTTGCATCTTTAGGCAAAAAGATGCACACACAAACACACACACACACACACACACACACACACACACACACACACACACACACACACACACACACAGTCAACTGTTTTCTTTAGCATACAATTAGCACCTTTACAGAGCTCATTTGCACTGTAACTCACACACAACTTTGTCATTCCTTCTCGATCCCCACTTCCACTTCAACCATGTTGTTCCTCCCGTGCTGGGAAAAATGCAGAAGTGTAGCGTGTGCGAAAGCGCAGGCAGCTCCGGCATTTGTATCCTCAACCACACAGATGCTCTCATAGTGGCTTGTTTTCACTGCTTCATCAAAAAAACAAGGATCACAACTTTGTCGGCAAAAGACAAGCTTGCAATGTCATCACATTTACTGCCACGCAAGTGGAGTTTTTGTTCACGCAATCTACATTTTGCTTAGGCAGCTAAAAAAACAGCCTCTTCTCCTGGGCAGTGGGTACATTAAGAGAACGGGAGGTGAAATCCCTCGCCTATTAAAAGTGAACATGGTGCGGAATGTGAGGGATAGGACACTGGCGTCCGTTCAGCTCTCCTTTTCACTGTGTTTTTTTTTGTGACAAGCTGGATATTAAATCAGATAGCGTGCAGTTATTATGCCATGTGCTGGGGATGAATTCATCTAGATTACATAATTGGGCTCCCCCATGCGAAGTAGTGGCTGAATCTTTACCTGTATGAAGTGGATGATTAGTTTTGCGCTGCGCGGGGACAGTAGGCATCTCAACTCACAGCCAGAGCCTGACTGAAGAGGCTCAGACCAGGAATCAGTAGCAGCGGGAGAAAAGGCCTTGAGCTAATAGAGCATCACTGGAGCCACTTCAGATGCTCAACCAATTTACCATATTAAGTCGCTTAGTCACATCCACTTCCTCGTAATTCATTCACTGCTAATGCCCTGATGCTGTTTGGGAATTAAGGTTAATCATCTCCTTATTCATCAAAGCCGAGAGGGCAATTACTGCATGGAGTGCTGGGGTGGCTCTGGCTGGAGAGCCACCGCTTAGTTTTTGTCATCACACTCTGCGGACGTTGTGATTACATCATAATAAAGTGCAATTAGTTAATGAATGGGAGCATATGCTGCTAATAACAAGCAGTAATCTAGCTTTACTACCCCCATGCATGTGCCCCCCCTCTTTTGCAGTGCAAAGCTCTCACTCTCTCTGTTGCGGATGTGCATATGCACAAAAGATTTTAGTAATGTGGGTGCCTCCCAGTTCATGATACGTTAATAGAAATCAGTCAATGATGTTGGTAGAACTGAAACTCATGTCCGTATGCAATGGGTTAAACTGTCACGTCTGTATCAACTGGCAGGATCAGTGTGTTCTTCTTATCAAGTGCTGTAATTGTATTTATAAAATACAATTCTTTCTTTTTCATTTTATTTTTTATGGGTAGTATGCACTAACAGTATAGTAATTGTTTTTATTTGTATATTGGGGTCAGTGTGCTTGAATTTTGCATTTAAGATTTAATACAAAATATTTATATATAATATCTATATAATATCATCTTAACAATTAGAATTAAAATATTGAGTCTCTGGAAAATGCTGAATGAATTTAGATTATTATATTTATATTTATCTTTTATGCTCTCTGAACGCTCTTTCAATTTAATGACAGCATCTGAGCTGCATGGAATCTATAAGTTTACACAACACCAAATAACCCGTGTTACCGCAGCATGATCTAACAATAGGTACATTTACCTAGAGCATAATTTAATTAGATGATGATTAGATAATTGGCTGAAAAGCCCAAACTGAGTGAAAGGGCTCCCAGTAAACACCTCCACTTGGGGGGAAAAAAGCCCAACCCTGACGTGAGCGAAATACTTATCAGTTACAGAGAAGGCTATTTAGAACATGTAAACAATTTAACCTGATTACTTTCTGGCTGTTGTCTTGTGTGGATGCCCTTCGTGTTGACATAAATGTATGGGATCGTGCATTTTTTCACTTGTGAAAAATGTCGGTTTCTAAGGTGAGGGTTGTTTTATGTTGGACTCCATACAACTCCAATAACAAACATGCCAAAAAAACAACAACAACAACAACAAAAACACCAGCTAAAACACTGGACAAAGAGATACGATAACCTCTGAGGACAAATACAAGAGGCAGTCATCAGCACTGCGCATGTCTCACAGCTGTCCCGATTAAATGCCTCAGTGCATATAGACCATACTATATCAATAAACAGTTGACCCATAAACTCCAGAATGATTCTAATGGGAATGAAATATCATCTTGTGAAACCACACCTAATGATCCAAAGAGCTTAGCTTTTTGGTTTGAGCTCAGGTGACTGTCCTGTGTTTGTCTCACTTCCAGTAAACAGTACTTTTGGACAGGTACTTAAATATCTATGATCGCAGGAAAATAAAATCTTAGCAACATCTAGGGCTGAAAAATCATCCACAAGCACCAACAACAATTCCACTGGACAAAGTGTCAATGAGATTGCAACCAGTAAGAGCATGTTGAAAATCAAAACCATGACAATGACACGTTCAAATAGTGACACATGGTTTCACGGCATCTTCTTTAGCTCTTTTTTAATATTTGTACAGCCGTGCAGCAGTTCTGCACTGTTTTACTTCATCAGCCTAACGCTGATCTATGTTACCAGATGATACACTGAGCTTCCAAGACTATAGGTATAGACAGATATCTATTTTAGATACGCGCCTGGTGTTTGTGGCAATTTGCATTTGGCCATAGTTCCATATAACAGGCCTGAACCTTTGTAGAGATTAAATAAAGAAGAGTTTCTCTGTCCACTACACGTGAGGGATCTTTACAAGTCTCGGAAGAGAGAGGAGGGATGCGATCAGTATCAGAGAGAGTGAGGCGTTCTAGGAACCTATATAAACTGGTACTACAAAAACGGACCCAGTTGTACGGCCCTATCGTGCTCCATGCACTTTGTTTTCAGACACTTTCAGTCTAGCCTTGTTCAGATGCCAAAAAAAACCTCTCTTCTTTCCATCTGCACAAATGTATTAAATGAAAGTCTATAATTACTGCCTCAGAAATATCTTAAAATGTCCAAGGATGAAATGTTTAATTAGTACTCGTCCTTCTTTGCTGTCATTGTCAAGCCAGTGAGCAATTGAGTTGAGATCAGCATAGATGCTCACACGCAGAGGTTGTCGTGGTCACAGGGACATGCTGGACAGGCGTTGCTTTAAATGGGCTGCTCTAATCAGTGTTGATGGAGTGTGAGGAGGGATGCTAATCTGGGTCATTGCATATGTAAATGCACAGCTGGGATCTTCGGAGTGCCAAAACACATCAGCCAGGGTGTCTGAGTGTCACCCAACATTAGCTCCAACACACCGAGTGGACAGGGACGATAAACACAACCCACAGTGGGTTGTCCGTTGGCTGGGTGGGGGGGTGGGGCTTGCTGTGGAGATTAGTTCAATCACAAGCGGTGTCAATATCAAACTTGCCATCAGCCTCAGTGGACTACTGTCTACATACACGCCATCCAGATTATTTTTTGTGATTGTTGATACTATTTTTCATTTAATAGTATCAACAAAGGATATTTCTCTGCCCAAATGTAGTAATAAGATAAGACACATAACCTTGTGTTTTTAATGCATCAATAGGTATGTGAATTATGAAGTCCAAATGATACAAATGTCCATCCAGAAGTCATTTTAAATGTGTCAGCTTAGTGTTCTTAACTACAGCAGATAATCTCCTGCTAGTACCTCCAGTTCATAGGTCAACATTTCTGCTGAGTAAAGCCTGTCCATCACCATGCAGAATGAGCCTCCTTATGCCACGGACACTTGTAAATTCTGTTGTTCTAAAAAATTTAATCATTTTACTCACTAGTGTCAATCTGCAGAACAGGAACCTGCACACATCCCTTTAGTTTATACGGCATTATATACCTCTTATTCTCTCATTCATCCCCTGCAACTGATAGTCACAGTTGAGCTAGCATCTATACTGTTGCTAAGTCCTATTTCTTCTTCCTACCAATCTTACTCAGATGATCAAGGAAGTTTTATATTACAGGTGTTTGCACCAAAAACCCCTAGCTACAAACTCTTTAGTGTTTGTAGTCCTAATGGTTCATTTAGAACCACATACACCCCTGTAATTCAGTGGCTTTCCAGGTACACACTGCAACATCCAGATCCATGTTCATACAATATATAATTATAATTTTTTTGTTTTTTGAACAAAGCAGAAGACATCCCTGCATTCGGCGTTCATAGATTAGCTAAAACATATTTTGAGACTACAACCTTTCAGTTGCAAAACAGTTGATCGACAGTTCATCACTGTGCTGTCTTGTGGTCAATGCCTGAAGTACAATGTGAGGGCTACCAGTCTCTCATCACAGTCTCTTCTTGTGGCTTAAGTGCTGCCATTAGTGGGCACTTGAGCTGCACAGGTCTGTGACCCTCTGCTCTGCTACACTGTATGAAGAAAACCCTTTATACCCATGCAGCACTAATTACCTCAAGTGTTTCAGCCAGCCAGGGCTCCACCAGAGTGTTAGCTGTCTTAGAAGTGTCCTTCTCTGTTTTATCTCTATCTCACTGAGCCCAATAGAGCAGATCTCAAATTAGTTGGGCAGTTTGGGCAATCATATACAACTGTTACCAATATATTTCTATGGCAATCACTCGTACCTAATAAATGGTAAAACAGGCCACTTGTATTTCTATAGCGCCAAATTGTGAAAAGGTTATCTCACCTTCAAGTATTACATATAATAGAGGTATACACTGAGCAGTCCTTGGTGACACTTGGGAGGAAAGTCTCCCTTCTAGAAGGAAGACACAGCTGACAGAATCAAACTCAGGGTGGGTGGCCATGTACTGAACTGAGAGGCGAGAGAAGACAGAAAAGAAAAACAACAAACAATAAACACAAGGCAGTGAACACAAGACAGGTTGAACGGGCCAGTGACCACAACTCAGAACCATGCAGCTGTGGCTCTAAAGATACCTGCAGAAACACAGCAATGAGAGGGAGAAGACACAGAGTTAAAATCATGCAATGATGGAGTATGAAAGAATCCCTCTAATTTTAATATCATATTATATAATTCTGATATTTGAAAAAAATGCTGTCTGACTTCAAGGCAAAGTGGTGATAAAATGCAGTGGGCCTTATTTGTGCTGGCTAAAATAGGTTTTGCTGGTTTCTGTGCCTGTACTCCTCTATGGCTCTTCAAAATGGGTGAATGTAATACACAGGATATGAATAAATTCTTCATAAAACCCCACTTCACAGAAGTACAATTATCCTTTTCATTTCACAGTTGAAGCTTGACTAATGTATTTTATTTATTTCCACATATGAAATAAAGTTGCGTATCATGTGTATATAACTGAAAACTCATGCATAATGTGGAAGAATCACAGTCAACGGTTTAGTTAAGTTATGTCCATTTTTTGTTTTTATGGTGAATGACCGGCAAAGACAATTTTGAGCTTTCTCTGGTAAATCTTTGGGGAGGGGTTTGTTTAAGTACAATGGTGGCCAATTAGAAACAATAGTAATTTAAATTATCAGATGAAACCTGTATGTAGGGGGCCGCAGCTTTGAAGGGTTTTCTAGGTGCTTCATGGATCCATTTTACAACTCCTATACCCAACACCCAGAAATAATATTATCCCGAGTACATTCTCAAAGTTGGATTCATTTCCGGGCGTAAGAAAGAAATGATTAATAAACAGATGGGAAGCAATTGGGATAACATGAAATGAAAATGTAGGGGTAATTCAATGGTTTGCGTGAAATTTAGATTGTAAACATAAACATAGCCGTAAAGGCTCTTCTTCAGCTAAACCAATATGCCGTACGTCCTATATAGCTCCTACATAGTCATATTAAAATTCCACAATGATAGCAGGCGAGCTTCAATTACCATATATTATATCAGCAAAGGTCAGGTACTCATTCAGGCTAAAAGTGCTGTTGGCAACATTGGTGGATTCTAAATTTGACATTGAGTTAACAAGTGAACTGCCTTGTCCTATTTTTAACTCACTCCCCTCACAGTCACCTGCAATATCTCTTTCCTCTGCCCCACAGTTTACTCTCCGCTTATCCCACGCTCACCTGACCTAGCCGGCTGTGTGTCTGGTGTCAAGTCTGATTCTGTCCAGTTGATGTTGGCTTGATGTGTGCATGTGAGTGTGTGTTGGGATTGGGAGGGGCAGAATGATGATCAGAGCCGCTGGTGCCCTTTTCTTCTGATCACACATTACTGTGCAACAGACTTGTGTCAGAACTGCAGCAGCAGTGCTGAGATGTGCACAAAGGCCAGCATCAATCAAGAAGGCTATTCATCTGTCTGGAGCCGTAACCCCCACACCTCATCTGTTCCTCCTATCTGTTTGTCTGACAGCTGGATGTACAGGCCGGTTGGAGCTGCAGAGCTGCCAACCACACTGCCGCTGAGATGAATGAAAAGCCTCGCCGTACAAAGAATTATACACATTTTAAAACACTGACCCTGTCTCTTAGAGACATATTATCAAATGGAAAGTATACCGAAATCTGGCATTTTCAGTAAGTAAGAAGACAGCTGTAATTTTTCAAAATCCTTTCTTAAGGGGTGCACATGTCATTTCTTCCATCCTGCTCATGCTTCCATTTCATTTATTACTGAAGAAGACTGCGGGGAGGTTAGTGAGGTAGAGCTCTTACAGGGTACAGGGAATGCATGGTCAGCAGTTGTTGTTATTTATTTTTTTTCATAACAACCTTACTACATTTGAATTTGTAGTCCAGAATGTCAAATATGTATAGGAGTCAAATATATTGTTTTCTGCATTTACCTCTGGCATATTCAACATGGAGAAACGCAGGCCTGGACTCAATAGTCATTTATAATTTCAGCACATTTCTCTTTCAAGCAGGGTATATTCTGACATTTTATCAGTTAACAATTTGTAGATGTAAGATACATGTTTTTTAGTAGGAACATGTTTTCCTGTTACTATAATAAAATTAGCTTGGAAGCCAGTTAAGCTCAAAGTAGTCTCTCTGTTGGGAACTGATTATGCTCCGCCCAGGCCAGTCAAACCATTTGGACAGGCTATATGCAGTGATGGACATAAGAGTAACAATAACATAGTCATACATGTCATCTGAGTGTTCTGGAGTTGAATTTGTTTTGAACAAATTGGCTGTGGTGGGTTGAAGGAACGTCTAATTTCGGGCAGTGGTATTATTTCTATATACCATTTGAAACACGATTCATGATGAAATCCACTTGGCATGTTTCCAGACTCCTATTGGCTATAATAAAATGTTTATACTTAAATTTTCTTGCGGAACGCTGCTCTATCAAGTCTTATCTCATCCTTTCCACACTTAAGTGTGTTTCCTTGTAGTAACATCACAGTTCTGGGACATGCAGACCCTCAGGCAGGCATATATGGGTATACATCTTTGTAAAGACTCAAATAAACAGAGAAGTGAGAAGCGACTACTTTTAATTTACACCATTTCTAATTGGGCAAAACATGGAACTGCAAAGACATTAAGTGTCTTTGTTGTACTTTGATTTAAATAGTTGTGTAGAGCTGACCATAGGACTTATCCCCATGATGTAAGGGACAGAGTCCATCATGACTATCTCATTTACTTCTATGAACTTATCTATTTGATCAGTTCTAAGCTATGACCGTCAACTCTGAGTCTGGAGGATGCTAATAAAGCAGTTTGGTCAAACTAACAAAGTTGTCACCAACTCCCATATTGATAAATGTTTGTCATAAATACATTGATTCCTCAGGCCATAAATGAATCTGGTTTTTAATATGTATCTGTATGATTTAGGATTAGATCAGATCAGACAGATGTTCCATTTCTATGCTTAAACACATTCTTGTTATTCAGAAGTTTAAAAGTGGCTTCTCCTGCTCCCATCCCTGGGATAGGCCTGTCCTGTTGGTAGAATTAAAAGAAACTTTTTATTTTATTTTTTTTTGTCTAGATCCTGACTTTTGTACAAGCCTTTATAGTGTGCTACGAAAGCATTTTCATTTTTTTGCTTGTGATACTTAGATCGCTTGGCAGGAGGCATTGCCTTAAAGGCAGAAGTCAGGGAACAAAAGTCTGTGTCAGCAGTAAACACCACAGAATACATAAAATACTGTAACATAGTGACTGCATTTATATATGCAAGACACATTCAAGTGAAAGTCTAGTTAGAATGCATGACATTGATTTAATCGTAAGCAAATTTCATTTTTTTATTCTACCTTAGCATCCCTGCTATCAGTGGATACTGTTAAGATTAGAGGATGTTCTATTTTATGAGTATTAGTGACTCACATTTCACAGCATAGTTATCTCATCTCATCTTGTCAAGTGGGTCCGACTCCAGCAGGTTCATATAAACGTTGGCACTCAGTGTCAGGTTAAGCCTTCATTCATTTGCTAGAGAATTCATGCACCGTGCTATTCACCTGCAGGCAAGGTCACTGTCAAAAAGAAAAACACCTTTTGTAATAGCGGGCTACCAGCAGAGCTGAGTTTACTCACGAATGAACCTATGAATTGTGATGTGAAGGACTCTACAGCTACAGATGTATTCCCGCCGGTGTTCTACCTGCATGTGGTAAGAAATAATTCATTTTATAAAGAATTCCTTACTGGGTGTGGTATTGGGGAGTTGTTCCTTCACTATTCAGATCGTAGCAAAAAATAGTGTTTGTGATTCAAACAGAAGCATTCAAAAAAAAAAAAAAAAAAAACTGACTCCCCAAACATGGTTGCCATAAAGTGGGTTGAGTAATTAATCCACATTTCATGTAACTTTAGTAAAGCTGCAAGCTGCATGACCTGAAGTTCAGACCTGATAACCTATGCTATTCCAGTGGTGCTCTCTACTTTTATCCATGCACCTTGGATTCTACTATGCAAAGTACACTCTCTCTAACCTATATTGAGATTAATCCAAAATGACCTCCAACAACTTTAACACTGATTTGTTTAAATGACAGAGAGAAAATATCAGGAATGCTCAACATTTATGTTGTGTGGGAGCGTACCTATGTTCCCTGGGACTTATGTTCCCTAACCCTAACGCTAACCCTTTTTTTAAAAAAAGGGTCCTATGTTCTCTGCTTTGTATGTGAGCGGGGAACATAGGACCCGGGAAACACAGGACCCGGGGAACATAGAGATGATCCCGTCTGTGTCAGGCTGCATCCTGCTGGGGATGTCTGCTGCCACCAAGGAGTGTCATTGCTATGGGGTGGGGGTGGCTGGTCTGGTCTAAGTGGGTGCTACATATCTTCATTCTCCAGTAGAACATTGTATTGTCACAAGATAGTCAATGTTATCTACTTTTCCTGTCTGTGGTTTTAATGTTGTGGCTGATCGGTGAATGTGATGTCAGTATGACATTTGTGAACCTTTAGCTATCAATGCCAGTATCAGTCACGTCTTTAAGCTAACTTCGATCGCAAAACTGATGACTAAATAAACAAAAGAGGTGGTCACATTTTACTACATGGATACATTTCCACAAAACTATGAAAACCTTAAATGTTTATGGCCTATTTCAGTCTCAGCTACTTCCAGGTATATACAGTCAATGGGTTACACCTGCATGGTCTGCATTTGATGGTTTCCACACGAGGGTGTAAATCAGAGAGTGGAGTATGTCTCTTCAGTTGCCCGTCTCCTTGGTATGGGCAGATGTGATTCTGTGCAACTGAGGAAAAACTCCCACTGAATATCATCCACTGTGAAATGCTGGTACGCCTAGGCCCACCCCAAATGTTTGGCCTTATTTCTTGAGCTGAATCCTCTGAGATCCAACTAAACAGTCTGCTTTTGGCAGTACTTAAGCCGTTTTGTGTCTCGCATTCTTTATTTAACAATTTGTGCGCTTGTGATAGTTTTTTTCTTTCTCAGTAAACTAACCTTGAGATATTGATCTTCAGATCTTTGGATACAACTGATCCAGTTTAGTAGCTTAGACTGCCATTGAATTTTCTGACTTGCGGCACTTACTTCTGATGAATATGTTTCTCACAATCATACTGCTACTTCATAAGCAATGTTCTGCCGCAAACTTTGAGTGGTCCACTCTGGGACATTTTCATCCATTTGCAGTACCCGTTTATTTGCATAGGCACAAATGCCATTGATTCATCACGGGAACACTTTACCCAGCTACGTTCACAATCCCAGATGTCCTTCACTGGGAAGCTTAATTTGGCAAGTTTCACCATTGCACACGGTGTGCGGCATACCCATTAACACCTTTATTTACATTTAACTGTAAATAAAACATTTTGCTTTTTATTTTTTATATCACAGACACAGTATGGACAAGATTTACTGTAACACATTCAAAATAAAACGATTCCCTTCCTAGTTGTGTCTTCAAAGGATGTGTTAAAGTGTGGAGCTTAATTAAATACAGAGTTGAGTTAATTAGAGCCTGATTTTATGCCGCTAATCTGAAATTGCAAGTTTCCTCGACTTAATGGTGTCAGAAAGTTCCCCTCAGCTACATGCTGGGTTTCACCTATCACCAATCCCTTGGGATCATGTCCTAGCTCGGGTAATATTTAAGCCTCTTCTCAACGAGGTTGCTTCACATGGATCAAATACATGTTTGAGATTGCACAAGACTCTGAGCAGCATGTTCAACATACTGTACCTGGAATACTACATTCATTTAATTTAGTATTAAGGAAAAACAAGTTGCATTTTCCTGTTTAAAAGGATAGAACTGCCTTTGTCTGGCAGAACCCATAATTTCACACTCACTCAACTATTCTTCTGGTGTCCTCCCCTCCCCTCTCTCTCCTCTTCTATTCTCCTAACAAAGGGACCCTAAGCCTAAAATATATGTGTTCATTAAATGCTAAAACTAAATTTATAACATTTCAATAACCTTACGCGATCAATGTGTCACTCTTTGTGAATTCTTCATCTCCAGCATCATGAGTCCAAATTATTGGTTCAGTTTCTATAGAAATCACCTCAGGAGATGATGATAGTTGCTGGTCTGGAGAGGGAGTCGAACCTTGATGAACATGTCAACAATTTCTCTATATTTCCCACCAAAATGTACTTTAGAAAGTATCTTCAGTTTCCCAGACACAAAGTCTCACACTATGATCTTGATGCCATGATCCTGGCTTTCCAGTAGTGATGGGAAGTACTTAGAGATCTGGTTCTTTTGACTCAGCTCCCTTCGAAGAGCCGGGTCTTATGACTGCCAAAAGGCTCTTCATTTAGTTTCACTCTCAGCCTTCTATTTATCCTAATTTATATCAAACATTTAAATAAACAACTGAACCACTTCAAACAAATCAAAACACAGGCCATAGTCTTAAGATAAGTCTTCAGGTTGTTATTCAGAAATACTGGATGCCTCAGCTTGGATGTCCAGCTTTCACTAATTGATTCACTTTTTCCTGGTGCCCTTTCATGTAAATCCAACTCCCCTGTCTTTCTGTCACTCTGTGTACCTGGACTGTACCACTTCGCTCCCTGTCTTTGGAACATCTGCCCCTCCCTCCCCTTTCATTTTTTAAGAGCCGGCTCATTCCTGAATGACACATCACTACTTTCCAGTGCTCATTACCTGGCACAGCCACATCGTTTTACTGCTACAACACTATTCTACCACAAAACCTACCTCTGTATCAGCTGTTTGTTTAGAAAACGTTACTGTTGTTTACACGTGAGGTACATAGTACAGAAATTGCCTTTGTTTTCTGTTCCTACCTGTGATCGCAGAATTTAAAGGCTGGAGACAGACTTCAAGGGAAATTTATAAAAAATGAGGAGAGAGAACAAAACAGCAAAGAAGGTGAAAAGACATAGTAGCTGGTGGTATAAAGGTAAAGAGTGAGAAAGAGAGATGGAGCAAGGGCAAGTGGCAAAGTTTGGAGGCAGAGGTAAAAGGAAAGACACAGAAAGTGAGAAAAAAAGAGAGAAGACGAGAGAGAAGGGATGTGGGAGAGGGCAATATGATGTGTAGTGTGTGAGAGAGAGAGAGAGAGAGAAAGAGAGGGAGCCCCAGCTGTTGTCAGTGTCATGCTCGTGACGGCCTCCACCTGCCTCTGCTCCTCTGTAATAACTTGTCAGATCGATGGCTCCCCAGACAGCGGGGGCTTTTTACTGCCGCACAAATGAAGTGTGTGACATTTCTGCCACTTTCACAGGTCACCGCCGCTACACTCCCACACTTCAGCAGAACTAACAACAAGTATTGGGAGAAGTCATTTCCATCTGCTGGCACCTACGCCACCCAAAGGACATGCCTGAGAAGTGCAGGGATGGTGGACGAACTCAAGTGAGTATTGTACTAGAGTGGAGGTGAGGAGCTAATGCTAGGCGTAAGCTAGAGTTTAAGACTGTAAGAGTCAGTCACTGATTCTCACGGTCGCCAAAAGCCAGTTTGGGTCTCGACATTTCATTGAGTCACATAATATACAATATGACAGGGAAAACTACGTAACATGTCACCATGTGAGAGTTGCTCCTTGGTAGATATTGCAGTGTAAACCCACTCCCCCCAAACCAGGTTTTTATAATGTCAGGCCACATGAAGGCGTTTTAAAGGGGCTCCTCCTAACTGTCACACTATGGGAGATAAAGATGATGGTCCCGTTTAGACCTTGCACTAAGATCTTTAGGTACACATGCTCAGAGCTAGCATTAACATGCGTCTCCAAAAGCGTCTCCAGATCTCAGGTTTGCATTCTATATGCAAATAAACACCAACATCATCTGGGGCACAGTGGAGTATTTAAACAGCTGCTGTCCCTAATGGATCTGTATCGCTATTTGAAAACCACAAAACAATATTTATTGCTCCCCGCCCAGATGTTAGTTAGACCTGAACAAAACTCAGAATATATCTCCAACCCTGAGGAAATTAACCACACATGGCTCCTCATACATCAGCATGACTACACCAATAGTTAACGGCATGCTGATATGTTATTTAATAACAGAATATTTTAAGAGTTCCCATTGCTAATGAACAAACACTGCTTGTAGTGCTACCTCCTTTTCAGGCGATCATTTATAGTGTGGAGGTGGAATAGTTGAGGTGTGTTTTTTTCTGAATGGATGAGACAAAACTGATGCAGGAGCTGTGATCTTTAATGTGACCCGGGATGCACTGCCTACACACAACCAAAGGAATGCAGACACGTGTCCAAGACCATCTCCAAATGCGATCTCAATGCGTCCGGGGGATGTTCACCTTGATCAGATCTTAACGTAAGGTCTGAACCTTATGACTTGCACATGTAACTTATATTGAAGCGAAGCAAACTTTTAATGGCCTCAGATGTAACTCTCCTCCGTATGGATGGGCCACACTCGGTGCAGCATTCGCCACGTCTTTTGATTTTTCCAGACGAAAGGATGCTTTTGCGAACACAATCTTTCGGAGCAGCTGACACTGAATGTCATCTGAAAGGTGAACAGTTTTCATCACCTTAACTGCCTCTGCTAGGGTTAGCAAAATGACACAATAAATGGAGCAAGGTTTTGACATTAGTGTAAGAAAGCAGTGTTTAATTTCTAACCTGACGTTGCTGCCATCGGGTTTCACTGTGATGATCTGTAAGCTGGTGAAGATGCGTGTGATTCAGGTAACTCAACTGTGTCCTTCTCCTTCTGCCATTGATCAGAGTTCCATGTCTGTCGCAGTGCTAACACTGAAAATAATGGAGGTGGCAGCAACAGCAGGGGTGGACTGAAAAACTATTTCAGGCTGGGAGTTTGACTCCCAGGCAACCACGTTCAAGGAAACCACCAGATTGTTAAATAAAATGGATTTGTCCATGTTCACATAGGAAGAAAATGATCCTAATTACCAAATGCCAAAATTTGGCACTGACCAAGAAGTAGCCTATATGGAAGTTTTAAAGGTAAGCTGCAGCTTTCAACTGAATGTCTCCCATGTAAGAGTCAAGTTACCATCTTTTAAGTTGCACCATGTCTCTGTGTGACTCAGTATGAGTCAGTACGAGTTGCTATGTTGCTTAATTCACACCATTTGAAAGAAACACATTTTATCATTGGTGTCTAATACGGCAGGTTACCTTTGCTTCCAAAATTTTATTAAGAAGGGAAGCAAAGGAGAAGGGAATTTACCAAATACATCAATCATAATGCCAACTCATGCTATTTTAACATACTAAGAAAGGTCCTCATGACTTGGCAGCCAAGGACTCACTGCTCCTTTCTTCTTCTTCTTCTTCTTCTTCTCTCCAATGTAATTTCAATGCAGAGTTTAAAAAAAAAACCCTAGAATTTACAGGCAACTGATATCCTGGGATGAGAGGGCGTCTGTATGGATCTCTGGGAGTGAAGTTGTATTATTGTCCACCTCACTGATCACTGTTTGTCTTTGTACTATTTATCAAAATTAATTTCAATATGTGTTTCTGAATATGTATTAAAAAAAAAGAGTGGATGTCCGTTAAGTGGGAGGTTATTAACAGTGACATGTGTACAAGGTCTTATCTGGTTATTTGACAAAAGTGAGCACAGGATCCACGTTGTCAGTGAAACCCTCCTAGCGCTCAGCTGATGGCCACCATATGGCAGTATGTCTGTACAAGAGCGAACTGGGGTGAAAGCGGGGCTGTGGGAAGAGTTGGCAGCGTAGGGTGGTGGTAGAGGGGCTTTTTGCTGCATCTCTGTGCAGCAACTGTCAAAGACGATTTTCCTTGCCTCCCACTGTACTGCTGAGATGGAGGAAGCAGCAGTATGATCCATGAACCTGCATGAAAATCAATGTGGGCAGCCCAAACATGAAATCGATGTGGCCGGCTGAGCAGAAGTGGGAGCTGGAGGAAGGGAGGAGGAGGGAGCAAGAAGTGGAGGGAAGGAGGTGGGGCGGAGGAGTTCACTTGAAGTCTGCTAGAGTGGGACGCTCTCCTTCTGAGCTGGTCCACACGGAGGAGTTGAGGTCGGGGTGATGTGGAAAGGGAAACGGAGGGGTGAAGTTAGTTGATGTGGTAATGGAGAGGTGCTACTGAGAGTTTGGGCAGTACGGGTCTTGAAGATGTCTACCAGCGGAGAGTTTTGGATTAAAGCTGCTAGTAAATAATACTTTCTGCAGTTTTCATGCCAAAACAATAACATGTATTGAGTAATTCCCCTTGAATTAAGTGAAGGAAAATTGAATTTCTGACTATCATGTGAGATAAAATCTCTCCAGAGTCATCGGCAAATGTTTTCCCCTCACCACTCAGTTGAAATGTTTGTCTATATTAAATCTAAAATGTCTTCGATTTGATTAGGGCAAGATTTTAAAAGTCAGTGCGAGTTCTGATTTAATCGATTAGATGGTGTACTTTTAATACAGTCTGCAGCAAATGTTGTCAAGCTTCATGCAAATCCATCATATGAGGCTACTGGTCTCAGCTGCATGTCAGAAACAAAAGAAATAGAATATTTTATGAAGCTGAACAGACCAACAGAGGTGCACTCTGAAACAATCACAGTGTATCACAGCATTTAATACAGCATTTAACAGACTGACTGTTTAAAAACCTGATCTCAGATCCATGCAAAATCTGAGGAAATTGTGGTATATTTATATGTACAATGCCAGTACTATAGGCCAAAACTTTGTCACCTGACCACTGTGTCAAAAATGAATAACTGTACAAATTTCTAAACAAATAAGTTCTGTCCGGATTAGACTTCGAAATTTTACTATACTGGTCTGCTGACCTACTGTTGTTACCCTAAATATCACTTCTTTCAGGTCGCAAGTTTACTGTATGTCTGAGAATAAAATTAAATCCTGCAAGCATCTTTCAAAACTGCAGTGTCATGAAGCAAAAACAAGCTGTTTTTTTTTTGTTTTTTTTTTTTGTCTTTTCTACTTGACAGCAGTGACATCTTGTGTTTGAAGTTGGAGCCCCTTTCTGCCTCACTGTAAGTCAGCGTGTCGATATCTGTGGCTCTGCAAAGAAGTTGACCCAGAGGGCCAGACTGCGAGGGAGTGATTGATTCCTTATACAAGTCAGCACGGTTGAAATGTCTCAGCAGCCGCGTGGCATTTCACAAAGTGTCAAGCTCACAGGTCAAGGGTCTCTTAGCTGCTCGCGGGGGCTCCTGAGGGCTAGTGTGGGCCCCCAGGGGGCGGAGGTGTGAAGGCTGGGGCATGGCTGCATCACAGCAGAGCTGAATGCTCGTACTCGGGGTCTTGTTAAAAGCACCCAGTACCATGTTAATAATGGGACTAGTCAGACTCAGACACCTGGGTACAGGGCTGTCACTGACACTCCCCCGGCCTCAACCAGAATGACTGACATGACATGTTATGAGGAGCTGCTCAGCATGTTGATACAAGGAAGCAGCTTGTATCCTTTCACTCACATCATGAGCAGAGTGGGAAACTGCTACCTGCCACCAAGTAAACGGTAGTGAGGATGAGCATGTCTGCTCTTCTACACCGTTCCTCCCTCATCCTCACATTCTTTGATAGTTTTCCTACATTACTGTTCAGTTTCTGTTCTGTTTTCCTCTGCTGTTGTGCGTTGCTTCCTGAGAAGACAGCAGCTGGTTGGTATTCAGCGCAGCTCCTCTGCCCACTGTGTCTGGAGCGTGCAGCGGCCGGGGCATCCTCCAGGTCAGAGCCGGGGTAAGGGGGTTTGCCAGAAGCGTTGCCCCCAGCAGACTGAGCCCTCGCTGGGCATGGCTCTCTGATCTGCTCCCCCTCCTCTGTGCCTGAGACAATACCAGACTATTGATATCTCTGAAACGCACGGTCCAGTCTGCTTTCTCACTTTCGCTTTTATATCTGATTTCTGATGTTGTTTTGGCTTAAATTTCCACAAACTTCAAGTGTGTTATTCTTCGTCTGTTTTGCTGCTTTCTTTCAGGCCAGTCAAGAAAAATGGGTACTGGGAATAGGGGGGGAGAAGAGACTAGGCGCCTGTGGTTGTGTCCTTCAGGGTGATGGAGGACAGTGTCTGAGCTTTGATCATGGTCAAGCCACGTCCATCTGGGTGCCCTGATGCCAGGGGCACTTTGCCAGCCTACTTAGTACATCGGATGTCAAATCTTCCACTGGGGACATGTCAGCCAGACTTGAAACATGGAATCAACTGGGGTAGAGTACCCTTCAACTCTTTTAGCTTATGCATATCTGACTCCTTTACCAAGAATTAAATTATCTCGGGCTCTCCATAAAGGACATTCTATAATGATGCCATAACAATTATAGTGTGAATCAGGCCTGGCAGCTCATCTCTCCTCTAGCCCAAATGAAGGCCTTTATTAGAGGAGTCAGGGTCCCCCTTTGCATACAGCTCCATGGTGCCACAGAGTAAAAGGGCAGCATGGAGGAGCCACATTGCCCTTTACTACCACAAAATGAGAGGCCTAATGAAGGCCACAAGCAGAACTACTATATATAGCCATAATGACCACAGTCACCAGTGTTGTGTGTGGAGTGAAGAAAAACAGTTTTCCTGTCTTATTTGTGTTTTCTCAGCTCTCCAGCAGTATTCTTTATCGCAGAGTTAATTGTTTCTTAGAGAAAGCACAATTTTTCATCAGGCCTGTATTTGGAGGCATGGCAAAATGATGACCAGGGAACTAAAGTTGGGCTAGTAATACCATATGATATGCACTTTGATCCAGTAAAAAATAAAATGATAAACTGGGTCATTTTCTAGCACTTTTGTAAGTCGGCATCAACATCATTATACGTAAAAATCTCTTTTTCTGTCCAAAAACTGCTGTTTTAGTTCAAATTTGACCGTTTCAGTTGTTTTCATGATAGTGTTTTAGTAGGAAGAAGTAGTGATCAGAATCCATCCATGAGAAATTAACTCCTCCTGCAGCATCTCGGCATACATGGTACAGGGGTAATCATATAGCTAGTCCCAGTTCTCATTGGGCATTTTTTACTTCAACAGTACCTCTTTTATATTACCAAACCTGTATGGCTGTGTGTCTCTGAAAATAAAGAAAAGTCTTAACCTACCTGTGGCAGGAGTTAAGCGTCCAGACCACAGACTCCAAAGATGGATGATGTTTGACCATTTCCTCCCACTGCACAAGAGAGAAGCTAACATTTTCAGAAATCTGACACGAAATAGAACTTTACATAGCCCAGATCCAACTGGCTGGACTTCTACGGAGGCCTACTATACGATGCAGAGAAAAATATGACATCCATGTTTTACATGGCTTGCTGTCTAACTAGTCACCTATAAATCAGTGAAGTGTTGAACTGTTACACCAACGCAAGCAGTTAACACCAGTTAAAATGAGTATATTTAGAAATACTTAATATGTCAAAAGGGTGCTTTTAGATTGTTCTGTTTAAAATAGTGTTGATTGTTATATTATAATTAACGTTATATTATAATTAACTTGCAACATGCACTTAGTATAATTATATAGCAGGTATGAGTATGTATTATGAATATATATGCATGTGTATGTAGGTATGTGTGTGGGTATGTATACAGAATTTTAAAAAAGTGTTTACATCCTCATACTTTTGAACAAATGGTGCTCTGGTACTCCTGCTGCATGCCACATTAGAGGTGCTCAGAATATGTTGAAAGTTTGTAATAATAGTGAACTGAATGACCTAGAAACAAAACTGAATGTACTGAAGTGAGAGTCTGAAGCAGTGCTATGTTCTCTTGCTATTGTACTCACCTAAGCGCATCACTTCACTCACTGAAGTGCATTTGAATTGTGATTCAGTTGCTTACCTTACTAAATTATTTGACCTGTATTCACTTTCTGACATTTTGCAGTTTGTGTTTACACTCCTAGTGCATGGTGAATAAGAAATATGTTAACGTTGCATTAGTAAATGCTTTTGTGGGTTTCACGTCGACTGTTCATACACAGGCACACATTGTTATGATGAGCAGCCATGCCAGCTAGGCCTCGCATCCCGTTGTCGCACACACACAACACACAGCAGGCACGTGCATGCACATTATCATGCAGGGCGGTGTCTCTGGCCTGCTGCATTATGCATGGAGCTCAGGGGAGCCAGGCCAGTGGAGTGTGAGAGGGAGGCCCAGGAGCGAGCAACGCTGTCGGACACATGTCAGCTCAGTCACACCACCTCTCCGCGGACCCCAAACATACACACACAATCACACAAGGTACATAGTCCCACACATTGCTCAGTAGCCTGACAAATCTGTACACGCATTCACTCACCCACAGCCTGTCAGACAAAAGTCAATGTGATCCGTTCCGTGTCTCGATTTCACATCTTGTGAATCGGTTACACCAGTGCAACACAATGTATCCCCGCAACGGACTTACAATCATTTTCTCCGGCAGAGAAGCTGCGCCGCATGCAGCCGAGTGTTGTGCAGTTGCTTAATGCCATTTGTGTTAATTATACGGAACATTCACATGCTGTTGAGCCTCATTACACTACAGGTACTAATTGGCCTCTAAAGGTGGAAGGGAGCGGGTTAAACTCTGCAAAAAATGAATAATTCTTTTGATGCTGAGCAGCATTCTGGCTGTTGTGCAAACGTCAATAAAAGGTGCTTGCATGTGCGTATTACGGATGTGTGTTATTGTATGTACAGATCAGCAAGACCACATGAGTAAAGGCTCTATAAATATTTGTATGTGTTTGTCACACTGTGCTTGTTGTACTTCTGGACACTGGTGAGATGGTTTAGCAGCATGCTGGCCCTGTGAGGGCCATATGGAAATTCTTTCACACTGTTTGTTTACCCTGCCTTGAAGCACATGTCTGCACTCTGGCTGACTAATGCATACAGGTAGAACTGGCCTTCCCTCAGCCACGTCCTCCACCTCTTGTTATGGGTTTGGCCCGCAGGCCTGCTCGCTGTGCCTCCAACCCTCTGGACAATGGATGGACCATACTGCCAGCAGCCTAAGTTGAGAGTAGGTCAATGAATATGAAACAATCAACGGGCAGCGACACAAGGACATCAATTACTGTAGAGCTACAGTACGTTTGCCTGCGCTCACAAGTGAGGGCTTGTTTTGTTCTGGCCAAATATGGAGGTGTTTCTTCCTGCGTTGAAGGAAATCCTATTCGAGCCTTGCAGAAAACTAAAAACAAGTAGTAGCAGTACTCACTGTTTTCAAACTACACTTTGTCTTTGTTTACTGCCGAAGGTACACTGATCAGGCATAACACCACCTTCCTAATATTATGTATGTCTCCCTTGTTCCTCCAAAACATTTTTGACTCATCAGAGAATGGACATAGGTCTTCTGAGGGTGTCCTGTGATGTCATGCAACAGAATGTTGTAGTTTGGGACTTAGCTTTGGGTCTTATGGGTTGAGGGGTGGGGCCTATGTAAATGATCCCACAGATACTTGATCAGTTTGGGATTGAGTGAAGTTGGAGGACAGATCGACGCCTTGTGCTGTTTTTGTGTGTCTGTGTCAAGCTGCATCCTGCTGGGGATGGCTGCTGCCATCAAGGAGTGTCATTGCTATAGGGTGTGTCTGGTCTGATCAGGTTGGTGGTACATGTCTAAGTAACGTCCTCATGAATACCAGATCCAAAAGTTTCCCAGCAGAACATTAAGTTGTCACAACATGGTCAATGTTATGTACTTTTCCAATCAGTGGTTTTAATGTTGTGGCTGATCTGTCTATGAAAGTAGGCTAATCAGCTTAATTACATTGCTTGAAAAGCAATCAAAGTCAGCACATCCACTCTTTTAGCAACTCTATCCCAGAAGGTTGTGTATGGTCCAGTTATGTGAGCAGTATTTGTGATACCTAAATGGATCCCAGTCAGCTGATGATCATAGTGTTTCTTAAGCATTTGTTTGGAAATTGGGCCTGATTTGTTCTGACTGACCTATGTTCCAAATCAGACCAAGCCTCCTATTTCTTTAAAGGAATATAAGCATGTTCCGTTCGGTTAAAATATACATGCAACCTCAACACATAGTATCACAATGTTATGGACAAAGAGTCCTCTAGTTGTCCATAATATCACCGTCATTTTCTCTTGAAATGTTTTACTGTGTTACAGAAAGCCAAGCTGTGAAGTCAGTCCAACTTCTTTTTTTTTTTTTTATGTGAAATATTGCAACCTGACAAAAGTTACTATTTTCATTGCGCTCATGTAAGTCATCACGTTTGAACTTAAAAATAAACATTGGGAACAACAGTGCCATGAAATTTTAGATACCGCTGTCTGGAAGTGTCACCCAAGATTTGGAATTTCAGCAAGTGGGCGCTTTATGCTGTTTCTCCTTTTCTCTCTGTCTCTCTCGTTTTTCTTTCCACTTGTATGCGTGTGCCTCTGCTCTGTGTGTGTGTGTGTGTGTGTGTGTGTGTGTGTATGTGTGTGTGTGAGCAGGCTGGTGGATGAGGTCCCAGGGGGCTGGATTACCCCTTTGCATGCCCCAGGCCAGGCAGCTCTTGGGGGGATTACTGTGAGACCTGCACCCTGGCTGGATTAGAGCGCTGGACCTCATTTCCATCTCCTTATTTACCTCGGCCCACCAGAGGAAACGCTCAGCTGCACAAAAACATGCTAATTGATGCTGAGAAAGCCACGGAGAGGTGTAACACTCACTCAGTAATCTTGTTTTTTGGGAGGGTTTAAGGTCTAAAGATGAGTTGTTGAAGAATACTTTTTCAGTTAGTCGCCAAGACACTGTCAGGCTGTTGTGGTATGTGTATGTGTTTGCATGCAAGTGTGTTTGTGTGCATGAATGTGAGGTAAGGCATTTGGTGCATTTAGCTGATAGTGCCTGATGCTGTTATGTGTGTACATGCGCTTTTGTTTGTATTCTTGTAACTGTGCGTGATGCTGTTTTATATGCTCTTTCTCTGTGTGTGTGTGTGTGTGTGTGTGTGTGTGTGCGTGTGTGTGTGTCTGTGTGCGTGTGTGCATGGGCGTCATGCTGGAGGTCCTCATTACTTGGCGGGGTCGCATACAGACATGGCCACAGCACGATGAGGACAGTTGGCGAACCTATTCCTATTCCCGCAGCTCTTTAACGAGCTAGTGATGGGGAGAACAGCCCAGTTGCCCCGGCAACCGGGCTGAACTCCGACCTCGGAGGTTGGCAACCTGTATATATTAGGATCACAGGCGTATGCAAATGGCCCGCCGGTCCTTTTCCCCCTTCTTTTCTTCTGCCAGAATGTCCTTCTTGTTCCATCCTGGACTTGACATGTGTGCTAACAGTGCCCTTGCTCTGAAGGGCGGGGGAGGCGGAGGAGGGATTTCTGGGACTTCCATTAGTGATTGCTGGGGTGACAGGAGCTCACACTTCGGCTCAGATTCTGCCGACGTATGACCCCCCACCCTGCAGAGCAGCCTGAGTACCGAGAAAGTGGATCATTAGGAGAGAAAGTACATGCTTCCAGTGATTAGACACTCTTTCTCGGCCTGCGCTTTCTGACTGTCTTTATTTTGTCTTTCTCCTCTTCCTCTCAGTTTATCTTCTCTTGTTAAGTTCAAGCTTTGTCCTTCCGTGTTCAGCAAACTTGCGGGCGAATGACACACAGATCTTTAAAAAAGCAGAAAGAATTATCCAATGTAATAATGTTCAACCAAATGGTGTTCAGCTGAGGTGGATGTTGCTGTTGTGCCATCAAATATTTGGCAGATCTTTGCTGAATCATAATCAGTTCCCAACTGAGCTACTCCAGACCACCTCTCCACAACAAATAACTTGAGGACAGGGAAGCTGGTCTGACGTCCAGGCTAGCATCAAGATGGAGTTGCTTCAGAAAAGTTTCTTCAGCTTTTATTCAGGATTTCTTGCAACGTCCATGTATGGAACTTGACTGGACTGGACAAACTGAACTGAATAAACTTCATTTAGAAAGGCACAAAGTCCTAAGGTCCCATAATTTATTCTTCATATCAGGACAAAGATGTGTGTAAAAGGCGAAGGAGTCACTACTTTGTAAAACTACTGAAAGGGCATGGAGGTTTATGGATGTCTGACTTTCATGTAGTTTATACTCATTTGCAATGTTTCCATATCATGCTTTGCAGCAGTAACCATGTTGTGTTTCCCTTGTGTTTACAGACATTATATACAGGGCGGGAAATTCAGAGATTTTGTTGGTTTCGTTAATTTAGTTTGGTCTCATCTATTTTCCAGCTATTTCAAGTTGCTGTGCATTGATCTCTCAGGGCCACTGCAACAACAAGAAGCCAACTTTACCTAATCTTGAATGGGTTATTTCCTGAGGCTGTATACTTAGTCCCGATTGGACTGGTCCTATTATATACGTGTTGCGTTTACAGAATGGTTAAAACCCAGTTGCAGCAGACTACAGTCACTGAAGCAAGACTAAGACCACCTTGTTTGATCACTATTAGCACTGCACCAGCACTCTTGTTGTTGTGAAGACCTCATTTTCATCTTCTGTTGTTTGCTGAACACGAATTTGCCTTTGTCCTCTGCTTATTGAGACACGGGCGCTGAACACACTCTCCTTGCAGGAAAAAGCCATTTTAGATTCATCCACAAGGACAATTGTTTGTCCTTGTGCAGTCATAGTTCTTGAAGAACACTAGTGAAAAAAAAATTTTTTTTTTTTTTTTTTTAAATAGTAGTAATAGCAGTAAATGACCAAGGATCATACAAGTTTACTGTATGTACAAACTGGACTCTTTTTGTCTAATACATGAGATACAAAAAATACGTAACATAAGAAACTACATGCACTTAAAAAGCACTGCCTTATGTTTTCACCAAGTATTCACCATGTGACCTGACATGATTTGTACTAGTTCTGTTTTGTACCTTTCTTCCATCTTGAGAGACTTAAGAGCTTTACTTTTTTATGTTGATATTGGATGTGATTAGAGAGGATCATAATTCAGTCGGGCTTGGTGTATTGTGCTCGAATCCAAGGCCACAGGAAAAGGAGAACTACAATTAGCTGCATCTGATCTGCCTCTGCTCTTTTATCTTCTGTATAAACACCATCAACACCCAAACAAAAAATCCCTTTTTAATTGGCATGGAAACTAAAAATATGCAATAATAAATACTGTGTATCTGCTGCTCAAAGGTCACACTGTATAGCTCATTCTTCGATTATTCAATAAGATATATTCCTCATGTTTTATTGTTTTTTTGTTTGTTTGTTTTGCGTTTTTTTTGTCTGTTTTTTCAAAACTGAAACAACCCTGTAAATGAGAGCATAAAAAAGGCAAGGCCAATTATGGAAACCCCTAAAAATTTCAGTCCAGGGTTAAGTCAGTGTAATCGTCCTCTTTCCCTTATTTAATCTTCTTCTGATGTTCTTGTTGCACTTCAGCTCATATTTGTTTCCAGTAACTCAATTTCTATAGGTCCAGACTAACTAAGCCTCCAAGCAGACATAAAAAACAATGCACTGTACACATGACTGGGATCTTACCAAGAAACCGTCCATCTGCATTCATGTCTGGCATCAGGATTACTTTACTGCACATGTTGCTGTCCTTCCAGTGCAAATACAAATGAGTGCTCAGTGATCTATGTTTGTTGGAGATAAAGCCAGGAAACAGGTGGGTAGCAGAGTGTCAGAAAGTCAAAACAGACATTTCCTTATTACTGTAGAAGTATCTGCAGACTGTTGGTAAGCATACCATTTGGTATCATCCATCATACCTTGATAATTGAATCCCATCTCACCGTTACATTTACAAAAGAATGGAACCAGTAAGGTGGAAGACGGAGTTTGCTCTGTTATTTGGAAATGATTTGACTACAACTCTTCAGATCAGATGTGAATCGAGCATCTGTTTCTTCAAGCAACTAAATGAGGAGAAACAGGTGTGCAGCAGAACAAACATGTTAAAAGCAGTCACCCTGAGCAAGTGCCTGTCATGCTTTGAACGTTTCCTACACACTGCTGTCGGTACACCCACTCTCTGAATGTATTTCTCCATCTTATCAGTCATCTACAATGGTAAAAGCAGTACTTACGTACTTTTAAAAATATTCAAATCTATCAAGAATGCTCTGTCACTTTTTAGAACTTTTTAACTTAATTAATTTTAATCAATAACCATTCTAGTGACTCTTCACCCTTTTAGGTGTGTTGACTCATATGTCAAATAATAATCTATGTGAACTTTGCAGAAATAGCAAAGAGGAAATGATGTTTGAAGATGACCTGGGGCTTCAATTTACAAGCACAAGTTCATTTATCATCTGCACAGTGGTTTGTTGTGATGAAGTGATCAGATGTTCAGAAATGTAAATCTTATTCTTATTGGTCTGATTATAAAATTTCATGTCTGCTCAGTAGTAGTTTCTCCATTTTCACCGATAGAGTAACCTGTGAGAAACCAGGTTAAAGTGCTTTAAACTCATAGGTCCCATTACAAACTTTCTGTTTTTGTTGTCTTCCTAAAAGTAAAACAATTTGTGAACACAAGCATCAAGATTAACCGGTAGGAGTCGCTAGCAACAACGGCACAACCCCTCACTGCCTTCCCACCCACAAACATTGTTCATTATGATAGATGGAGCGCCTTGCCAAGCCAGGAGCACAGCTGCGGGGACTGAACTGTAAATTGGTCTCTGGGGTTGACGGTGAGTGCTTTTACCTGCTTTTGGCTTCCCCTTTTAAATGTGTGGTGTTGATGGACAGTACTGTCCTACAATACAATGGCTACGAGGAGGCCATAGCTAGCAGAGCAGCCTGTCACTGCTGCACAGAGTACTCAGGATTCCATATAACTGCTACATTATTAACTTTTTGTCAATGAGCTTTGAGAGTTTAGTCATCTTGCTTTTCTCCCAGTCCTCCTACTTCCTGACCACGTTTCCATTTTGTCCATTCCCTTCCTGTCTTTTTTGTTGAGGTGACTCTCCAGTGAAAAAAGTGCAAACATTAGCACTCAAATGACTACAAACACAGTTACTGCCATTATAACTGAAATGTCATCAATGCATTTCTACTGCTTGAACCATGTGCTGCCACCATGTCTGTTGGCGTGATCATTTTCCACCATCATATACATAGAACAGGGCTACGACAGGTGATTATTTTTATTACAAATAAATCAGCTTAGTGTGTGTCTCTGCAGTAATACTTTGTTATATTTAGTCTTTCTATTTTTGTGTGATTCTGCAAAACATAATCTGAACAAACTGTATGAAGTTGACAATAGGTTTAATTTTCTATCTCATGGCCATGATCATTGTTGCATTACAAAATGCCCCAAAATATCTCAAACTTACCATTCCGTCATTTTGCTGTAGAACTGCAACAGTTGCTTAGTTGCGTTTTTGTTGTTTTTTTTCAATGCCTGAAGACCTGAGAGCAAATTTCCCATTTCCTGAAAGCAGACTGGTACAGTCAGAGGAGGTTCTGACCACCAACAGGTCCTTGGATTTGTTTGAACTAAGCTGCAGCTCTCAGTGACCACTGACAGTGTTCTCCCTGTGTCTGCCTGATATATCCAGGTACTCCGGTTTCCTCCCACCTCCAAAGACATGCTCGTTAGGCTGATTGGTGACTCTAAATTTACCCTAGGTGTGAGTGTGAGTGTGAATGGTTGTATGCATGTACCCCGCCTCTTGCCCGATGCCAGCTGGGATAGACTCCAGCAACCCCTGTGACCCTAGTGAGGATTAAGTGGTATGGAAGATGAGATGAGATAAGATGAGAATTCCAGAAGTTTGGTAGCATTTCCATCTGGGTTCGAATCCATCGCCTCTCTATGTTAAGTTTGCATGTTCTCCCCGTGTCTCCCCGTTCTCTGCCAATACTCCAGCTTCCTCCTACTATCCAAAAATGTGCTAGGATCATTGCTGATTCTAAATTGGCTGTAGGTGTTTAGTTTAGTTTTATTTATTTTAAAGATTCTAAAGAAAAGGAATGCATCAAATGCATATACAACTGAAAAAGACAGAAAAATAAAAGTACTTCCAACAAGTAACTTAAATTACTAGTAATGTTTGGAGTGAGTTTGTTTGGATGTTTGAAGTAGGTTGGAGTGGGGGAAAGGAACACCCTTATCTGGTCCCCGTTTATCTGGAGTGTGAGTCTAAATGGTTTTCTGTCTCTCTGTGTTTGCTCTGAGATAGACTGGAGACCTGTCCATGTTGTACACCACCTCTCACCCAATGACAGCTGGGATAGGCCTCAGAAAATGCCTCAGAAAATGAATGAATGAATGCATCATTTCCACATAGTTAAAGTATCTCCATTATAGTCCATGTACACTGACAGTAATGATTGTTTTTACAATATTTACAGTATTTTACAGTGTTCTATTACATGAAAATGTAGGCTATGGTCCAACCATGCTGTCGACTCCTATTATGCTTCCCAACGCTGCGTTATTTTATCTTCTACCTCCTTACAAACAAATAAACAAATGCAAACTCATTTCAGGTGTATACTGAACCCCGCAGCACAGATTTGCTGTCAGAGCCTCGATTTACTGCTCCACACTCAACTCTCTGGAAGCAGGACTAAGTAAGAGTTTAATTCTGTTAACAGACTGCTCTCTGCACACTGGGCATGCCAGGCTCAATGGGGCCTGATTTATGTGCTGACAGGCTTTGGAGGCTTGGTGTGTTCTGTGTGCACTGGAAGACATATCACTGCTGGAAGCTAAATAAAAAATCAATGAGAGTGAGGCTGGTTGGTTAGGGAGAGCGTCCGCTCGGCTGGAGTTTAACAGCATTTTAACTCTCCGCTGACTGAGGCTGGGGGAACGGCCATCGATTTTGCCCCCCCCCCCTCTGCCACGCATATCCAACACCCCCACATCACCCCACCCCCTTGTTCTCTTATAATAAATCAGCATAGTGTGTGTGTGTGTGTGTGTGTGTGTGTGTGTGTGTGTGTGTGTGTGTGTGGTATAATTCAATTTCCTAAAGTGTCAGAACACAGTGATGTGAGGGTAAAGATGCGTCAAATTGAGTTTAGACTATACCTCAGACAAAGCTTCTTTAAAACATTTAAAACAAGCAAACATAAACTGGCGCTTCATTCTCTGCCCAGCAATCAAACTTTGCACTACACTTCCAAGATTCACTGTTGATCTCTCACCAACCCATGTGCTTACATTTGCTCCACCACATCCCATTTCCTTGAAAGGCATGTATTAGCTCACCAATCCAGCCTAGTTATGGTTCAGCTCAACAAAATACAGGGACTGCCTTTACCTCTGAGATGCAGTAACAACAAAATATGGTACACGACATTTGACCAGCCTTCTAATATTGTGTACGTCTCTCTTGTGCCTCCAAAACAATTGTGCCTCATCAGAGAATGGACATGGGCCTTCTGAGGGTGTCCTGTGGTGTCTGGAAACAGGATGTTGTTTGGGCCTTATGGGTTGAGGGGACAGATACTTGATCAGTTTGGGATCTAGTGAATTTGGAGGCCAGGTCAACAGCTTGTGCTGTTTTTTTGAGTTGTTCCTGTTTGTGTGTGTGTCTGTGTCAGGCTGCATCCTGCTGGGGATGGATGCAGCCATCAAGGAGTGTCATTGCTATGGGGTGGGGGTGTCTGGTCTGATCTAGGTGGGTAGGACATATCCAAGTAACATCCACATGAATGCCAGGTCCAAAGGTTTCCCAGCAGAACATTCAATTGTCACAAGTAGGTCAATGTTACTTACGTCTCCTGTCAGTGGTTTTACTGTTGTGACTATGATAGAGCCCTGTGTTTCTTCCAGTCTGTTCTCAGTACGCTTGAGTTCTCTGAAGTTTCTGGTTCCTTATGGCTGCTTGTTTTGTTCATGTCGTTTTTATATCAGTTGTAGCTTGTGCAGTGGGATAGAAGACAATTGTTTGTTGGAGCAGATGTTTTCTTGTATAGTCTAGTTGTTGCCACCAGAACACATTGTGCGAACCCAATCAATACATTCACGAAAGGATCATAATTCTGGTCAATACCAAAACTATTCACCCACACCAAAAATAGATCTCTGCACTCATGTGTTGAACAAATAAAAATAACAAAATTCAACTAGTGCAGGACAGACATGCTGCCATCCTCAAAAGAAGTAGCATTTGACTGTCGTCATGATTTAATGGCGCTGTCACTTTTGCAATCACCTTGTTAACACCATCAGAGCAGAGAGGCTGTCTCTGCTTGTGGAGACAAAACATTAACCATAACACACCACAGTAGTCTGCTTTGTTCCCCCTTCTGCCTTTTCATAATCCAGATTTAATATTTTTAGAATAATTAAACTCTAAAGACTAGTCAGTTTCACATACATACAAACCTAAACAATGAAGTACAATGTAAGCCCATTAAAATGCACTGAAATCCAAAAGATACAAGATAAAAAGGAAATGGGAAAGAAAAAAAGAAAGGTGTATACTGAATTAGGAACTAACTACGCTTTAAAGATGTTCCAGGTTGCCCCTTTACTCCTGAACAGAGACACGACAACTGTTCTGGATGTCCTAGATGGTGAAGACAAGTGACCAAGTGGTAGCCAATACCATGACTGGGGATTTATTCCGTGTAAATGCTTTTTCCTAAAACTTGCATTCTGTCAAGTTTTACTTGCTCAGAAAGATATTATGGTGACATGGCATTGTGATGGAAACACATCTGTGGCGTTTCTGAAGAAGAATCTGTGTTTACGTATACTGATTGTGCATCCATCGAGCAGTGTTAGATATAATTAGATGGGCTTGTATCTCCTCAGCCAAATAGATGTGTTAGCCCTAAGGTTAATGCAGGTTCTCCTGATTCACTAGGCAGTTAGATATAGACTGGTTAGATGTACAGTAGACATTTTACTCAGGAATGCATAAGATGACTGCACTGATGATTGACTCTTATCTTTTTTATACATTCATTGAACCTGATTAACTAGATTTTGTCAATTCTGAAACACTCCTAAACTGACCCTATGGGACTTTACACACCTACGACTTTTGTGGTAGTGGAGACCCTGTGCATCATTTAAGTCTCTTTCACAAATACAGTATAATAGTTTTAAATTATTTTCAACTCGATTTGACAATTAGAATGTATATACAGTAAATTTTAGCGCTACCACTTGGTAGATGTTCCAGAAACAACAGCCCAAGCCAATGTTTAATCAACGAGAGGCCCTTAAGTGCCTCAATACGCCACCAGGCTCAAGAGACTGTACTTAGAGTTGCTTTTATTACTTTGTACATAAGTGCAAGAGAGTGGCAGAGAGTTTATAAAGTACTAGATCCATGTAGAGGCAGGCCTTCAAGTATTTTTTGATTGGCAGGAAAGGATTCTGCTAACTGACGAGCTCAGTAACCCAGGGGCAGCACACATCGAGTAAGTGAGATGTCCTTTCTTAGCACGGTTTTCATTGTTCATGATTCAAGATTCAAGCCTTTATTTTCAGTTGTTGTTAGTTGGGGTAAGCCATATATAACCAGTATATATAAGCTATGCCTCCTGCCCCTTAAACCCTTCCATACATCTGTGAGTGGAAACACTCGTGAGTAAAGTATCTGGTGCTTTGACGTACATTAATAAACAAAACCCAACAAAATAGAGGAATAATTTGTGCTTTGCATTCATAAAGAGTTGAAGCAGAACGGGTGCTTTGTATGGTATTTTGGTAACACTTTCTATGAAGCTTGTATTTATAATGCTCTATGAATGCACTCATAATGTTTTATAAGGTGTCTATAAAGCATTATAATGGTCATTATTACCATCTATACATATTCACAAGTCATCATAACCAACTTCATGATGCATTATGACAACTGGTTATGAATGATTATAATTTTAATCTGAATAGTGCATTATAAATATGTCAATATCTGCCTAGTCACTTGTTAATTTTATAATGCATTATAACTACTTTGCTTTGCTAAATGTGTATAGTGATGCATAATGACTTTTGACTTTGCCTATAGTGCTTTATATCTGTAGTTATACGTATATGTAATAAAGTTATAATAATGTATACATCTCCCTACAGCACACAGTTATAAACAGCTATGCAATATCATAAGTGCTATTTGTCAGCGCTAAGTAAAGTGACAAGAATATGACAAGATTATTAACAGATATAAGTTACTATGAGTAATTAAAAGGTGCAATGAACTAAGTCCTGAGTCTGGCATCTTTACCCCATATGCACAATGTTAATATCATAGGTGTTATTTGTCAGCTTTAGGTAAATTAGTGCAAATGAGGTGCCTGGACAGTAAAGACAAAAGGAATGCATTTAGTTCACTTTATTTTCATTTAAACCAACACACATAATCAGAATGATTATCAACGCTCTGAGCACATCACACAAACACATGAAACAGTGTGGTCCTAGAGATGTGGCTCTTAAAAGTGCCTTTGGGTTGGTGAGGTGATTCAGGGTCAGAGGTCAGGAGATGGTTTGACAGCAACTACAAGAAGAACAGAGGCAAATCTTTAGTGCTCTAGCTGGGTTTGTTTTTATGCAGAAAGATTTGATTGAAAACACATAAGCAGATCAGGTTTTTTGTTTAAAGCAGCCTAATGAGACATTGTGTTACCCGTAGGTGACTTAAGCTAGCTAGAGGAAAGTTACAAGACACGGCTAGTTTTAACTCACAAATTAGATCGTTTTCATATTCTTGCGTTTAATGATTGAAACCATTCGAAATCATTGCTTTAATGTCTAAACGATGTGCTTCATGTAAGCAAAGTAAGGCATTAGCTCACAAAACACTAGCAGGACAGTGAGACAACCTACCTGTCCTGGAGAGGACTCAGTGGAGAAAGGAAAGAAAAGCCGCTTTACGACTAGTACATACAGTCAATGCTTTACGACAGTGGGTGAAGCTGGGGCGGAGGTGGGTGGGTGGGGTCAGAGGTCAGGGGTCATGGACTAAGGAATGACATTTCTACAATAATAATAATATTAATAAAAACGATATTAAAATAATATCTGACGGCATTCAATAAATGCGGACATTTCTAGCGATCCTGTATAAGAGACCGATATAACAAATAACCATTAATTTTTTTTCGAATCTCAAAGTGCCGAATCCTGCAGCAAAATTGACGTTACATTAAAAACCGAAATAAGACCATTACAAATCTAGTCTAAATTAAATTAAATCAAACCTCTTCATTGCGCAGTGTCACATTGACAGTCGCCTTCACGAAATAACTTCCAGTTGAAATACATCAGTTTGAAATTCGTTTCGAGCGGCATGAAAATTTGAGAAAAATCGGCAGGCACCAAACAACAGATTAATTTTCGTGACAGTTTCACATCCACTGTGACACCGGGTTGGCATTTAACCGCTTCTTTATACAGGATCGCTAGAAATGTCCGCATTTATTGAATGCCGTCAGATATTATTTTGATATCGTTTTTATCAATATTATTATTATTGTAGAAATGTCATTCTTTAGTCCATGGCCCCTGACCCCACCCACCCACCTCCGTCCTCAGCTCCTCCCACTGTCGTAAAGCATTGACCGCGGGTTTTCTGCTCTTTCTCCGCTGAGTCCTCTCCAGGACAGGTAGGTTGTCTCTCTGTTCTGCTAGTGTTTTTTGAGCTAATGTCTTACTTTGCTTACATGAAGCACATCGTTTACATATTAAAGCAATGATTTCGAATGGTTTCAATCATTAAACGCAAGAATATGAAAACGATCTAATTTGTGAGTTAAAAATAGCCGTGTCTGGTAACTTTCGTTTAGCTAGCTTAAGCCATCTACGGGTAATCTGCGCTGCCTGCACGATATGCGGTAACACAATGTCTCATTAGGCTGTTTTAAACAAAAAAACCTGATCTGCTTATGTGTTTTCAATCAAATCTTTCTGCATAAAAACAAGCCCAGCTAGAGCACTAAAGATTTGCCTCTGTTCTTGTAGTTGCTGTCAAACCATCTCCTGACCTCTGACCCTGAATCACCTCACCAACCCAAAGGCACTTTTAAGAGCCACATCTCTAGGACCACGCCGTGCCACTTTTGTGACCTGTTTCACGTGTTTCATGTGTTTGTGTAATGTGCTCAGAGCGTTGATAATCATTCTGATTATGTGTGTTGGTTTAAATGAAAATAAAGTGAACTAAATGCATTCCCTTTGTCTTTACTGTCCAGGCACCTCATTTGCACTAATTTACCTAAAGCTGACAAATAACACCTATGATATTAACATAGTCATTTATAATATTGTGCATATGGGGTAAAGATGCCAGACTCAGGACTTAGTTCATTGCACCTTTTAATTACTCATAGTAACTTATATCTGTTAATAATAGTGTCATATTCTTGTCACTTTACTTATCGCTGACAAATAGCACTTATGATATTGCATAGCTGTTTATAACAGTGTGCTGTAGGGAGATGTATACATTATTATAACTTTATTACATATACTTATAACTACAGATATAAAGCACTATAGGCGAAGTCAAAACTCATTATGCATCACTATACACATTTAGCAAAGCAAAGTAGTTATGATGCATCATAAAATGAACAAGTGACTAGGCAGATATTGACATATTTATAATGCACTATTCAGATTAAAATTATAATCATTCATAACCAGTTGTCATAATGCATCATGAAGTTGGTTATAATGACTTGTGAATATGTATAGATGGTAATAATGACCATTATAATGCTTTATAGACACCTTATAAAATATTATGAGTGCATTCATAGGGCATTATAAATACAACCTTCATAGAAAGTGTTACTGGTATTTTGATGGCTCTCCAATATGCACTGATGAGTTTGATGGCCCTGACTCCCCCTGAGGAGACACTTCTTACAAGAGGTTGGCAGGATGAAAGGAGCTCTGTAGTATTTTTAAACCTTTGTGCTGAATGCAGGTCTTGTCAGTGTCAGACATGAGGAGGCAAAGCTTGCAGTGGATGATATCTGAGAAAATAATACAGTCCACCTACTTCCTTTGCTGAGATGTGGAGTTGTTGTACAGTGTTCACACTGTATTTCTGTTGCTCTGCAGGACTGCAACTTTGTGTACAGCTCTAACTTTGTGCCAAAAAACTTCCTTTTGAAAATGAAGAAGACTGAGTTCAAACGTAAAGCTGCCACTCTTCTGAACTCCATACCATTGTCATCTTTCTGAAAGTCAACCACTGAACCTTAAATTTTGGAGATTACCAATTTATGGAGAGAGAATCTGTGAAGATTTTGTTTTCATTGTTTTTTAATGACTCCCAAAGCAGCTGCTGCAGTTAACCTGTCCAAAAGGTGCGCCCCTGACACTTATGAATAACTGCAGTATGTGAAGGGATTAGGCTGATGAAAACATGTAGGAACTTGACTTTTCTTGATAGGTCAGCTTTAGATAGAAAACACACACATTAATGTATAGATTGACCACATTAGAATAGAAAGTTAAAAGGGACACAGTAATTATGAAAAATAAATAAATAACATGATCATGGTCATCTAGCTGATAACACATTGAATGCAACACATTCAAAGTTCAACTTCAACTAAGACAGCAGGATTTAAGAGAGTTTTCTCAATCCTATTACAACAGTGCAGCAAGTGGAAGCCCATGGGGCCAAATCTGGCCCTTTGGCAAAACTATATGCCCCTCTGACATAAATTAGAGCTTCACTTTGTTTACGTGATAGCTTGGAAATGCAAGGGTACTGTAAATCCCAGTAAACATGAATGGGTAACATCCAGCAGTACCTACTCTCTGGTCTAGTTCTAATGCTAGGTTTTTTTGACAAAGGTTTGTCTTCCCTCAGATACACTTGAAAACCCTATTTTAAGAATTAGGTGGATAAAAAGAAGACAAAATAAACCCATATGCCTGTATCTCCACAGTGAACTGAAAAAACTAAAATAAAAAAAAAAAAAATGAAAAAATGGAAAGTAATTGCTGACCCTGGCCAAAGAAATGCATCATTCATCCAGTGGGGACGCCAGAACACAGCGATCAATCTGGACCAAAGGGATAGACAGAGCAAATTTATCCTAGCATGGGCCACACTGATGGCATAGCTCAAATGTCTACATATCCTGGTTTAATGAATAAACCTCCTTGGTCATCCATCCCAGTTACCTACCTAAAGGTGATAGCAACAGCAAGACTTAAAGAAGAATAAAAACATCTATATTTGGATGTCCTACTGTTTTGAATAATTAGAAAAACCCCATACAAATTGCCATTTGTAGGCAGTATTCACAATTGGTTCTTCTGGTTCTCCTTTTTTGTTCAGAGTTTTTGTCAAATAAAAAAATATTTAGGCCAATAGGAAATGTTGTATAGGGCAAATATAAAAATCGTCTAAGTTGTTTACCGCATTTACTGACCTGTACATGAAAAAATATCTCATTTTATACCAGCAAGGGTGAATAGGAGAAACAGATCCATAAGAAATAAATGACAGGAAGTCATTGTTAATGAGCAGACAAAAGGAGAACATGCACTGAATGTCATTTTTGTATACATAAAATCCCTAGGTAAGAGTTCCTTAGCATCATTATCGTTTAAGACAAAAAAAAAGAAAAGAAAAAAAGAAAAAGTTTTTCAAGGCTGGCAAACCATAATGAAATATTTCCATGACACTCATTCTTAGATAAATAAGTGTGCTGTGTTGTGCCCTCTCACCCCAGTTTCAGCCCTCTCTGACTGGCACTCCCTGATCACCCTAATGAGGCTCGGGCACAAACCGGGGCAAGAGGGCACCGCCATTATCTGGTGTCTCCCCTATTAAAATCACCTCCAACTGGCGTGACCATTCAACACGCAGTCATCCTCCACTACAATTAGCGGGTAAAAATTATGCAAATATAAACCAGGGGAGCTGCTGTGAGGATGCACAACACAGAAGCTTGTAAAGGCAGGGAGGTGAAATGAAGGAGAAGAACGGGGAGGTCCGTTGTCCAGAGGGCAGCTAGTGATTAGTATCATCAACGTATCCATCGTCACGGCGATGATGTTGTTTGGGTGGGGACAGAGTGGGGTGACTGAGTGACAGGGGTAATTACTTAGGAGGGGTCACCCCGGGGTGATGGGGACTGAGACAACACTGCTGGGGACCCGCTGGCCCCCATGTAACTGACAGCAACCTAGTGAACTCTGCACGGCCCTGCTACAGAGAGGTCACTGTACATACACTCCGCTAACAACAGTAAGCACTGAGGTGTACATCACATGTATATTCAACTTAACACACACTCGTACACGTGTATTTATTCATCTCTCATTCTGGCCTCCTAAATTACCACACAATTATAAAATTTATATTTCGTCAGACCACATTTTTTATCCGTTGGTTTGGATATGAAACTTTTTCTCCAACGCAATATTTTTTTTTGTTCTACTGTTAAACATGCTTTGGATTGTGTTCACCAGCAATATTTGTGGCAGTTTATGTTGTAGACCACGCATATTGATCCCAGTAAAAGGAAGCGACCAGCTTCCTGCTTCTTGATTAATGAAAACATTTTAACATTATTTCATTATAATATGAGAAAATGTCACACAGATGGCGTAACAGCTAAATACATACAGCATGTATGATATATGTGTACATATATCTATACGGTATATAACAGATTTTGAGGATTGCTGTTGTTAGTTTTGGGATTAGCCTGACTCAGTTCTTGCTAGAATATGAGTCTGATATCAGGCAATTTGGATTGAGTTATGGGTCATGTTTCAACTGATACAACTGATAACAAATACATCTGCATGCAATTGAATAGCTCACAAACAATCAGAGCCACTTTGCTGTAAACAAATTAAACTCCACGGTGCTCAGATGACGTGACTACGACTACACTTGTGTCTAAGTGATTTGTTTGGCCTAGCAGATCACTGCCAGAGCATAATCAGATCCCAGTGGAGAGATTCCAGATCAACTTCCTCACAGTGTGGTTGGGGGAAGTTTGAGCTGGTATCCAGGCCAATGTGGGATCAGTGATAACCCTTTATTGGCACAGTGAAATGCAAGAAACAGCCCAAAGAAAATTCAGCCCACACAGCAGCATGATCCACCACAAATGTCTGTTTGGATGCATTTATGAGGTTGTGTTTGATCTGTTCAGACAAATTTGAGCCCAGTTTAACTTTAGAACTCTATAGGTTTTTATCTGATTTTCTATGTCCTGACACAGTTACCTATGTTCAGTCATTAGTTTGAGGAAAGGTTAATGCAAATGTTCAGCACTGAATTACACCAGAGTGCCGTCCCACCTTAAACGTAGACGCTATTTGCAATATGGATTAGATAGAACTGGAAAATAACCGGTGCATTTAATCTGTCTGTCTTGCAATAAGTGAAAAAGATCTCAACATATATTTGCAAATTATACCAAGAAGGTAAAATATAAAAGATTTTTGTTAAATTTGTATTTGTATTTTTTGTATTATTTGTGGTGGTGGTTATCACAAGGCCTCATCAGTTCACACTGCAAAGTTGCTTAGACTGATCCAACTTAAATCCTGCTCCTAAACTAGCCCTTGAATACTGAAAAATGAAGGCCATCTGAAACCCACTTGCCTCAAAAAGCCTCAAACTGGCTCTCACAAGGATAGAAACACACAAACATGCACACACTCACAGACAAAGCCTGAGGGGAAGTGACAGAGCCACCAGGAAGCGTTGCAGAGCCTTCTGTGAGCAGAGGAGTGGAGCTCTAGCACTCTTCACAGAGCAGCTCCACAAAGGCCTCTCACTGTCAGTGGTTTACCTCTCTTCATACAACTTGTCACTGTGCTCTTCCTCTTTAGTGCTTCTTTCACTTAGTGATGAAGCCATGTTAGAGGGAGGGTGAAAGCGTGGCGCTCTAATGCATTCAGAGGAGATTGGTTGTGAAGTCTGGCTCCCCCCTGTGCTCTTCCTCTGAGGCTGGCCTATTGATTGTTGTATGTGCTGCTGCTGCTTCCTGAAATCCCCGTCAAGACTTGTTATGGCTGCGGTGTTCCTCTCCTCCTCTCTTTGCAGGTAGCTACTATGGCACAGGCTTGGATTTTAAAAGCTCCAGAGCTTCCACAGATACATTTGCACTAATTTCTTTTGCTTGTTTTTGCTATTTTTGCTAACACAGCTCCTTCCTGTGTATGTTCTGCCATTAGTGCTCTGTCCGAATTATGTGTGGCCCTGCTAAAATGCCAAAAAACTACAAATTACTTCTGTACGTTTACAAACACACCTCCTGAAGCTGGGGCAGGGAAGGTTCAAATGTCAACAACTCTGATGAGCCAGTGAAAAATATCAGCTTACTCGAAACAGTACAAATACATACCCACCGTTATCATAGCGTAACATGACCTTATACGAGAGTAATTGTGTTAACTTTCAAATGCATCACTTCCTCTTTATAAAGCGCGTGAAGCATATAAAGCATATGAATAAAGTTTTCTTACCACTTAATCTGAAGTGTAACAGGAATTTTCTTTCTCAGTTCTTCCACTGATGTTGGTTACGATGCAACAGCAACAATATAAAAGCTGATATTCTGTTATTGCTTCACATCCTACCTAGAAACCAGTTTGAATCCCAGAATATGTGTTTCCCTCTATTAATCTGTACCTCGTATATGTTGCTGTTGTTTAGTAGCAAATTTACATAGATTCTGGTTTATTTCTTAATACATTCTTTATTCAAATAGATTTTCTTTTTTGAAGCTCATAAAATTCTGTCTGTTTCATCCTTGTGGAAGCCTACCAGCTCTGTAAAATGAGAAGCTCAATTATACAATTATTCTAAAAATTTTGAAATTCGCCATCTTATCCAATGCAGCTTTCCGAATGTGACTGTCTACGCCATAAAGAGTTGTGACGACTGCACTGGTTGCACTGCAACTGAACTGAAGCAAGTAAAGCACAGGGCTCATACCACCCTTCACAGAATAAGTTCCCGATCCAAGTAATGATTTTTAGTGTAGAAGCTTCTTTAATCAATATGTTAGGTTATTCTTAATAAGTTAAGAGAGGGCATTACAATTGTCGTTCTCAGATGTCACTTGTTTACCTTGTTTTACACACATGACTACAGAGACTGTGTTCTTGGTCTGGACCGCTGCAACTGAACCTGAATGCATCGTGTGTGCCACGGAAGACTGTGTTCTTGGTCTGGACCGCTGCAATTGAACCTGAATGCATCGTGTGTGCCACGGAAGAAAACACCAGAGCTGTTACTGCAGAATGTGCCGCTCAGGCTACGCTTCCCGTGTGGACAGGCCCAGGGTAACTCATCCAGTTAATGGTCAAGTATCACCTTTCTGTTTGCCTCGTTTGTTTTCCTCATTTCAGTCAAGTAACAGTCTAAGTGATGCTACCATACGATTAGGATTAAGCTGTCAGCGTTGTGACATAAATGTTAATACTTTGTTTTTAGTATTTCAGCATCCACATTCTGAGTGCACAATTTAATTATATTTATATTATATACAGAATGCAATGAGATGATTTTTCTAGATGACACTGTGCGTGAATGAGGATGAAACTGTCTATAATCTTAATTATCTGCTCGCTATGTAGTAAACTACATGCATGAGTGAAGCAGAGCATGATTTGGGTGACTTCAGCATGTCGGGCAACAGTTATTGACTTTTTCTCCAGATGTTTTGCAGAACATGCTCGTGGCAGACTAACTAGTGCTCCCACTGCACTCTGGACTGACTCTGTATTTTGCAGGGAGCTTGTGAGGAGTTAATCTGCGTAAATATTTTATGCGGGGCAGTTTTGTATTTGATTACCCAGCTTGCTCCTATGCACACGCTGCCCTCCCATCCTGGCCTGGGAGCAGGGGGAAGATGAACTCAGCCCTCCCTTGCCACTCATTCGATGCACTCATCCATGCAGCCTCCCTCCTTTGCTCTCTCTCACCCCGTCGCTCTCCGCTCTGCCCATTAACTTCAATTAATGTGATGGTTCATCAGTGGTGGAGGACTCTGTCACAGGGCCGTACCCCACTACTTATCTGATTACTCTTAATGGGAGAAAATACGATAAACAAATTCAATTATCCCTGACCTATTTCCAATGGTGGGGACACGGCATTATTATTCATGTCATCTCTGAAGTATGAATATGAAGAGATCTAATTACCTTGGTGTCACGTTATGGATGGACAGGGTATGTAAATATATTCCATATTCATGGTGATGAACTACTCTGCATTGGAAAGGCCAGAGAGGAAGTGAGTGATACTGAAGATGAACACCCCCTGTTGTGTCTTCAATGACCATCAATTCTTCACCGAGAGCGGCCTTCATCCGCCAGTATTGATGATGGGAGCGCCGGCACCGCGGACTCCTCCAGCAACCGCGCAAATGATGAAGACAGATGGATATAGATTTAATTAAATCCAGACCCGACTACATGAAGATTGAAGGAGGTAATTGAGGATGAATGCACGCCATGGCTGCTAATCCAACCTATTGTTCTAATCCTGGTTTCACGGATTTCACTGACCACAGATGAATAAAGAGCTGCATTGAATCCTGGTTTTCAAACAGTTTTCTTCTCTTCAGATCAGTAAATGAAGACTAATATTTCAAAAATACTGTCATGCCACCACAGCAAGCCACAGTGTAAAAAGATTCCTTTCAGTTCTGCTTATTAAAGCTGTTTTATTCAATATTTTTCACATGATCAAATGACTGTGATGTGATATCTAATACTAATTCCCTGATAAAAGTATGTACTGGGCAGAACTGTTGTTGCCTAACTGTAGTTTTGTTCTTCACACTTCTTTTTTTATTTATTTGCTTTGCCTCAGAGCTTTTAGACTTTTTCTGGCAAAAACAAAGGATGGATGTTATCACGTTAAGCCAGAGGTTCTTGGAGCTTTTCAGACATGCATTCTTTCCAATTATCTGTCGTTTAGCAACTAATAAGAATCAACAAGTTAGATTTTAGTGAAATAAAGCAAAGTTGTGTGCTTATATTCACTTATATCAATACCATCTAAAAATCCCCAAATGATGCATGTGTGTTGGTTTTCTAAATACTTTGTTCATTTGCCTGTTGGTGTATTTATTTGAATGAGTGGGTTGAGTTTCCTGCAGAAAACCAGTCAATTAACCAGTGACCAACAAGGACTAATTTACCTTTAGATATTTGAGACTTTAAGATCCAGCCAGGGTTTGCAAAATTAGTCCTCTTTAGTTTAGAATATACAAGAATCATGTTTGCGGCTCATTCCACCGCCATGGAGGCAGAAACACATCTACACCTACGGACAACAACAACGATAATAATGAGTAGGTTCAGACCAGCAGAGTATTATGATGACTCTACAGAGTGTTTTACCCCTTTTCAGAACATTGTTTTGGTTTAATTACTTAAGCTGTCTCAGTAAAATCAAGAAAAAGCCACCATGCGTAGAAAAATTAACAAAGTTAGCGATTAGAGCAACAGTTCTATTCTATTTATTTCTCTTTTTTTTTTCAAACTGGACCTGAAAGGATATTGATTGTTGGACTTACATTCATCAGGTGAACGGAGGAAGAGGAGAAAGAAGAAGATTAACTATACTAAGTGAAAGTGTGCCTTTAAAATAAGATGAAACACACAGCATGTGATATTAGTTCAGTCTTTTTGTGGCTGTCTAAATTGAAGACAATTTTTAGTGCATGGTATCTAATGACTGCACGGTATCTAATGAGTGAGTGTAGCGCTCCTCAACGTGGATGCAGGTCTGCGGAATAGCATGGGCTCCCTCTGTTGGCCACCGGCCGGCCTCTGCTATCACAGTGACAGAGGAGATGTGGGTCCAGTGTGACTGTCACTGGAGATAAATGGGGTTCCAGGAGTGTTTGAGCCACTGTCCCAGTTCCATTCCAAAAGAGGGAAAAAAGAAGAGACAGAAAAAAAAACACATCTTCAGAGATGAAGAAATTCACTTGATTTAACCTCCGCTGAGAACCAGTGACTGCTATTCTAAGGCCATGTGCTTCCTTATATTGAGCTGCTGACTGCTCATGTTTAAACCCTTATGTGCCAGCCTTTCTTTCTCTTTCCCTTTTCTCCTCTCTCACACTCAGCCCTCTCCGGTTTGCTGTTTGTGTGCACATGTATGTGTGTGAGGGCGCGTACGATTCTTCCTCCATTTCTGAATACACCGCCGCTTGTGTCTCGGAGAGTTCACTGACTCTAAAGGATCGATGAAGGGAGGAGATTCAGAGCCAATTATTTTCAGCTTAATGGTCCCTGGGGTGCAGGGGTGAGCAACAACAAAACGCCTTCAAGAGACATCAATTCTGGACAAGCCAGCTCCTCCATCTCTGCACTGCCACAGTGTGGGCATCAACTCCCGGCTCTCTGGAGGCAAATGAAGCGCACACTGCAGCACACGCACAAACACACACACGTAGACACAAACAGCAGCTGGGAAGTGTAGACTCAGAGCATCGCTGCTGTGTGTGACAGGCTGAACCAGGAAAGCAGCTTGATGGCAAACAGATACGGGACAGAGATGTGTTGAAAGGCAGAGGAAAGGAAGAGAAACACTGTGAAAGGAAAATTTCTGTGTTTTTTGTTTCTTGTTATTTCTGCAGTGCTGTGACGGGATAATGCTGGTGCATTCATTTGCCATGTCATCAGGAAGATCAGCTTGACACCTATAAATACTTGATCCAATTTCCCTTTCACCGAGGTTGCGTCATCGTTGCGTGATTGCTCTGTAGCTTGCAAACAACAACTGTTTTGTCTGATGGTTTGTTCGTATGCCCCTTGAAAGTTCACTCATACAGTGATAAGACGTGACATGGCCAGGGTTCAATAGTTGTTATTTAAATGTAGTCACACTTAATACGATCAAAACTGTCATTCAGCTAATTAGCAATGCTGATCATTGTTAGCTGCGGCCATATTTTTCCTTTGTAGTAACTTTTAAAGTAGATGTAGAAGTGCATTCAATGCATCTGAATGCTCGCCTGATGTAGTCGGACTCACTCCTTAACGCTCCATTGGATTTCATTATGGAGTGTGTTTTAATCAATAAAGAGAAATAAATTGCGTACTTTACCATATCCAATCAACAAAAGCCTTAATCACTACTACTGTGCTTTCAATATCTTTTAAAACAGGTGTGATGGCACACTCTGAACAGCTCGCTCCTTTCAAGGCAACCGTTTAGTTAACAAATTCAGCTCCAGGGTGCACAGATGAGGTATGTCACCGTTACTATTCTATCCATGACCACATAAAGCACAAACAAATGACATGGTTGGCCAGGCAGATCTTTGATGAAGCATAATCACATTCCAGCGGAGTGGAACCAGCTCTCCACCACAAAACATTTGTAGGCGGGTAAGTTGTTCAAGCCTCCAGGTTACCTGAATGCACCCATATGGAAGACTGTTTGAAATACTGTAATACAGTATGGTACACATGCATTTAATCTGCTAAAGAAATTAGTCTGAGCTGTTCTTCACTGATGGAAGTCAACAATCTCCTAAATATTACAACTGTCAGGCAGAGTCTTTCCTTCATACGCTTCCTCTGTTATTGTGTTAAACTTAACTAGTTATTCTTTTCACTTTTTTTTTGTAAAAATGTTTTCATCTGCTACATACATGTAACATACAAAGACATGATGTGATTAAAATATACACTATTATTTATTACATTAAATAGTTTTACTGTATATGTTCTCGTTTTTATATGTTTTCATTTACTCTACATCTCATAACTGCACATGTGTGCAGTGTAGACAGGGGACATCATAGTGAGACATGAAAAAAAAAGATTTTAATGAGAACAAAGGTTCTGAATCTTGAGACAGAAACTTTTTTTTTCTCATTTGACAAAGCCTAATTTAGAAAAATTACTTGAATTGAAAGTTGTTATGATGGCTGGGAATGTTCTAGGAAATCACTCGCCAACTGTCACAGCAGGTTGAAGAGATATGCAGTCACCAAAATGTAAATGAACACCTTGCACCGCACTGTGATACACTTATAGAGAATAACAGCATCAGACAATACCAGAATCTCCCTACAAGACTCCTCTTCATCTGCACTTTACCTCCATCACTAAAAACTAAAAACACAGTAGTGTCTCCTGATAATTGTCTTAAAAGATTGGGGAGGTGAAGAACGTGCTGGGCTCGGAACCGTCTCCATTCCCAGGTTGCCGAGCAGCGGGACGCCAGGTTGTTTAAAGCAGTCCCACTGGGTGTCTCTGAGGCAGCGTTCAATGAGGCGCCGCCGGCGACACTTTCCCCCAACAGCTTAGTGCTCATCAACTATTTAGATATGCACTTAACGCTTCTGAGGAAGCAAACGTCTAGCTGCTGGCGGGCAGAGCGAGAAGAAACACTCGGCAGAATAATGGCCAGGAGATAAGAGAGGGGGGAGTCTTTGCAGGACACTGCATGGCCAGAACCAAGCCTGATTCAAATCTTTACTGTGGATAGTTATGTGGTTTCTTGTCCAGGAGGGCGGAGAGAAGAATGAGGGGTGGTTGTGGTCCCACGAGTGCCCCCTCACCTCCCCATCCCCGCTCCTCTGCCTGTAAGTCGGTCCCCAGGCGCTGAGCTATGAGGGCTCTTCCTCTTGTGTGAGACACTGTCCCTCGCCTGTTCAGACATATCCCTCTCTGACTGCCTGCTCACATCCTCTCTCTCTCACCCAAGCTCTCAGGCTCCCCCCTTACCCTGTTCTCCAACACCCATACCACCCCCCAACCGCCGCCACCCCCACCACCACACACCTCCACCACTGACCCGCCCCCTCCTCCTCAGTCCTTCCATCTCCATCGCATCCCCAGACTCCCACAAGCAACTCCATGAGGGGTCGCATGATGAATGAGCAGACAGTCAGCAGGACCTCTGTGTGCGTGTGTGTGTGTTGTATGTGTGCGTGTGTGCAGGGGGAGTTTGCGCGCGCATGCATCTGTGTGTGTGTGTGTTGGTCAGAGAGTGATGACCACAACTGCCAGAGCGATCACAGTGGGATTCATTACGGCGACAGACAGGGCCGCCTCTAAAACACTGACCGTGTGTGTGTGTCTGTGTGTGTGTGCGTGCGAGTGCCTGTGTGCATGTCTTGACAGGCCCTCCACTAAAATGGCGTCTGAGGATTACACACTGACTGGGGTGAAATAAACAGCGCCGTGTGTGTGTGTGTGTGTGTGTGTGTGTGTGTGTGTGTGTGTGCAGGTTTGATAAATTATTTACATCACTGAGAAAGCAGCGTCGACACTGTTTATGCCCGCACCTGCTCTTTTCAGTGCTTAAAAGATGATTTATGTGTTATGGTCACATCGGATTTCAGCAACTATTGGTCCGTCGTCTTTTGGGACATGAAGTGGTGGTTACAAAGTGCCGCAGGCTCGTTTGGGAGGAGGCACAGCGAGAGAAGAACAGCATCATATAACTGGACCAAGCAAACTCCTGTCCAGAGAGCTGTTACAGCAGTTTGTTTGCTCGTACACTCAAATGAGTTATGGACACACTAAGGGAGGGGAGGCTGGCGATGCTCGCCATGAATCTTGTAGTGTAAGAAGGTATCATCAGGATAGGTTGACACTACTGGAAGTTAAAGCCCCCACTAATGCTTAACTTAGGAAAAGAGAAAATCTGGCGTCGGTGCACAGCATCTAAAACTTCTACACTGCAAAACCTCTCCTGCTACAGACATAGCATACGTTGCCTTGTTAAAACTTGTGTTAATGTCTGCCAATGAGGTGCCACCACAATATTTTCTGACCTTATGAGTACCTAAAAGGGTACACCAAATATTTATCTTTGGTGAGGAAAAAAGTCAGGTATAGTCGTTGTGAAATAGACAGTATTACTGCGTAAATGTTTCTTCTGTTTTTCCCTAACCCTTTTTAATTTGGAGGCGTGTATGCTGGTTTATTAGCAAGCGTGCATCATTTTGTTTTATTATTCCACTGACCTCACCAACGTTAATTAATGATTCTCTGCTGAGGAGCTGCTGTGTGTTGGCAGCTTCTCAATTGTTAGTGCGCTCGGTTAAATCAAAATGAACCACAACAGAATGATTTTTTTATATCATTTTTGGAGATCCATTGCAGAGAGGTATAGGCCTTGAAATGCATGTTTCATATATTTGCTAGTGTGCATTGATGTTGTGAAAAATACACAATGACACTTAAATAAGCCAAATTGATTCTAAAACAATCATAAGAAAGCTTAAAAATAGCTACATTTTCTAAATTACCATTGATTCTTGGAATATTTAAGCTATTCTGTCTGTTATTTGGCTTTTCTGTTTCTCTTCATTTGCAATTACAGCTACAGTTTTGCTTCATGGGCTCCGATCCGTTGACCTTTTACCCACATCACTGCACATCTCGCATTCATTTGCCTCTAAAGTTGCACCAACGTTGCTCCGCCGTAGCGAGCAGAATGTGAGAGACGCGACTTGTCTTCAGCGTCTTAGCTTGAGATTGCATCATTCTCCCTGTAGTACCTCCCAACATGTCCCAGATATCAGTCTCCTGCTGCAGACAGGGGTGTCACAGCCAGATTTACATACAGCCCCAACAACACAGACACCCAGCGGTACCGCAATGCCACACAACAGCTCAATATTTCATAGCCATATGAAATATGCCTGAATGTGTGCACGGCATCTGCCATCTTTGGGGCTTTGCAGCCCCCAGGAGGCCCGTTTGATCTGTAATTGGGAAGTGTGCTGAATTAATCAGCAGTTTATCCGCTTTTTAATTGAAATAACACTTTCAAAAACACTGATAACACAGAGAACAACACCACTGATCCTTCCCATATTGTCTTTCTCCTATTGTCAATTTTCGTCTGTGTGCTCACTAATGGCCCGTTGAGATTCAAGGAAAAATAACGGCGGTGGGAATCAGAAAGAGCTAATAAAGAAAGAAATATCTTTGCTGTGCTGACAAAACACTGTCTGTCTGACTGTTCAGTAGAGAATTCATCTGATGCTGTGATTTTTTCCCCCCAGTGTTCTGTTGTTCTTGACAGGCTTTTGTTGATTTCTCATAAACATCCTCCCCAGTTGAAATGCAGCGGTCCAATTATAGTGGATTATATAATCCAAAAAGTCAGTTTTGCATTTTTGCTTAGTGATGCCTGAGGCAGTGAGCTTCTGGCATCCACAGACCTTGGCTTGTAACCTTGCTACTATGTTCTCTACCTAACACCTGAGAAGGGTAGCACTGGATTCAAGATGCAAAATGTATTGTATTGCATTTTGAAATGTAACTGTAACTGAAAGCAGAATTTAAAGGTACAGTGACCAATTTTACATTAATGTGAAGCTGGTCACACATCAAGAACCTCAATTAAGACTAAGGGGAAAATGATAAAGAAGAAAAGCCCACAGTGTCCACTGATGCTTCCACTGGAGACAGAACACACATAAAAACCTCTGGTCACTATCAAGATTTCAGGAAAAGCCGTCTCACACACGCTGTTTGAGGTTTGACTGGTTCTCTTTTAATTATGTGGTCTTGTTGCAACCTTTTCTTCTGCAATAGTTTAATGGCATCAACTGGGGAATTAGTGCCACCAGCTGTTTATGTTTACAAACTCCTAATATTCACTTAACATTAGAGACTGGAAAGCACATTAGCTCAGATTCAGTTTAGCTTACTGTGTAAAAACGGATGGATATTTTTACTCAAGAGCTGGTGTGAAGAGTCCATATTGGAGTTGTATTTATTCAGTGGATGCAAACAAGATCTGAAATGATTGATGTTGCTGGTGGATAACGTGCAGCTGTATTGCAATAGTTCCGATTATTGGGCTATATTAATGTTAGTGGGTTTAATCAGTGATTGTATGATACATTATCACTGCATGTATTAAAACAGAAGAGCTCAGAATTTGGTTTAAATAAAGTATAAAAATATCTATATGTTGCCAGTACAGCACAGAAAAGCTTCTGCTCGGTTACCTGCGATGCTGCTATATTTATAGTGATTGCACCGACCGTTAAACAAAAGCATGAAAGACTCTTTCACCATCCCCCCGATAGCAGCCATAGCAGAGGTGATATAATAAATTGTTGCAGTGGAGATCAATGTCTGTGGGAAGAGGAGAGGGAGGAAGGGAGCGAGTCTCATTGTTTCTGCTCTGTGTGTTTCCACTCTTTAAGGAAGATCCTTGGCTGCCCACATGACGGATGGCGACCATTCTGGAGTGGCCGTTTGGTACTTGGCATCACGGTGGACTGGGAGCTCGGGGCCGTCAGGTTTGAGACGGCGGGTGTCCCCAGTGCTCTTCATGCCGGGGCCCCTAGGGGCCTCTGCTCTGCCTAGATGGAAAGGAGGATCCATAAATCAGGCCGTCTGGGGGGCTATGCTCTGCCTCACCATCCATCTCAGCCCCTGGTCCCTGATGGGGAAGACGGGCCAAGAGGGGTTGCAAGGCAGAGGGTGGAAGGGGTTCGCATACCTGGGGAGTGTGAGCAAGAGCTGCAGGGAGGCAGGGCAGGGGTCTCTACCAGCCCAATGATCCAGTAACCCAGAGGCCAGGAGATGTAGTGAAGAGAGGAACCACCAGAGAGGCCACACCAAGAGGTCATCAGGGACAAATACTGTGCAAGACTGAAAAAGACCATATTGTGGAATACAGATTAACAGAGTCCCGTTTATTACAGCTTTTAGACATTATTCTGATCATTAATAACATCAGTGCAAATGGCAAATTAATTAAGTTAAGTGCTTAAAATCCTTAAGTATGTTCCTATACCGGATCACCACAGGTACTCCATATATGATTATGTTAAAGATAAAATGGTTTTCCATTCAAACCTCCCTGTGTTCAAACCTCCCTGTGATTACAACTCTACTGTTCCAACTCTGCATCAGTATTATAGAAGATACTAGAAGATAGAAATTGCTCTGGTAAGGGCTGCATTTTATAAATAAAAGAATTTGAGAGCAACATTAGGAAATGTAATTTCCGTCTATCTGATAATTCTTAAGTACTCTTTTATTAAGTACTTTTTTGCTCTTTCCTCTCAGCACTGGTCTCTCGTCGGAAGCTAAACAATCCACCATGTTCATAAATGAGTCACTGCCTATGCTGAACTACTTCATATGTTGACATCCAGTACTCTGCCTTTAGCTCTTCTAGCTCAGATTTGGTCTCCATCAGCTACTTAGAAAAATCAGTGTCTTTAGCTGTTAAATGCACCAGTACGCTCACCAGTTAATCTCTAAATACGATGTAACATCTTGGTCTCACCATGTGAAGTGCTCTCAGAGGAAACAGGTCCGTCTTACTACTCAGTGCAACAGAAATAAACCTGAGATGAACTCAGCGAACTTTGGCTGTTTCCTCCCATGTTGTGCTAGGCATGTAGTGCGCAGTGGGTTTGTGGAAGCTTTCTTTTGGCACGGATGACACGTGAGAATGAACTGAAACAGTGAAGCTGCAGTTCATACAAACAAAACAGTTAGCTGAAATGATCTTAGATCTGAGGGGAACTGCAGTTTGTGATAATTGGTGTGATCACTATACGGGTCGCACCTTTCACATTACCCATAGTCATTAGCTCTGGCAGTAACATACAGTACATGTTTTGATAAAAGCTCTAAATATGTACAGTAGTTTAAACAGCTAATCAATTATCCCTAAAATCATTCACATTAAGCCGGGCTGCATGTTCTGAACTTCAGATTTAAAGCTATAGATATAGCAGAGACACAGCACTGTCAGCAGCACTAAACCTCACAATGAATCCAGATCTGTTACTACTTACCTAGCATGAATACTTGATAAAAATACATCTAAATGAAATATTATGTTACTCTGTGAGGCCACTGATGTTACTTATTACTGAGAGGGTGGGAGTCAGAGCCTGAGCACATATCAAAGGGTAACAAGAAGAAGCTGAGACTGATTTTGATTGTATGAGTGTGTGTGTGAGCATTCATGTGTGTGTGTGTGTGTGTGTGTGTGTGTGTGTACGCCTGTGGCGGTAGCAGGGGTCGAGCAGAAAAGGCTTTCGCTCCATGTCTTCAAACAGCGGCATGGTTCTGTGCAGCAGGACCCTGCAGACGGTGGCAGCGCCGGGGGCTGCCGGAGTGGCTGAGAGGAGTCACACTGCTTCAAAGAAACAAGACACAACTGCGGGGCAGAGCATCTGATCCAAGCACGCGCCTCCACCCTCCAACCAACCACAGCGAGGGGGAGAAGCGGTGGTGGGGGTGACTTCTCTATTCACCGCTGCCTAACTCTCTCTCTCCAGTGCAAACAAGAGAGAAGAAGTGAAGAAGCTACAATTACAGCCCGTCATGCAGCTTAAACACCCTGCTCCATCTCCCTCCATCTCTCCTCCTGGGAGATAAGCACCAGAAAATGTGCCAAAAGCTACAGAATAAAGTAGAAAAGATACATTTTCTTAAAAAAAAAAAAAGCATGAACAACTCAGCATGAACTAGTTCACATATCTATGTCTTGTCAAGTTCAAATCTTTGAAGTAGTAGTAGTATTTGAAGATGCAGTAGTGGTCGGAGTAGTTGTAGCCAAGGTTGGAAAGGTAGGTTGAATTAGCACCAGAAACAGCAAAAGGAGCCAGAGTAGTGGAAGAATTAGTATTAACAGTGACGGAAGTAAAATTAATACCTGATGTGCTTGTAGCATTAGTGGTGGACACATTAATGGCTTTGAAATGATTTTCTGAGTATAAATGACTGCATGGGAGTGAAGGTAAGAGTAATCTGTTAAAGGCACTGTTTCCAGTGTTTGCACAGTATACTTTTTGTATTGTTTTGTATTGTCTGTATAAACTTTCACATGCACAATTTAAGCTCAGTCTCTTATATTGCACTATAGTGCCTTGTCTTCATCTAGCTCCATTGTCCTGGAGGAACGTCTTCTTATCTCACTATCTACTGCATCTGCTATACATGGTTGAAATGACAACCTCTTTGACTTTGACTTTGTCTGTGGTGTCACGTGTGAGGGCCCGTATCTTTCTCCATAGCTTGATTGTCCCTGATTACCTCCCAGTAGATTCTGTGAGCAGAGCAGATCAGGCATTCAATATGTATTTGCAAGATTGTAATATGACTGAAATTAGTGAGAGTGAACTACTGCTGACACCTAAAAGGGATCATGATGCATTGCAAACATATTTCTGCCCAGTTATATTATCTGGGTCAAATAAGCCCCTTTCACATGACATGAAAATCCCAGCCTGTCCCAGGCCTTTTCATGCAGTGTGAAAGGGTTGCCATGGCATTTCTACCCAAGTCAAATGACCCTGCAATTCACCCAGGAACTTAATGCACATGCGTTTATATACAGCTTGTATAGTGACATGGAAACCTTTTTTATCGATCATGGCAGCGCTCCGACATTTTCCAGCCTGCACTGAGTTGGTATACTTTACAAAAGGGACAAAATTACAATTCAATTAGTCAGTTGCAGACCTGCGACGGCATTCTGAAAGTCATCTAAGGTGGGTTGATCCTGGTCAGAAAATCATGCGATAACGCACTATTTTCAGTGTGACAGTGTGAATATTGGTAATCAACATTACCAACAACTGTTTACACTGTCACTACTCAAACATACAAGGAGCAACAGATATGCGCAACTTTCACTTCCACTGTTTTACTGAGTACAGGATTATCAGACTAATCGTCGTTGCACGATCGTTACTCTACCCATCATGCAGCACCCTCAGCAAGAGTTCCTATTCACCATGCACAATTACAGCGTGTAGTGTTGCATTTATTATTCAATTTCATTTTTTTTTTTTTTTTGAGGACTGAGGGTGCAATTAATGCTTTTGTGGCCAGGCAGTACAGGTCCTGGGTGTCCATATATGGCAAATGTTGTCTGCTTCTGGTGTTGGGTCAGACTTTTGTCCAGGATCTTTAATTCCCACACCTGCAGAAATCTTAGGGTGTTGATGTTTACTTTGGAGGAAGTAATATATATGACACCTGAGAGGAACCCTCCAAATGCTGACAGACTATAAAAAATAAATTAGATATTTACCAGGTAATTGCAGGTTCTCCACAGTATTTAACATATGTAGCTATTGTGACGACAATGAGCACAGTTTAGTTTGCACCTTTATTCTAGAGATTCTCTTTTTTTTTTTTTTTGAAGTGCCATTATACTTGTGCAACTAAGTGTGTGACTAGTTTTATGTTGTTGTATGTGCAGGTGAAACAATTAGGGAAATGCTGTGATTCCCAATCAAGGGAACTTCTGCAGTTGCCAGATGGTGAGTGGAAAGACTGTGGAGTAGCTTGAAAAACAATAGAGAAATTGATTAGAGATAGAGAGCATATGAAAATGTCTTTGCAAGCAGGGAAGTCTCAATCCAGTCCTGGGAACAATGCTGGGCTCTGGAGCCATTCTGGCACAAACCACATTGTTACATTATCTGCATTCAGCACAGAAGAAGAGCCTACTGACCTAGAAGTAAAGTTTGGATTTGAAATGAAGTCTGTGAGAATTATATAATTCTAAATCATTGCATTTTGTGCATGGAGTCAACAAGAAAGTAGCCAACCTGGTTCCCCTACGTGGCTGAAAGGAAAACCAAAAACTGCAGCAAAATACCTCATGAAAGAAGGTTGGAACTTTCTTGGCAGAAGCGCCAGTTGACGAACAGATGGATGAAAGACACATGATTTTGTAATCCACTTCTACTATACCTTCATCTGAACAGCTGGCTAAAAGCATTTTTAGCACATTAAGAAGGTACCTAAAATAATTCATGACCTATTGAGAAAGTGCTTTAACATTAACTGTGTAATATTTAGCTTATAGTAATGGGTAACCATTGTGACAAGCAGACAATGGCACCAAACAAGCACTTAAAGAATATTAATTAATAGAAGCCATGGAAAAGACAGAGCAGCTGGACAAGTTGGCAAAAAAGATAAATGGTTGAAACTACTTGCTTTAATTTTTTACTAATTTACTACTAGTACTAATTCTACTAATTCACTCATTCAAACAGAACGTTGACCATGTAAACAATACTGTGAAGCTCCTTTCACATCGATTCATTTTTGCTTGATCTGAGTCGCCAACCCGGGATTTTATCGGCTCGACTTCGATGTGAACAGGAATTCTGCGTCGACCCTGGTTTCTCTATCTGCCTGTCAAATTCAAATTTTGTCACTTGATGGCCTTTCAGACTATATCATTGTAGAAGCTTCAGCTCAAAAACAGAGCAAAGTTATGATCTACTCCCATAAAGACCGATCTCTGAAGGGCAGAGATTTTTGTTTTCACCAGAGAGTTTTGTTTTTCAATCAAACTAATCAAATGTGTTGTTACACGATGGTTAATGGAAGCGCACACTTTTTTTAACGATCATGGCAGCAACGACAGGAAAATATCAGCAGCCTTTTGAAAGAGCAGGGATTTGACCGGTCCATTCTTCACGTCATCAACAAACTGAAAGCTTTTGAAAAAGAAATACACCATGCTGCCCATTGTTTACCTGCAATGTGTGCTATGATGTTTGAGGGAGGAAAAAACAAGCAGCTCTCACAGGGACCCGCGACTTCTGGATATGTGAAAGCGCAAATCCTGGATTTTCGATGTGAAAGGGGTATAATAGTCACCAGGTTTCCAAATCATAAATTAATCTGACATTGTGACTGAATCACTGAGGCTCCATTTTTTTTATTAAGTGGCTACAGTATGCATTCTTATTTTTAAGGGATAATGTTTCCACAAAGTAGCAGTAGTATCAGTTACAAGAGACTTCCACTAGCACCGAGACTATGACTTTTTGCTCAAAGAATGAAGAGACTACTGCAAGGCAGAGCATCTGATCCAAGTGCGCACCACCCTCCAACCACTCCAACCAGAAGGAGTGGGTGACTTCTCGGGTTGCTGTCATACTCTCTGCTCTCTGCAGAGCAAACACGAAAGAAAAAGTGCAAAAGTTACCATTACAGCCCGTCACACATCTTAAACACCCTGCTCCATCTCCCTCCATTTCTCCTCGTGGGAGTGGGGAACCAGAAAATATGCCAAAAGCTACAGAATAAATAACAAAGCTGGAGGGAGGGAGGGGGGGCTCTCTTCAAATGAATGCTAATTCTACTAACACCCCCAACACCGCCGCCACTGCACCCCACCACCAACAACTTTGTTCACATATTGATGCGTTCTGCAATCAACTTCAATGGCACGAGCCATCTTGTGGGAAGAGACGGGACGATCAAGCCAGGGAACTGGAGAGAGAGAGAGCGAGTGAGAGAGAGGGAAAGTCAGAAATAGAGGGGGAAAGTGAAATAGGGGTCCCAGATTATTTCTTCACTCGAGTCCAACCACTGCTTTCATTAGCCCCCCCATTAATTAGCCTCCTTGAGCTCATTTGCAAGTCAATGGCTGTGGCTGTAGGACCGGCGGCTTTGAGCCGCAGCGCCCCTGTGATCTCTGGGTCCTCCAGCCCCTCCACCCCTCACACACTGGATGCAAGCCTTCCTGACAATTAGTACAAAAGAGATTCATGCTCCGTATAGCCAATACATTATTCATATTTTCTCCTCACTTAAATAAATCATAATGTTCTTGAGGGTTTTACTTAAACAACATGCTTTCTCTCCCTCTCTCTCTCTCCCTCTCTTCCAGCTACAGCCCACTCTCTTAGCTAACATCCAAATCAAATTGGTTTGCAATGACCTTGCCCCATATTTGGGTCACTCCGTCAAGAGTGTGAGACATGCTGTCCCGCACCGCTTCTTATGATGATCATCACTGGTCTGAGAAAAGAGGACAGTTTGTCCTCTCGTATCCAAAAGGACAGATCACCTATAATGCATTTAACTTCTAAGAACCCCCTCTGCTCCAGATGTATCGAAACACCACTTCCGCTTTTATCATGCAGAGATGTTTTTGATGCTTCCAACTAATCATCCCTTTTATTCCCCCTCACAGATGCTTGAGTTGAAAGTCCTCGTGAGTTCTGACTGCTCCCTCTGAAAGCGAGCTGAAGCTTCGTCTTGAGAATCATGGGCCTCAATGCCTCTTATGTCCTCCACATTGATCTGTTAGCGGTGTTGTGCTGGACCAGCGCAGTCTGGACAGAGCAGAGCAGCTTTCTCAATGATTTAGCAGCCCTTTGTACTATTATTCATCTGACTGGAGGGAGTCAGTGTCCAGCTGAGGGCCTGCATCTTTTATGACCACTTGCAGTCCATTCAGACAAAGGTACTTCCATGGAATACTTTCGGGACCCACAGCACATGTATATTGATGTATATGGCTGCATATTGATTTTGAACATCTTTATTTCATTGTGAGAAGGAGACTTGCCACGCTAAGATATGAATTTCTTGGGTTACCTTTTACGTTGTCTGTTCAGTTGTTTTTCCCTATTTGACGCTGATATCATTAGACAGATGCTGTCATAGTTCCTGGTGCACCTGTCGTGTTAGTTAATCCATCAACGCTTGTCTGGCAGCTGTCTTTTTTACATGCAAACTTCGGCACTCATTTGGAAAGTTGCAGAGTGCTCTTCAAGGTACTGTACATAATCCTCCATTTTCTCCCTTTTTACTCCAGCATCACGGGGTCCAGGAGATCTGAGACTTCAGGAAGGCACAGCAAGCCTGTCACTTGAGAATGGCTAGAAACAGGTTCTGCAATTAGCCAGCAAAGAACATGTTTATCTGTCAGCCCAGAGACGGGATGGGACGGCTTTGAGAAGACGTAGGAGGGTTGGGCAATTGCACGGCCCCTTTTAACTGTGTCCTGGCTATTAGAGTATTTCACAGAACTCATTTTCAGATACAAAAAGGGGAATACCCGCGCTTCCACCCCCCCACTCCCACCCAATTAGCAGAAGAATCCCCCTTCTTCAGCATTTATTACACCTATTCAGTATTCTGGATGCTGCTATCAGTTTTCCATAACTAGGCTGCACAAAGAGCAAACGCTCCATTTGGTGTGATTTGTTGCCCCGCTTGACCACTTCTTTGTCTCAGCCGGGCTGGCTAAGCGCCGTGGAATGGTGCACCCCTGCTGTTTTATCAAGTCTGCTGAATCCGTAATGAAATAAGTGAGGGTGACAGTGACAGGAGGAGGGAGGGGAAGAGGAGGTAAGAGCAACAGACCACCTTATTTGAATCATTTAGGCTAGATGCAATTACGGCTGTGCCCGACGTGGTGGAAGCAGCCCATTTTAAAGGGAACACAAATCAATGGGCACAGCAATGGTGATGTGTTTGACAGAAGTGCCTGTTAGTGGTATACGGCTGCTCTTGAGGATCATTACACATCCTGTAGACAATACATTATCACCAAAAGCGAGGAATGAAAACAAAGAGCAGTGGGAGGCAAGGAGGGGCCATTGGACCATCTGTATTATGGCCCCACACGGCCTTTCTCAGAGCAAAAACGGCACTTGGTATGCACGTTTTAAAGTACTCTCACATTCTTTTGCCACTTTTCCACACTTATATCACAATATCTGCAACTTTTGCTTTCTCCAAGGCGCCCATGGTACGATCATGATACTCTATACTACGAACAAAAGAAGTCTTATTGTGACCAGTCAATGCAATTTACAATCAGAGCTCTCCCCGGGCTATGTGAACACCACATACACTTTGGTATCAATTGTTCTGCAGTATGCATATATTTTTTTATATCAGATTATTTAACAAATGTGTCTCTATCTCCAGGTTGCCTCAAGATGGTTCACCTTTGGTCCTCAGTCACGTCAGGTGTTAACCCTAACCCTAACCCTAACCCTAACCCATAATTACTTGTCAGTCATATTTCATTTAGACAGTATTTAACAATACTGTTATGTCTTGATGTTAACTGGAAGATTAGGTTACACTTGCTCTTTGAAAGATCATAGATCAGACTACTGGAAGCTTCTGGTGTATTTACCAGCACTGTTTTTCTGCATCTTACAAACATTTTCTGCGTCAGCGTCACTTTACTAAGTACAAAGTACTAAGTACTAAGTAAGTACTACTCACTTTGTGTATACAGTTGTGTATACATGCGTCTTCTGTGGTTTTAAATGAGCTTTCTAAAGTTTAACATAAGACCCACTGATGATGCTGTCACAATTATTTTTATATTGGTGTTTAAAAGAAGGACATTCATAATCAGTTAATAGTCTCATCTCATATTTGTTGTATAAGTGATTGTACAATAGCAATGTAATGTCTCATTTATAGAGTTGCACCGAATTCTACGCGTTGTTACTAGTGAACAAGGTAGCTGGGAAACAAAATCAATCAAGTCCTGCATATCATCTCACTGTCACACACTTTGCTATTCCTAGACTGACAAGAACTTGACGATGAATTCAGACGGAGCATGGTGCAGGCATATAACGAAAGGCAATGTCAAGTCACATTTGGAGCAATGTAGGATTCAGAGTAGATAATAAAAATCGGGGTATCACACCCTCTGCTGCTTTGATTCTGCCAGCAAATTTTTATGGTTAACTTTACCAAAAGTCCTTTTTAAGGGTTAGTTTTATTTGGATGATTTTAGACACAAAGTCCTCATATGTGATGAGATGGAAGGAAGAGGGGGAGAATGAATTGGGGCTGCCTACTATGACATTTTTTGTGGGATTTAGGCTTTTCCAGTTAGTTAGCCTTAACATTAGATGAGCTCCAGTAGCATCCAGGCCCAGTGTTGGATATAACTTTGACTGAGCCTGGCACCTCTGGGACATGTCAAGCACCAGCGCTTTCTCTCTCTCATCCTCACTTTATCTCTCTCTCTCTCCTCCCTCTGTCTCTCTCTCTCTCCTTCTCTGCCTGAGGAGGAGGCCATCTGTTGTATGGTGGTTGAGCCAGGCATACTGACTGGAGTCGGTGTGGGCCAGGCCAGTATGCGTACTGGAACAAAACTCACTTTGTATATTGCCTTGTTTTGGCCACAGCATCTCGTTGATCCCCCACAGCAGAACATTTTACATTTGGAACACTCCTCATTTACACTTGTACAGACGAGCTGCACAGCGGCCGAGGAGTGGCATCATGAATAAAATTATCATATCAAAATATCAGCTGCGAAATTATCCGTTTCTGTATGTGTGTGTCGGCCTCCTTCTCTCACAGAGGGGAGAGAAGGAGGAGGTAGACGCTGGGGATTGAGAAGCAACTGTGAGAACTTGTCAGAGGAAATTAGAGAGGGTTTCTGGACCATGGACTCACTGACTGAAAAACAGGAATCAGAGGAGACCCCCAGACTTCAGTCCATCCATGTGTAAAAGGAAAAAAGTCTCTTGCCACCATCAGCCTTTTTGGACCTTTTTCTCCAGCTCCAGTGATCTCCAGTTCAGGCGCCCAGTCACAGAAGCTTGAAAGAGCCAAGACAACACCAGCCTGCCTGTGGCATGGTCTTTTTAACATTAATGTATGCACAGATTGAAGTTAACCCCTCTATCCTGTCTGTTTCCAGGGCAAGACTTCTCTGTACCTGATGCCTCCCTCCACCCCCACCCCTATGCCTCTGTGGCTTTCCATGGAGGACATGGCTGGCCATTGGAGCTCCTTGCAGGTCCACCCCTCATCTATCAGTGACACTACTGGCTGACAGAGCACTTATTCACGCTCACTCATGAATATTCAATTTACTCCTACTTCAAGGGTACAAAAGACATATCTATACACAGGAGAGAGGAGCCGCATCTCTTTCTCTGTTTGCTCTCTTCTTGTCTCTCTTTCCCCTCTTCCTCTGCCTACCTCTTTATACATGTACAGCCTAAACATCGAGAGCAATATGCAGGCCATAATTTCATGCGCATGTTTCATTAGAGGTGTCGACCAGGAGACATTCTTTTTTTCCCTGACACTTTGAGCAAGCCAACACAATCCTGCACCGTTTGCGCGAAGGAAAAATCCCATTTGTCCTTTGTCAGCACAAACACTTTAATTTGAGGCTTTCACTCCTGAGTAAGCAGCAGATCTCCTCAGAAGCCCGGAGAGACACAGGAAACGCATGTGGGTCCTTCAATCTCTCCCTCATCAGCAGAGGCACAGCTCATTCCACATGGCCTCCATGTTTTTATCAGTCAGCGGGGGCATGCATAAGTCAAAAGGAGACAAGAAAGTTCAGGTGTGTCAGCGTATAAATAGCCGACAGGACCGGCAGTCAGACCGCTGTTGTGAAGAAGCCTTGAAATGCTGCTGTAGGTGTAAGTCTTTACAGTCTTAAACATGAACACATTGTAATGCTTCAGTATGGTATTAAAACAGGTGTCACATCCCATCAGTTTTAATCAGCTTCAATCATCACATTGTCCATCGATATTGATATGTACATCCTGAGACTACATGTTTCTTTCTTTTACAAATTGGCAATACAAGCACCTAATCAAAGCTGAAAAAAGGACTCAAGTTAGATTTGCAATAGACACTAAAACTATGTTCTCACACATGGTACAGACACTAATGCATGGTTTATGCTCCTGCATCACTCTGGGATTGTAGTTATAGTGACAGTCCAGAGTCTACGCAGACCCTAATGTTGTATCCTGATGTACATCTACCCAGAAATGAGGCAACACAGATCGAATGGGCTGTGGTTGGTCTGCATGAGTAGTTACTGCTTAGTATTTCCAACTGCTTCTCCATTTCCACAATATTGGAATCGATTCTTTTGAATCAATAAAGATGGAACACATTAAGGAAATGTTAACTGATGAGGTTTGGAGATGCAAACATTTGCATTGTCATCGCTGAAAGTGAAACAGGAAGTAGAAACATAAATGAACCTGACCGCTTGCATTTGGGTGGCGTTTTCACAGAGCAGGCCAGACTAGTGAGTGCCCTGAATCGCACCAATGTAATCTACGTGTATAGGTTATGCCGTCATTGTCCCTCAGAGGTATAAACTGCAATTGAGGACTTGTTAGTGCTCCCACCAACATATGTAAGTCTTTTTTTGATTAAGGAAACAATTAAACACACTTCTTCTGAGTTTCTTCTGAACTATCTCTCAAGACCTTCACTTTCATTCTTCACATAGCATCACATGAATCGTTGCCAAATATTAACAGTCTTCCAACTTTGTGGAAGCTCCCATGTGTTGCGTGTCTAAGCTCCAACGTTGAGGGACACTCATTTTTACCTTTTCAAGCAGGAGGTTAGAAATGCACATGATTAAATATTTATATTGTGTATTTAACACTTTTGCCTTTTGGTGGTGTTGGTTGCCACATCGAAAATCCTACTTCATTTAAAACCTAATGAACACATGTTAACAAACCAACGTGGGCAAAAAGAGCATGCAAGGAGAAAAGGTCGGCAGGCAAGTATCCAAAGACTGAGAATCTGTAATGTTAGAAATGGGTGTTCAAGGCAGTCAGCCTCACAAACAAATATTTAAAAATTACCATGGAAAAATAAAGTATTTTTGAAAAGCTGCACAGAATCCTCTTTCGTCTGTACAATAAAGGGAATCGAGACCCATAGAGCCATAACAGCGACATTAAAGGGGTATAAGCCAGACTGAAATAAATCCCTCATGCTGTCCTGGATAAGACTATCGCCTAAATCCCTGTTTTCACCCTCACCTATACATGGAGTGCCTATCATACATACATTATTTTACAGCATGGTTTCAACATAAAATATTTCACTCTACATGTTCCACGTAGGTGGACTGACTGCAGTTGTGAATGCTTTGAATCCAGTATCGCAAATTACTTGCTTACACTGCACCAGAAAAATCCATAAGGTGAAAGCAATGTGCTCGTTATATATAGCCTCAGTGTTTAACATCAAACTATTGAATCACTTCTCAATTTACATATAGGCTATAACTACATCTATTACTACATCTATCACACAGTCAAGGATACACAGCTAGGACCATTTGGACGGGGTTATTCATGCGCCACTTCTTCCACCGATTCTGTTTCAAAGTCCTCCTAGTGAAGCAAGTCCTCCTCCTTTTTCGGTCTAGCTACAACCGTCTGGCCTAAAGCAGATGGTCCCTAGATATGAACTGGGTTCTGTTTAAGCTTCCCTCCTTTTTAACTTGCCACCGTCACCAGATTTCTCTGGTGGGTTCAGGCTCTGGGTTCTGTAAAGGGTCTTTGACCAGTTTGAATTTAGTGGGGCTATATGAATACAACTGAATTGTGAGTAAAGACAATACATGATGTGTCTCTCGTCCTCTACAATTTCGTTGCTGTATCTTTATCTCTAAGCTTGAGATCAACCTACCCTGATGTCAGTGAGAATCATTGTCATACTTTAAATCTCTTATTACATTATTTATTCTTCAATATTTAACTATGCAAACAGTAGTGAGCCAGCTGCAAAATCAGGTGGAAAGCTGGGGAGCAAGGTGTCGAGTATTCATGGACCCAAACACCATGTGGTCCACCCCCTTTGACAGCATAAATTATTTTACAGATGAACAGATAAATTCGAGTGGAGACTTTAGTGTGGTTTAAAGATCACATGGACCTCTGACATTTAAAATCATTGATTATCAATAGAAATGAAACAGTTTCATAGCTGTTCTTCTGTGTGACAGATGTGCATCAGGGGTGGCACTAAACAAGCAGGGGCATATGGCACCATGTTGTTCCTAAAGTTGAAGATGCAAAGTCTGACTAAAGCTGCTTTACACTTTTGGAATTCCCACAAAGTTCATTAGTGCAGTGACAGTCGATGCTTTCCCTGCTCCCGCATGAAGTGACGAGCAGCGGATTTCACTCTGACTTGTGTTTGTGATGATCAGTGCTTGTATCTCGCTAGGTGTGATGAGGACTTAATTAGGTGCTCGTGGATTTGGCTGCGGCGGATTGCATTGTGAATTGCAGCAACGGGGCCAGGGCAATGAGCGGGCTAAGTGCAAACCTCTGTTCTCATAATTGCACATCTGTTTCCCGTTGCTTGCTCCTGTAATTGCCTCCTCCCCAGTAATCTCTGCGGAGGCCGGCTGCAGGTGACTGCGGGTAAAACGGGACCAGGAAACCTGTCTGCTCTCTGATCAGCAAAGACGTGCAGGGACAACTGGGATGGATGTTTTGACAGGTTCTCCCGGGCAACCATGCTTCCACATATACACACACAAGTATGCACACACACTCACAAACACTATGCATGCATGTCTAGTATGAGGTCAAGTCTTACACCAGAGCACCACCCAGTGGATGGTGAGAGCCCTGCAGGTGTAGTGACTGATGTACATTCTCCCCCTCTTTCTCTCTCTCACACACACACAGCCAAAAACAAAAACACACACATGCACAGCTATTGTTGTGCTACACTCCTATTTTTCTCTTTCCTGCACCTACGGTTCTCATTGACCCAACATGGTGCTTGATTCAGATGCACCTTTAAGGTAACTACACTGTTATATCCAGTCATCTGCATGCAGTGTTGATTTTGTGACATAGCACCACTATTACTTCATGAGATTTTATCAAGAGAGCCAATTATATACTTCTGGAGTGTATTCTTAATCGTTCAAATTCTCTTCAATTCTCAAAAACATATTTTGCGTCTTGTTGCATCTGATGTTTGATCTTCTTGTGCAGAATTTAACCGTGGGAAGTTTTCTTTGGGAATTTTCAGCATGTTTTTTTCTCCCCATTTGAAATAAAACCTACGACAATTTTATCGCTTTACTTTTAGCTGAATTTATGAGTACAAGATCATATGTGTACATACTTAAATGGGGTTCTTCGACGAAAACAGAGAGAGAAATGAAACAGAATTGCGCTATCATGTGATCAAGACATGAGATGAAGCTGTGCAGCGTTGTGCCACATGGTGTCAGTGTAGCAAAATGAAGGGTTGGCACAAGGTGAAGTAAAAGCTGAAATCAGTCTCTGCTTCTGTCTCTTTTTTATGTCCTTTCTGTCATGTTTCCCTATTAAATTCTAATACCCAAACAAGGGAAAATATTTTTGCCTAATGCGCCATCTGAAATGCTTTTTAAACGCATTAGACAAAACAGCTTTTCTCTAGTAGAGAAATTGTGAAAAGTCCTCATTGATAACTTGTGACTTTGTGAGATTATCTTAATGTACATTCAAATGGATAGAACTAAATAAAATGACTAGAAAAAATCCACGCTAAAATTAGAGAAGGTGAAAATGTTTCATTTGTGTAATCCATATGTGTGCACACGTTTCTGTTTGAATGGGTAAGCGTATGTCTCTACACACTTGCACTGTGTATTTGTTTCTCTTTTTTTAAAGGACTTCATTGAAGCAGGATCAGTGTGCTACAAAGATTAATGATATACTTGTTAGAGAAGATACATGTTTTCCTGGTCCATGTCAAACTGCATTTGGAGCCACGCCTCTTGAATTTATCTTTGTGGATGACCTGGCTCAGGAGACAAGTCAGGTCTTTAGAGTTTTGGTTGCTTTTGCTTTTTGTATTTTCACTGGGTCGTATTCATTCATGACTTGGAGATCCAAGACTTCTCTTTGTCAGATTATTGGCCTCTCAGCATCCATCCCGTATCAAGACAGTGGCATTCAGACATGCTCTGCTTTTTGTCGGAGCAACTCAACCTCACCTGTACAGCTAGCAACAAAATTAGAAGTCACGGTTTTAAGCTTAATCAGAAGTGAGTAATCGAGCAGGAAAACCTGGTTGTGTTGCACACAACCAGTGTAAAAATTAAGCTTTTGAAAGATCAATATTGATTCAGTGTGAAATAAACTTTGGATTCAACCCTGAATGATAAGTGTATCATCAGTATATTTTTGCACAGCAACAGAGCTGTACTGGATATGTAACTGTAATGTAAGAAGTACATTTTAATTTATATTCCCTCAAAGTTATGGGATATTCAGGGAAAATACATCAACACTATCTGTAAAAATGGTTTTATATAGAGTCTTAAATTAGATGACAGATTACAGATATATGTTACTATTGATCTGCAGATATTGCATTAAATCAGTTCATATTTGGTACATAAGTGATATTTGTGTTTTGCACTATGTCAAGTTAACAGTATTTGATAAATGGGGTTCTGTCCTTATCAAAAATATATATCACATATGACAAATGTTAGCATATACAGAGAAAATACTGTGGCCATTATGTTTTTTAGCATGGGCGCAGCCATCCTGAAGCAAGTACCCCGTGACATCATTGGGTTGTTAAACTCTGCGATTCCCATAGAGGTAGACAGAAGAGGGAAAGCTAGAGCAGAATGGATAGTGAAATACAGATAGCAGACGATTTTAGTTGGACAGTGAAAGCTACATTTATGAAAAACGCAGTGAAATATAAAGGTTGTTAAATATAAAAGGGAGGTCATTATTCCATTGCTCCTGGATGTAAAAATGGATTTCACCAGATTTAAGCTGAGGGAAAATAGTCTGATTTCTAAACTACCCTGGAAACTGAGAACATGATGCTGTGGCTAGCAGTACTGAAGAGAAAAAAAACTCTCTGATAGCTCCGATTCCAGGGAGGACGACTACATTGAGGAGTAATCATTTGATTCAGACAAGCTGGTTGTTCACAACAGACTAAAGTGGTAGTGGTATTACTGCCCTGGTTCCCATGCCATAACGCTTTGAATCAAGTGGGCTTTTAAGGGACTCGACATGTCTTTACATTTATTTGCATCAGAAGTGGTTCACTCTCTTCAGCAGCTGAAAGATCCCTTCACAATGGCGATGCCCTAGCAGGCAAGCCAGGTGGAAATGATGAAAACTAAACTTAAGTCTTTGATTTTAGCAACTTTTTAATATTTGACTATAGCAAACGTGTTACAAGGACCAATACATGTATTGCTGTTATAGTAATACCTTGCTCATCTTTACATACCATCAAACATCGCACTAAACTCACAACTCCAGCTTGGAATCTATATATAGTACATCAATTGTCCCATTTCCTTCCTAGTACGACTGTGAACGAGCCATCTCCCAAAATGTCAGCGTAACAGAGAGTTAGTCGAGAAGCAGTTGATGATTTTAAATTATAATCCCAAATATTGCTAATGTAATTCTGCACTATTTAATCAGTGACATTGTCAGAGGCAAAAAACAACAACTGCATAATATCTACTATTCCAAAAATCAACATCATCACTGTGAAGCTACTTGTACTGAATCAGCTCCCTCTGCAGAGCGGGGTTGACTCAGCTCAGCATTGTCTAGAACAAACCACAGTGAGACAAAGCTGTGTCCGAAGAGGACACGACTAACTGTGGACTCGCCCATTGCTCTTCCCCCTGTCTTTCTCTTTGTGTCGTGCCAACACCCTATATCGTTTATGTGGCTGCTTTTAAAGGCAGTCTCCGTGGAAACAGTGTGACCCCTGACGCTGTCGACCAGCTCCTCAGTAGCGGGCCTGATTGATGGCCGATGAGCGGCCATAAACGCTATCTGCTGTTGCCAGATTAGGAGAGACAAACATGGGCCCTGACTGCTGACCAGCCAGTAGTCTTTCTTTACCTTTACAAGGAGCATTCTGCCATTTTATGATTGTAGATTTACAAATGTGTATCCTCTGAGCCTTCTGTAGATGACTGAAAATGTGAGCTTTTACTGCATACCTATATACCTATAATATATTAAACAGAGAATAGTATAGAAAACTTTTCATGAAGTGTATAGTGAACTCCCTGTCCAATACATGCAGCATTTTATGTCATGTAACTATGCAGGTTTACTTGGTGTAGTAGTCAACTTCAGTGCAAGGCTTCAACTGAGAAACTAGGTGAAAAAAGGACCGAGAGGGGGGCCGTCCCTGTGTTTCTGTCCTGTCCTCCATTGCTTTTGCTGGGGCTGTGCTTCTGGGAAAAGCCTTCATCCTCGCTCCACATGTAGGTCAGTGGCCTTTTGTGTGCGCCGATGCGAGCCCACCGAATGTTTGACGTTTCCATACCTCTCTTACAATCCCAAGGTTGTCATGGAAATTCACTGGGTGGCAGCGGCGGCCAAGTTACAGTGGAAGGAAGAGCGAGCCAAGGGAGGAGGTCAATTAGCCCGGGCCTCTTTTGTGAGCTTCTGCTCAGTGTGGTTGGTTGATGAAGAGAGTTCTGACCAGAGGCGCTTGTTGACTTCAGGCAAAATGCAGGGCAGATTACTCAAATGACTGGGAAAAACCCAAGGACTATTTTATCACTCTGCAGCCTTGTTTTCTGTGGTCAAAACATATGGGTTAAAGATGCTAGATTTATGAGGCTTCACTGACTCAACCAGACACCAAAAAAAAAAAAAAACTGAAAAGCCCTATCCTGAATGCTCAGCTACTGAGGTGCACAGTTTTTTTCATGTCCTTTTTTGTTGTTGTTGTTGACTGAGTTTGAGAACTATTGACAGTGAGCTCAAGGACCATGCCTTATGAAAATATTGTTTATGCATAAACACACACACACATCTTCAACCACAAATATGTTGCTGTTACGATTGTACATACGATAAAATATGCATTAGCACATCTACACATGCTACAGTGAGCAGCCAGTCCTAGGACCCTTTGAGAAAAATTTGCAATAGAAATGTTTCAAATGTTTAATGTATTTAAGTAGGTCAGGGCAATTTTGCCATGTTGTGTTGCTCTGGGAGGTGCAGTGAAATGCCTTAGCATCCCTTGTCTCTGCATTTCTGTTAACTGCTGCTGGTTTTACAACCTGCTACAGTGGAGTTCAGTTGACCCACAACAGCACCTTCCTGTCTTCACCAGCTGTCAAGTTTACTAGGTATTGGATACACGATAACTAGGTTTAACTTCTTTTCATCCTCCTCTTCCTTCTTCTTCTTTGTCTTATTCTTTAAGCATTATTAGCTTACTGACTACTGAATGTGGTATAGGATTAGGAATAATATTTACGATAAACCTGTACCCAAAAGAAATTTAGGTTTTACTAAGCTATACTTATGTCATACTAAGGATTGAGAGATGAGGTTCCATCCAATTTTCTGGCCCCTGATGGACACAGTTTGGGAGGACCACCCTACCAAGGACGCATCCTTGACTTTAAGGGGCAGTGTTGCCTCACTTAGTTGTCAGTTCATCTGTTTTGAAAGAAATGTGTTCATTGTTTCTTGAAAAATGTCTTGAACTTTTTCTTGCAGTCTTTGTTTTGCCTTAATTTTGCTTTATGTGTTTTCATTTCTTGATTTTTGGGTCCTCTTTTGAAATGAACATTACACCATATGCATGCAAATAGTTCTATGAAAAAAGTTGTTGACTGGCAGTACATAGTTCTCTGCACAAATTATTACTACTATTTATACATATTGTTATAAATTATTATTTGCAATGTCCAACTTTGCCAGCATTGCACTCCCTGAGAAATTTAGCCTGTCACTATTGAGGAGATAATAGTAAGAAACTGAGAGAGATGATCATGGCTACAGCACACAAACACTCACTTCTGTAGCTCACTGCAACATTTTACTAAGCATTACGTTCATCAATCTTTCTGAAAATGCTGAACCAAATTCCTTAGGTTTACTTTTCATATCTAACATCAACTTTGGACTGACCATAATGAACAAATGAACAAAAAGTGACCTCTCATGGCTATGGAAATGATGATGTAGTAGTGAAGCCACAAAAATAGCCAAACCCAAAAATGTGAGGCAGGGTAATGTTATTTTGTGTAGTGTATCATAGTCACCGTTGGATACCTTTGCATCATTTTTCTTTACATTCCTGTTTCTTTTGTTGGTCCATGGCAGCTCCTTCCTGATGATACTGTGAAATCATTAAATATGGAACAGTTGGATTGGTTGGGCACCACAATATCATGGTTCCATGATGTTGTAATGACCTAACCTAACAGAATGATTGTTGAAACCGAATTCAAAGGCTACACTGCCCTGTAAGTCCAACATTTCTTTGTTTGCATTCATATTCTTGCCACAAAGTTAATTGAGATTAAAGTAAAGAACATGTTGTCAACTATTTTCATCGTCAGTAGAAGTAGTTCTAGAGAGTTTCAGCAAAGTCTTTGGTGAAGAAAAGAAAGTTGAAAAAAGAAGGAAAATGACCTTAGAAACTTTAAATTTAAACATTTCTTTTGCATCCATAACTGACAGCCTTTTATCATGCAGTAAATCCTTGGTTATATGTTACAGAGAAAAGATCTCTTGTTTGCCATTCATTTTTCTAAATGCTTTGATTTCAACAGCAACGTCCATACGCTGTCCCGAGTGAAGGAGAAAGTTGTAGTTCTGTGAGATGAACAGGCGACTGCAGAGGAGGGCACAAGAGCGAGATGACAAACGTCTCAGCCTGTGGGAGGCTTTGTTCCTGTGGGCTCTTGTCCAGGTTTTCACACTGAGAGGATGCTGAGGTGGAATACTAATAGCTGTCTTTGTCTCAATCAGTCTTTTTCTGGAGTGCTGGATTCATGGCATTAGGGTTGTTATGGCTTTACTCCAACTGTGTGATGCGTACGACCACGGAACTGCCAGTGTGACAGTTTGACTAGACAGGTGTAGGTGAAACCATATTAGGCAGAGTATTAGGTTGTTTATAGTATGCATTAATCCTGTTATTGATGAATGGAGCTCCATATTGCAACATTAAGTTGAGATGGGCAAGAAAGTAAACACAGATTGTTTCACCAAACTGAAACTGAAAGACAGTCTACTATCTGTCCTAAACTCTCCATTTCAAACAGAATTTTTTTTTCTTTTCACTGATCACTTGCACTTGCAGCTATTATCACAGATTCTGCTTTTATTTCCAGTGTAATGTATTCACTTACAGACATAATTACAGCAGTAATAACCATTTCACCAGTTCTGTGTATTGTGTATCTACAAGAACCTTAGCTCAGCTAAATTGTGGAAGAATTAGTGAAACACCATCAAATTCATAGCCTTTCTAATCTTTGGAAACTACGAGTTTTACAGAATGTCACGAGATTCCAGCTTGACTGACACATTGCAAGCCCCTTTCACATCATTAGTGTGTCACTGGTAATATTCTTCAAAGTGTATTTTGCGCCATTTCTGTTCAGTTGTTATTTTGGTAAATACAATGCCTATGGACAAGAATCTTAAAAGAGTCAAATGAATGCTATACAAATGCTCACTAAATTCACCAAATAGGTGTATAAATAGGTGTAAAATTTTTCATCAATTTACTACTATAGCTACGTTGTCAAGCCAGACTCTAGGCACCCTCTAATGCCTTGGTCTGAAGTGCACCTCCCCTACATGCATACGTCCCACAGAGGTATAAACTGCACTAATGAGTGTGAATATTTTGCTTGACTGGCAGGACCTGAGTTTCTTTAGTCCCGAAGCAGCTTATCTCCTGTTTGGGGTGTGTAAAACATGTATACCGTCTCATCCATCTGCCAATGTGCATTGATACAGAAGCCACATTTGTTTCATGAAGGCAAGTTTTGCAAACGCCACTCACAAAACCACCCAATGAATGGCACCCAAAAAGACTAACTTTATGGTTTATTACACACTAATGTACATGAGTAGCACTAATCTTTTATTGACTATGAAGTACAGCAATGAAACTGGTGTTCCAATTAACTTTAGAGAGTGCTATAGAAGGCATAAATAAAGGCTGTGTGGTAAAACTGTCTGCCGCCCTGCTGCTGTTGATGAACTCTCTGTGCCAAATGCTTGACACTGCTTGCGTAAGTAGGGTTCTTTTAAAAAATGGCTCCATTTGCATGACAAAAGCAGATGGCTTCAGGGTGGTAGGGAGGGAGGGTTGTGGGGTCTGGAAGGAGAATGAGGCAGGAGACAGACTGGGACTCTTGGACACATACACTGGGATCGCTGGCTCTCTCCCAGTCAGGAGATCAGAGGCTGCTGGATATGGTGGACACTGAAGCTGAGTCTGGGCTGGATTGTCCCATATATGTGGCGCTTGTTCCAGCACTACTCAGAGACTTTGTTCTCTTGTGGAGAAAAGAAGGGATTCTACAACTGACTAAAGGACAACAATGAACTGGGACAAAACAATGTCCAGAATTTTTGAAAACATTCTGTTGAGGAGCAACACACTAAAATGCTTCTGGCTTGTCTTGCCATGAGATACTCCTGGCTTTATTTGAGTTGTTACTGCCTAGTAAGCTACGTACATCTGGATTCAGTGGAAATATTATTTTCTAGGTGACTTGAGTGTCGTAATTAAGCTGGAGACCACGCTGGCTTAGAGATGACCGGAGCCCTGCTTACTGGACTCATACTCTTTTTGTTGGAGGTAATGTCTTTCTCATTCTATGCTGCACACTTAACAGTGCAAACAGGTTTATATAGCATTCGTATTTGACCTGTGTTATGTATGCCTATTATGGTAAATAAACTTGGAAAATTTGACAATCCAAATACCGGCCACTACTTTCTTAAGAAGCATTCTATTTTTGTAAAAAAGATTTAATAAACCAACATGTATTTTTTCTCTTGTAGGTGGTATGTGAAAGTGAGCCAACACATTCTGGTCCAAAAACAATGGAAGACGCACATGGTGAGACTGTTCATTAGTTTGAGCATCCAGTTCATTCTCTGGCTTCTTCTTGCAAGTCAAAAAATTGTTATAATATTCACAGCTGATTCATATCTGACTCAGTTTTACTCATTGTACAATGCCCTAATTTATATGGCTAATTTTGCAGGACAACACAAACTGGTCCATCTAACATCAACTTGGGCCTTCCAGCTGGTTAATGACTCGTTGTCCTTCTCCGGGGCTGAAAGCTTCTGCCGAGGTCAGTTCAGCTCCCTCGTCATGCTGGACCAGTCAGAGGATTGGGAAGAAGCCTTGAGGCTGCTTAGGCAGATTGGACTTCGCTCACCCGTCTGGGTCAAGGACCACAGCCGAACAGACTCCAAGCCTGTGGCCCTCTCCAGGCAGTGTGAGTAAAATCAGTAAATCCACAAGTTACTTTTTAATAAATAAATAAAACCTCATAAATTCTCCTTCCTCTCTTGTTTAGATTTGAAGTTCTCAGCCATGAACTTCCCAAAGGATTCCCATGAGGGTTTTGTTCATGTCAACATGTCCTTCCCCACATTATCATCTGTCAGCGTTTGTGTTCGAGTTCAGTGGGACCCACTGTGGAATGAGGTGTCCACCATCTTTTCCTATGCTGCACCTGTCTTTACCAATGAGTTTCAGCTGCGAGGCCAAGTCGACGCACAGGGTCGCATCCTTCTGGCACTCATCATCCATGGGAAGCACCTGCCATATAAGGCGTCCTTCCCAAATGATGGAGCATGGCATCACATTTGTGTCACGTGGCGCCGGAGCAGCAACCACTGGGCTATCTATGTGGATGGAGACAGGAGGGACACAGGCTCTGGCACAGACACGTCTAGGGATATCTACGGTGATGGGATTCTAATCCTGGGTCAGGACCAAGACTCCTTTGGTGGAAATTTCACAGAGCCTTTTGTTGGAAATATTACTGATCTTAATATTTGGAACATCACTTTGGAAACTAGACATGTCCGTGCCCTCAATGCTTGTTCTCCCATGACCCAGGAAACACTTTTCAAGTGGAACCTTGAACTCTTAAGAAGGCATGCTGTGGTCAAAGACGTGGAGGCTATTCTGTTTTGTCCAGGTAAGATCACACTGTCTCACTCAAAATACTCCAACTGGGGCTTCCAAGGGTTCAGAAGAACTGCATGGCTTGTCCTTTGGGCTGTAACTGTAAAGCAGTGGTGTCAAACTCAGTCAAAAGGGGGGAAAAATTAAGGATCGCATACTTATTTAAAAAGTGACACAATTATCCAAGCCATAATAAAGAATTTAGAATAAAACCCAGGCCACTGATTACACAGGTAATGAGAACAAATTTCAAATAAAAGCCATCCGTGGCCTTTTTTGCGTGTTACTCTCTATTGGGTGATTCCCACTGACGTATTTCAAATGAAAATGTTTTTATTTTTCTCTCACAAATTCAAGGGGGATAAAGGAGATGAGGATGTAATTTTTTGAGCTTTGTCTACATTAAGTAATTCATGTCTGCCAGCTCAGAGAAGCTGACAAGAGTGACTCAGCAATTCGACTCTTTTGTGACGTCAACTAGCCTGCTCTGCCCTATCATTCAGTGGCCCCTACATGGTTTCAGATCGTCTCCTCCTTCCACGTTCACAGGTAGTGAGGACGCTAGCCAAACAAGCTCACATTTCATTTCAGCCAGCATTGGATACACATCAGCAATCAAGCAATCCTGGCATGGAAGCTGCTCTCTGCTTGGCTGTAAAGGCTCACAAGCAAAAACTTTTATGTGTATTCCAAACACTTTCCCCCAAACACTTTCTTGTCATTCTAATAGATTGACTAGTGGGGGCAAAGCTTTTCTGTTAACACATAATAGGCGTATCTAGTCAAGAGCTTCAAGTCCATGTGACGTCCTAAAAATTTGTTCTCGATTTGGGAAAATTCACCTCAACAACATCTCTTGGTATGGTGCTCACAGATTTGGAGACGTCACATACTCTGAGATGAACAGATAATAATGAGTAAATCTTGTAATGAACACATAAACAACTGATATCTTAGTGGAATGATTTGCTACTACAACAATAACAGCAACAGCCAAACCCCCAGACTATTCTGGTAGCACATCATTTGGATTCTGTTATCATTCTGGCTATGCAAGGCTGAGAGTCTGCTTCATACTGTTGAAATGGGGTAAAAAACTAAAAAGAAGAAAAAAAGAACAGATGAAGCATTCAAAGGGTTAACTGAAGTGAACGGGTGCTAAAAGTAATGAATGAAGCTTGAATAGCACAAATGCACTAACTGTCTGCAGTTGACCAACAGACCAGATTTTAGCATCTAACAGTCCAGTATATATTATTATTGTAAAATGTATCAGTTGAGTTTCAGTCTGATGTTTATGATGTGTCACAATAATCAAGCTATGCACAGACCGTCAGAGAAATGAAATGATGCAAGAGTTCCAAATGAGTTAGCCAAATGATTTCCTCTAACTCATTGTCTGCAGGAATGAAAGGTTACCACAAACAGTGAGGACCAACCCTTCTCAGTCTTGTACCAATGTGGTTCTCAAGCATCATCGAAAGTATTAATGACTGCTCTGCAGGTCAAACTCTGTAGGAACTCAAGTGGAACGGATTTCAGGTCACTCTGGATGAACTTCTCCCCGAGGATGTCTGCTATGGCCAGACATGTGGGAGAGAGAACAGTGAGACAGGGATGCTCCTAAAAAAGGCAGGAAAGAATGACTGATAGTGAAAGTGAGACAGAAGCGGGGAGGGATGAATGGGTGGATGGAATTCCCAGAGCTTCAGCAGTGCGGGGGCTGCTTGGAGAAGAAAAGAGCTCTATCCATGTGGTGATGAACAGTCACTCCCCCACTGTTTCATTTACTCTCACAAGATCCACGCAGAGGCTTCTCCTACATTACAGCAAAGAAAAGATTTTCACTTGCCTCACTTTTGAGTTTTATTCCAACTGAAGCTGTGGTGTAATTTGTATTAAATTCACAACAGTTTGTGGTTGGCCTTTAATAGCACCTTGCTGCTCCTGACAACCTCCTTTAAGACAAATTATTAATCTCATCAGCTGTTAATCACCTGTCACAAACTGTGGAGATGTAACTGATTCTTGTCTTGTTTTGCTCCCACTGTGTGTGTGTGCATGTGTGTGTGTGTGTGTGTGTGTGTGTGTGTGTGTGTGTGTGTGTGTGTGTGAATGTGAGAGCAGCAGTGAACCAGCAGATGGAGCTACAGGGCTGCAGGACGCTGCAGGGCTGGGCAGATAAACTCCCACAACTGAGCCTAACAGACTGCTCTGATCCACTGCCATTCATCTGCCGAAGCAGCAAAGGTGAGTCTCATCCAGCGTCTGCAACAGGGGTGTCAAACTCATTTTGGTTCGGGGGCCACATACCACCCAAATTAATCTCAAGATAACACCATTATAACCTATAAGTAATGACAACTCCGGATTTTTCCAGTTGTTTTAGTGCAAATAAGAGTAAATTGCATAAAATAAATGTAATTTGGGCTCATTGCTGTCTGATGTTTAGTCCTGGGTCTCAGTGTGTGTTCTGTTCACTTCTCGGACTGAAACAGTGGACAAATTAGAGCTAGCAATTATTTTGATTAAACAATTGCAGTCCTCTATGTAATTCATACTGCAGGCCAGATTAGACCCTCTGGTCGGCCAGTTTTGGCCTGCAGGCCTTATGTTTGACACCAGTGATCTACAAGATCTGGGTTTAGCAATGGTGCAGCAGATTCGTTTTTTAGGATTAACACCAGAATATATACATCAGTTCTCACGGATTATATGAAAAGTCTGAATAAAGCAGAATGTGTCTTCTTGATTGAAGTTCATTTGTATGTGAAACATGGTAACTTCATAACTCTTCACCCAGTGCTGTACTATGGCTGTGTTTTCCATGAGTCCAGATACCTAAAGGAAAATAACCCGACATCAAATAGAAAGTTTATGCAGTCATGTGAAGATTATATAGGTGTTTCTCACTTTTTGACTGCTAATTAAGCTAATATTCAATGAGGAAACTTACATTAAAAATACTCCCCCTCATTTTACTCATTAGTCAAACACATCAACAACAACAACAACAAAATTGTGTATCTCACTGCACCCTGCACGTAGACATGATTTACAAAAATAATAAGTAAAAAAGTACTGTTGTTCCTGTTCCACATGTTTTTCCCCTTGTTGCTCCTTTGATTTTGTTTTCTTTTAATGTGGCATTATTTAAGCATTGGTAGGAAGATTTTTTGCCTGAGTCATAACATAATCTCAGACTGTATTATGAAAGGAATTGTTCAGTTGTTGAAAGTCAGGGTTACTGGACTTAAAGTCCTTGAGTGACTGATAATATTAATAGCACAAATGTATAAAGAATTTGCTGTTGTGACTACTTATTCTACTCTTATTCTTGCTTTAAGCTATGAAAATGCCATTGGCTTCCATGTATTATTCTAGGACACTTCACTAGGATCCAGGTAGAATGATGTGTTGTCTGGGCAGCAGAGCATCCTGACATCACTGTACCTCACCCACACCGATGTTATGTTGTTTTTGGCACAGAGCGTTACCTGAAGATGAAGCAGATGAGTGAAGCCCAGAGCTCTCATCCTACTGCCTTCATGAACCAGCTGATGAAGCTTTCTAACAACAGCCAGGTAGCCCAATTTCACACACTGGTTAAATAGTATTCACTTAGCCCAGACACAGGTTTGTTGTTGCTGCTGTTTCTTTTTTGTCCTCTTCAGGATTTTCAGGAGCTCAACCAGTTTATTGATTCATTTGTTCATTCATTGAGGGTCTTTCTTTAAATGTGGCACAAATATTCATAGATTTTAGCGGAACTGTGACAAGATTCACTTTGACACATAAAAGGTCAAAAGACAAAGAATTTAAATTAAATTAAATTGAATTAAATTAAATTAAATTAAATTATTATTTTTTAAAGAACTACAGAACTGCATAAATAATTAAAAAGTTAGCATCCAATCAGATAAACTAAATTCTCTGTCAGATAAAGTATGGCAGCAGTCTAATGATAAAACATAATGATAACTCATAATAAAACAATTTCTGGAGTTGATGTGTGACACTCAGCTTCTCTGCCCTCTCAGCCAGTGCTGGGACAGCAGCCATCGGTGCTAAGCAGCTTGGACCAGGCGTCCACCCTGCTGGATGTCTCTGCCCAGGCACTTGAGGTCACCCAACAAGAGGGACTGCAGCCAGCAGACATGGTGTCCCTTATCCAGCTGTTGTCTCTGGCCGCTGACGTCCCCGCACAGCTGCTCAACCAAGTCACCAACCAAAGCCAGGGCGACTTCCAGGAGCTCAGCCAGAACTTCATCAGTGTGGCCGACGGCGTCATCAGTGAAGACAACGCCCTCAAGTGGCAGATCATCAAAGAGGTAGTGCACCCAGCGCAGCACGGCTAATCCTTACTGCTGTTCTTCTCCTCGGAATTTCCATATTTTACATACATGCAGTTTATGTATTTTCACCTGATTTCCAAACTCTAGTGTAAATTGGAGAATGCAGTTTTCATCATTGATCCAGTCAAAAAAGTAAATAATTAAATTGTCATCAGTAAAGGATTGTCATCTTTTTATAAGTTGAAAAAGTGTAGACACATTTTCCTTTTCACTCTTGATCCAATGTGCTGCCATTAAGGTCGTGCAAGCCTGTTTAGTTGATGGGTAATGGCCATAGTACAGATGTTTTTGTTTTTCCTAGACTGTATGTTTTAATTATAACAGTTAACAATATACACTTACAACTTTGTTTGTTACCCTTAGCGAAACTACTGGAGAATCATCCAGCAGTACTGGTATAAGCCCTGCCTTGGTGAATGCTAAAATGTTCCAACTGTGTCCTTTGTCCTTTAAACAGTTCGCCCGAATTTGCAATGCAGCTCTCCAGCCCAAACCTTGAAAAGCACAGATTTATACAACTGCTTTCAAGGCCTGAATAGCACTTTCTGTGACGAGTTAACTGACCTTGATATGTAAAATTGATAGAGTGTCTGTTTAGCTGAGGGCCTTAAAATGTTGCATCAGCATGATTATTATGTATTACCGTAGTGAATGCAGATGCTTCAATATGGAGCATGAGGGCTCGCTCAGTGGTTTGACGAGGATGTGAGGCGCGTACAGCGAGAATCAGAATCTATGGTGTGTGATAAGTTTTCAGTGAAGGTAGGAGACACACTCAGTGCAGTTACATGTCGTGTGTTGGTTGATGGTTCCTCATTTGAAGGTGTTGTACAGTCTTATGTCCTGAGGGCCAAACGTTCTCCTCAGTCTGTCCGTGGGTCAGGACAGAGACAGCAGCCTGTCACTGAGCGAGCTTCTCTGTCTGGTTATGGTGTCATGTAAAGGGTGGTGGACATTGTTCATGATGGACCAGAGTTTGTTCAAGCTACTTGTCTCTGCCACCGATGTCAGGGACCCTACCACAGAACCGCTGTCCAGCTGAGGTTCCCTTCTTCTTAGTCCTGCCTCCCCAGCTCACCACAATGTAGAAGAGGGCACAAGCGGCAAAAGTCTGGTAGAACATGTCCAGCAGCTTCCTGCAGGTATTAAACGATTTTAGCCTCCTGAGGAAATAGAGACTGCTCTGACCCATTTTGTATATTGAGTCTATGTTAGCTGTCCTTTTCCAGTTTGTGATCCAGCTGTAGACCCCAGGTACTTATAGGTCTGAACCACCCCTACACACTCCCAGGCTGCAGGTGAAGCCTAGATCTCTGGAGCTCCACTACCTTCTCTTTGGTTTTAGCTGTGTCGATCAGATGGTGCTTCACTCCGCACCACGGGACGAAGTTGTTCACCTGATTCTTGTATCAGATCCACTCCTGACACATCCCACAATTGCAGTGTCATCTTCTGCATATGACATAACTCTGTCTTGTATTTGAAGTCCGGGGTGTACAGGGTGTATATAGCTATAGCACTGTCCTGATCCATGATGGGATAGTTCATGTTAAATGAGGATTTTGTTTTTTTGTATTTTTGTAAAAAGAGAGCCTTGGCATAAGCCTATTCATGTTTAGAAGAATTGTGGTTGTTGTTGCCCCAGTGCTACACCGATCTAGAGAAACAACAATGGGACTTAAGGTAAGTGGGTAGGCTGCTGGCTTGTTTTTGTTTTTTGTTTTTCATTTCTAAACCCCTAGAGGGCAATATACCTCTACGTACAGTCATCAAGCCCTGATCATCAGCACAGTAATAACAAGCATAGGTGACAAATGCAAAATTTAACGTAGCTATAACTATCCAATTTTCTTTCAATTTTGGATGTTTACATCCATGATTATAGCTACGGCAACCTGATTCAGTTCATAGTTTGTACGATGCATATTTTTCAAACTCTTATTACCAAGTTTGTTTGTTTTCTTCACTTCTACTTCTGCACTATCGATGTGTGTGAAGTGTGTGATGTGTATGGAGGTTGCCTTATGACAAGGGCTGTGTTTCTCTCAGCGCTTTGCCTCCCCCCTCCAGGCCTCTCAGCGCTCCAAGGCCACCTCCACACAGATTCAATGGATGAGACGCAATCTGAAAAACTGTAGCTGCACTCATCCACAAACCTCCCTCGCTCTGCCCCTAGCTCTGTCTCCAAGGCTCAGCTCTTAGATGGGCATATTGAAATCAGAATGCAGGGTTTCTAAACAGACAATGGCAAAATCTATGATTGTACTCTGTATTATAGACCTACCTATTGAGCCGTGTGTGCCCTCTTCAGCTAAACTGTGTAGACTCTGCCAAAACAGTTATTGGCACTGAAAGCATTTTCTGTGCGGCAATGAATGATCATTTTGAAGTGGACCTTTATAGTTTTCACAAATGCACTGAGCAGGGCAGAGCGGGTGAGCTTTGCTGCTGCTGAGACATCAGTGCTCTGTGTGTTTTAGGTGGTGAATGGCCCCATGGACGTGGTCAAGAGTATTGACCGGATGGTGACCAGTCTGAGCCCTCGCTTGATGGCAGAGACCAATCACCTGACCATTCACAGCCCCAACATCAGTGAGTCACATGCACGCAAACACAGACATGTCGCAGAAAAAAGGGGAAGCGAATTTCGATATGAAAAGGTTGGCCACGTTTTATCCAGGATCTGGGCTCATCGTTATGTATTATGTAACAACTGACCTTCAAAACACATTCATCGATGAGGACGGGAAGAGATTTTTTTGCTGATGCTCACATCCACATTTTATAAAACGATTCTGTGATTATATTAATTTTATCACCATCAACCTTTTGGGCTTCTGTTCGTACTCATCGTTCACACTATGTATGTCTGCTAACTGTCAGATCAAACCCACATGAGACCTGCTTAGATGTGTCAGCAATGTTAGGAGGCCAGGAGAAACTATAGCTAGAGCTAGAAACTATAACTATCTGCAATCTCCTGAAATCAAGATGCATTTCAAAAAAACTCCTTGAAAAAAAAGGACCTACAGTGTTACCAGCACCAGACCAATTATTGTAATCAGTCCTGTATTGTAATCAAAGTCTCTCTTTAGTCATACAGAGCTCCAATAAACCAAACAATTGCCAAGATACATGGGATATCCATACTTTGACAAAAATGCTTTTCTCAAAGTTTGGTGATGAGATCATTATCCATTGTGGATTTTATCGCTGTGGCTCTCACAATTAGTTGTGTTAATAACACAAACTGTAAAACAAAGGTATGGGGGGTTATGTTAATGTGTTTATACACATGTTAATACACATTAACATTAATATATTTTAGTAAAGGAATTAATAAAGTGAGAAGACAATGTTTGAAATAAATAATGAATATTTGAGTCTGTGTATCATTTGAATAACTTAATACTGAATGCAAGATGATAATACTAATGTATATTTATAAATATAATATAGAACACATAGAGTAGATAGGGGGGTCGCCACTTAATCTCCCCATCAATTTTGGGGTCCTTGGCCTGAAAAACGTTGAAGACCCCTGCTGTAAATGATGAATGACACAAGAAATGCTAGTAAAACTGGCAGTAAAAGAAAGAATCATCCAAACTGTGATCGTTTCAAGCATCCATCACAGTTCACAGCCAGTCCTCTTGGTTCAACGCTGATCAGCACAGTCTTTACTGTTGTGCAGTTGAGAATTTTGAGGAATTTTTTTTGAGGAATAATAATGGGTAAATTTCTGGGGCGCTCACTTTTCAAACCTACACGAATGAAAAAATCTTCATGTAAACATATGTCTTCCAGCAGGTGCATGGGACATAGAATGACTTCCTATGTGCTGCACACCGTTAGAGTTTGATCAACAAAATGAGGGCTTAAGTCCCATCACAACCATTAACAAATGTCAGTGGGAAGACAATATGCTGAACTGAATAACCTTGATCTGCACACAAAGTTACAGATTATTATATGCAGTTTACGTTACTTCTGCCAGAATGCATCTCCATCATAATCTCTGAGCTCACAGTTTACTGGTGTGATTTTGAAAAGAATGCTAAGGGACATAGGTCTTATGTTTCATTTATTCGACTGCCATACATAAGGAAGCAAAATAGTAAAACAAATAAAATAGTTACATCCAGTATTAATGACTACTAAAAAACAGTTAATGGAACTTCTAAAACGTCAGTTTCAGGGGCAAGGTTCGTTCGAAGCTACCCAAACTGTCCTTATCTCTGCATTGTTCCTGAGGATGTAGCAAGGAGAATATCTACTAGATTCCTGTGACAGAATAAAGCACTGGCTTCTTACAGAAATATGCCAAAGTTTCCATGGTAACAGTGTTTCAGCTCAGGTTAATCCATTTTAGCGGAAATTCAGACCATTGCCATTGTTTTGATTGAGTTTGGTTATTCAAAATTAAAAACGTGGGAAGCACAGAAAAAAAATATAAAAACAGAAGACAAACAGGATTGTGGGAAAAGACATCTTTGCTACATGCAATTCTTAAATTGTTGATAAAACAGTAAATACCAAAGGGTAACTCACCTTTGAATTGATATAGTCTTAGATCAAGCTCATTGTATCCACTAAACAATAAAGTTAATCAAACAAGACAAAACCACACATTTAAAAATCAAACTGAAGACAGCTTATGTTAGATTTTGGTTGAGAGAGAGAAAAAAAGTTGATTTCTTATTTTTCATCTATAGAGCTTATTACAACTGCGTTTTAATTTAAAGTCTGGCCTTAAATATGACATTTCTAAATAGATTTCACTGAGTAACATCATGACTGTGATGGGTAGGATTGTATTTCTACTGGCAGCTCAACTTATGATTGGCAAAACTTTAACAAAGTAACTGTAAAGGAGTAGTCCCTGAGCCCTAATGTTAGTAACATTATTTTTAAAACTGCTATTTGGAATTACATGTAGGCTATCTAACATTATTCATTCACTTCATGTGACATAATGTTTACAGCTAATCCGCAACTAAATCAAAACAACTCAACTTTATCAGACTGATTACCAATCTCAAGCACGGCATAAGCCACTACAGTTCTGTAATACATACTGAACTATTTGAATGTAAAGCATGCAGTCTGTGAAAACCACCCTTTTGAGTTTTCATTTTTTCACCTGTGCTCCACAGCAGCCAGGAGCATGTATTTATTTAGATATATTTGTTTAGTCGATTTATTTCGGTCTTTTAAAAACAAGTACAATAAACAAAGTACAAAAGTACAGATACAAAACAAAACAGAAAAAGGTGTAGGATGAAGCATCATTTTATTCTGCCTACCCTTCTTAAATTAACAGTTTTCTTTCACACATTGTACTTCCAGCAGTTTATGAGCTCACTGGTGTTATTAATTCAGTTTTATATTTATATTTAAATTAGTTTTAAATCTGTTAAGTGATCTCCTTTAATTGTATTGTTGTATGTTTTGTAAGAAACAGTAACAAATCTAACAGGAAATATATATATATATATATATATATATATATATATATATATATATATATATATACATATATATATATATAGAGAGAGAGAGAGCAAAATAGAATTATAAAGACATCCTGTATTTATAGTGTGGTGGTGATTAAATTTGCTAAAATTGGTAATTAGTTGTGTTATTTCTGACACCTCACACAGCATGGTTCTCATTTGTCATGTTTCTGCACCACTTGCAAATGCAGATCATCCCTTATTTCAAAAACTCGTCAGATCAACACATATTGCAATGCACTCTATTCTGGATTCAGAACAGAAGAAGTATCCACTTAGTTTTCAAATTCTTTCTGAAACTGAACTGAAACTCTCTTTTTGCTCTTTATTATCCTCTCCTTTTCAGAACTGCAGGTGCAGCAGCAGAGGCTTCAGGAAGGATCCAAAGGACCCCTCTTCTGTGGGCCCGAGACAGAAGAACACACCAGCCTAGACTGTATTTCAGTTCCACATCAGAAGATACAGGATCTCCATAACAACGGTGGGAGATAGCTACAAAAACAATCATAACAATCACTCGCTCCGCTTTCTCTTACAGCAAGCACTTATCCAGTGTTAGGATTTGCAAGTGAATGCAGTGGACAATGCAATAACGACAGACTTGTGAATGTGTGGCATTCACCTGCTTAGACTCCCAAGGTCGTACAGTAAAATGCACACAGAGGTTGATGGGTTTTGCAACAAGTCTCCGATGCGAACAAGTGACCTTAATGAAGTACATTGCTCTTAATATTGTTTTTCTTTGTCTGTCTCTTGCAAGTGGCAGTAGCATTAATCTTGTTGTTATGTTGAATACACAGGCTTCCAGAAGCTGACATTGGTCAACACGTGGTATGGATCCCTGCGACCTCTTTTCAATCCTGAGGAGAACATAACCATGGAGCCCACTGTCACTGACGGCAGCCAGAGGTAAAATACAAATACAGATAGTAGGACAGTCTGCAAATGACTTGTGAGCTTAAGGACTAATGAACTACATATTATTGTTTTGCATATTCTGTGAATATGTAATATAAACAAAACTATGTCTAAAATATTGTTAAACTTAGTGGTTTACAAATATTTTGTAATAGTGTTTTTATTTTAAAAATATGTTTGATATGTCACTCTATATTGGTTATGGCATTTTAGGATATTGGCTTTCGCTCTGAGGCAAGTCAAATGAAGATAGATTAGATTAAAAATACTTTAAAGTTCACATTTGTTGACACGAATTCCATTTAAAAAGTGGGAAACTGCTCCAATATGATATGAAAGGTATTAACCATGCACACTGAATGTGTCGTTCTATATACGACGCCAATGTCATTTTCTTTTAGCCTACAATTAGCCTACCGCTATCTTATTTTGTCTAATTATGAGGATCTGACAATAGGTGGTTGGTGAATGAAGCCTTTGCATCTAAGATTTCCTAAAAAAAAATATTAGGGATAATAATCAAGATAATAGGACTAGTACACATAATCTAGAACCCCTGTGTGAACATAACACAGTTGGTAACTGACAGACGATCATGTTTGGTTGTAGCTTGCTCCTTGTTTTCATTCCTGTAACTTACAAATTTGTGTACATAACCAGGTATGTGGGCACTGTCCTGGGCTCTTCTGTTATCTCCACCACAGTGCTGGGTGACGACCAGCCGGTTAGCATGGCCGTACGCTTCCAGCTCCAGCACAGAGTGCAGGTTTCACAAAATACATCTCATCTATTCTTGAAATTAAATCACATTGAAATATCTGCTGTTTCCTTTTTCAATTGAATGTCATGCGCATCAGTGATTCTATATTTCCAACAGAACCACGCTGGTACCATGTATGATCCAGTGTGCGCCTTCTGGGATTTTGATCTCATGTAAGTACAGAAGGATTCTGATAAGCATGGGCAGTTCGGATTTCTCAGATTCCTCTGGAATAGCACAGCTAAACTTGTTTCATATGAAAAAATGTGATACATGCTGAAAAAACTTTTAGAAATGACAATATTTTAATACTGCGCATTCCTGTGGGTATGTACATCTGTAAGTATGCGCTGTTTGTGTCTAACTAGACCAGACGCTGGAGGATGGTGGAATACCAAGGGCTGTGAAGTTGTGTCCAAACAGTATGGATCCACGGTTTGCTACTGCAACCACACAACCAATTTTGCACTGCTGCTGCAGGTTTACGAAACCCAGGTAACATTCCACTCTGCCGTTACAACAGTGGATTTTGTGTAGGCTTCCATCTTGAGTATGTGCTGCTATTTATACAGCATGCCCTGCGTTTGTGTGTTTCTGTTAGCTGAGTCCGGAGAACGAAAAAGCTCTGCAGGTGCTGACGTTCATCGGCTGTGGAGTATCTATGTGTGGCCTCCTCTTCACCTTCATCCTCTTCATCGCTGTGGGGTGAGTCACAAATGTCACAGAGTGTACTCTGTAAAGCATCAAGGGTGAAAAGCACTTTTTGAAAAAAAAAAAAAAACTGCCTGATTCACATCAATAAATGAAAAAGAAAAACTGGACACTGTACTCTGTAAATGTGCGAAAAGCACCACAGTGAAACATTTTTATACATATATATATATATATATATATATCTCCTGAAAACTACTGTGAGAGCTCACCTATTATATGCTGTGTGTACTTTCATGTGTACGTTTCTGTGCAGCGTCCCTAAATCAGACCGTACCACTGTCCATAAAAACCTGATAGTTGCTCTGGGCGTTGCTGAGCTGTTGCTGATGTGCAGCGACTGGGCATCTGAAAATGAGGTGAGTCTCAACACATGACACATTTGCAAAGTGTTTTAGTTGGAATGAAAACTAATACAATTATCAACTAGACTTACGTAAAAACATCACGTGGTGTGCTGTATGTCAATAAAATACAACACTTCACAAACTGCACTTACTGTAAAAAGGCACACGTTTCACTTGATTTAAATCTTCAACATCATTGGCTCTGATGAAAACTGCAGGATGTGGCTAGCTGGATTTTAAGTCAGTGAAAGCTTTTTAATATTTTAAGGCTGCGCTAATCATTATTTTTTATTTCCACACTGGATCAAATGACTATAAGCCTCTTTCCGTTCATTCTTTTCTTTGTATGCTCCACAAAACATTAAGATGAGCCTGTTTCATTACAGTGAGGACACGTACAATTTCCTTCTGTGCTCCTTTATAATGATAATTATTAATAATCATGATCCATGTTGCAATGATGACAATAATAACTTTTTTTGTATAGTAATTTTTGTGTAAGAGCTTCAAAACAACAGGAAACAGAAAGAGACCCATATAAATGCAAATACACCACATATACCAACATAGCTACGTTTGCTGTGTTCAAGGACACCCTGTAAAGTCGCATGTCGATTAAAATGCACAGCACAATATTAGGCTTAAAGATCAACCACTTTAAAATGCTGTTCAAATAAAATAAATAAAGAGTTGACACAACAATTAAAAGATGTGTTTTCGTCTTCACTTAGCTCACCCCGGATAGTTTGAGGAATGCTGTTAAAAGCATCTTCAATTTTCTTTTCACTTTGTTTTTGACGGTCTTATAAAGCAACAGGACAATCATAATCTTAATGAGCACAAGGGGGTGAAGAGAGAAAGAAATTTTGCGGTGTGTGCTTCATCTAAACCAAAATTACTTTCTGTTTTGAGCCAGTGGAGCTGGGCCACTGTTTTTGGTTGGTTTAAGAGTTTAGCAAGTTTGGAATGAGTTGAAGCCTCTCAGTAAACACCTTAGAATGTGCACAGTAGTAATCTGACATGGTGTAGATGAATCCATTGATTAACTTTTCAGATAAAAGTCTTTCAGTCTTGGAACCAACTGAAATTGTAAGCTTCTAAGTTGCTATTCATCCTGTGAGTGAATCTAAACTATGTATGTCCTCAGGCTTAACTATTGAAGTCAGTGCAACATATATTTTAATGACTGGTAATTAATGGGGACCTTTCACTTGAATTGAGGAAATTACAAGTCTCTAGAGGAGGAGAATAAATGACTCTACAGCTCAGTTAACTAATAGTGAAATCACTTCCATCCAGAGACGTAGTGATCACTGCGTCCATCTTTAATCCTGCAGGTTGCATGCTTCTTAGTCACGGCGCTCCTCCACCTCTTCTTCATGGCCTCCTTCTCCTGGATGCTGGTGGAAGGTTTGCTGCTTTGGAGCAAAGTCGTGTCCGTTAACATCAGCGAGGACCGCAGGATGAAGCTCTACTACATCATTGGCTGGGGTAAACTCTCATCACTCCTTGTCAAAATTCGATTTGATTTGTGACTTAGATCAAGAGTATGGATTTAAAGAGAAACTGATCCAAAAACTGACAGTATTTGACAGTCATTATTGTAACTAATACTGGTTTATATGCTAATAATTAAGGAAATAAAAATGAAAGATTATGTTTTCACATAATCAGGATTGCATACACCACATTCCTGCATCATGATACAATATGTCCTATTGCCTGATGAACTGGTTTATAATATTAAGCTACATGTCCACAAATACTTTTAATAACGAGATGCCACAGTTAAAGCAGAAACATCTTAGTGTCTCTTGATGCAATCTTTTATACATGCAAAAAAGACATATCCACCAAACTGTTTAAAACAGTTTTTAATGTAAAAATAAATTAGCATTCATGTGGACTTGTTTCTTTTAACGTTTAACAAAACGCAACTGGCATTAGACAAATATGCATGTGTTTTCCAAAAATCAGAGGCTTGCCTCTTGCACCGCCTCTGCAACATTTAGTTTGAATCATCAAAACAAGCAGTGATCTTTGACAAGCTGTTGTCGTTGTCAAATCCGGATTAGGAACAACAATCACATAACAAGACGGGAAAAAAAAGTCTGCTAGTTTGCTTGAAGGAGGTAGCACAAAAGCGTTCATATTTATAGTTAATGTGAGGTCAGACATCCCAAATGAAGTGTGTTGTGTGTAGAAGCTATTTTAAATTACCTAGTTCATCTGAGGCTTTCCCTCAGATAAAATGTTAGAGTTCATGAGGGGACACTGGTTGAGGAGGGCAGAGACAGGCGGCTGCACGTGGCCTTAGTGGCTCATTCTGGAAAATTAAGTCAAACTGAAAGCTGAGATAATTTCAGATCCTTCCTCGAAATATTCAGTAACAATTTTACAAATATGGGCAATTTTACAATGTTGATTAGATTTGAAAAAACATCTAAACTGGGGATCTTTACTTGTGCCTAGTGAAAACTGCAAATTATTGAAGAAATTACATGCAACCATTGACTTTAATGTAAATAATATCAAGTGGCCTATTCAAAGTAAAAGGTGGGTTTTCTCTTATATGGCTTGTATTTATATAATGCTTCTCCACCTATTGGTACTTAAAGCACTTTCCAGTCGCAATGTCACATTTACCCACTTGTTCACACAAGCGCACACACATGACGAGGTTCAGTGTCTTTCTCAAGGACACATCGGCATGTGGTTAATATGCCAGGGATGGGCTGCAGCCACACCCTAAATGCTGCGAGGCATCAGATGGCTCAAAGAAGAACTGTCAACTGCAGTTAGTCAGTCCCGTCACAACCAGGGTCTCCAAACCACTTCTCAGGCCCAAGCCCACAATGAAACATGTTATTGGGAATATTCACTTTGGGAATGTGTTGCTACTCTTACACTGATTCCATTCTGACCAAGGACAAGTAGCACTCCATTCTTCGGGGACTTGCTACACCCTCTGGTTTCTTTGTGGGAAGGATCCATAGAGCAGCAAGACAATGAGCCCAAACACACCTCAGTGCTTTGAAGAAAGAAGACTACGGAGTACTGAACATCATGGTCTTCCTCCACAGTCACCTGGCCTCCACACCACAGAACATTTAGTTTGGAAACAGCCGAACATTCCTGGCACCACAAGATGCTCTTTGGAACATTCTCAGATCATGTTGAGATAACACGACTACAGGGCTAACGGATTACAACTAACGTGGACCGTGTGAAACTAGATTCTGAAATCCATGGATGCTTTTCGCAGATTTGTCTTTTTTTCAGTGGTAAACTGATATTTTCATTTGTAATGCTAATCTGTGTAAAGTAAGAGGAATGAAGTCACTTACCGTCGCAGACAGCAGCCATGGCATCTGTTAAATTTGACCCTTTCTACCCTGGTGTCCCCAGTGCCAAGAACAAGCTGTGCCATGCACTTCCACCCTTAGAAAATTCAGATGAAGCAAGATGTGATGCTGCAAAGCCCGTTTCTCTTCAGAATAATTCATTTCACGTTCTGTTGCAGTGTGTCAAAAGCTTACCATCTACACTGTTTCTGGATCGTTCTATATTCAACTGATTGCTCAATTTAGATAAAACAACTATATGTGAACTACTGCATTTCTATTTTGGCTACATTTTCTTGCCAAACTTGCAGTGGTGACAAGCTAAGTGCCGAGTCACTAAATCCTTTTAAAATAGTAAAATTAAATTTAATTTGTTGAAATTGTTCCACAACAATTTACAGAACCATGAGCCTTATGTCCCCACAGCAAGCCAAAGACACAAGGAAAGACTGCCTTTTAGCACAAACCAGTTCATATGATGGGACACATCGTCCAGAGACCAAGCAGGCAGGAACAGACCTGGGACATAGACGGAAGGAGAATGAGTGCCTACTCCAAATGCATTTGGTGGGATGCGGGCTATGTCTATTCCTTGCACCCAAACTGCAAATTAGGGTTTCCACTATGGTATAGAAAGTCACCAAGATAAAAGACTGGTGCAGTGAAACTCAAGCTGCGTTCCACAATCTACATCAACACCAAACAGATGTTGCTTAACCTTTGTCTTCTTTTGAGACTGCTAGTTATTTTCAACATTATAAAATTAATCTAATCACAGTTTATTGATATTAACTTGTATCATCACTTTAAAAAAAAAATGTGTGTGGTGTTGTGTTTTACTGCAGCCTTAACCCATTTTCTTTAAAGAAAAAAACATCCTGCAGCTGCTACTGTTCATGTGCCCAAATCCATCTGTGAGCGCTGGGTGTTTTGTCGCATGATGGGTTGAGAACACAGTGTGACTATTTAATATAAACACCCAGTCTTCAGGTGTTCCTCTCATCTCCCCGCGCAGATGTGCCGAATGTTACCCTTCAGACTAAACAGGCGCAGAGGACAAAATAGTCGCCCCTGCCGCAGCCACTGTTGCACAAACACGTCTCTAAACATGCTGCTGATTTTGCTGTCACAACACCGCCACATTTCATTCGCTTTTATTGAACTGTTTTCCAGGACTTCCTGTCCTGATAGTTGGCGTAACATTGGCGATATCAGCGGACAAGTACAAGGCAGACGATCACTGCTGGCTCAGCGTGAAGACCGACACAATCTGGGCCTTTGTGGGACCTGTTGTATTTGTCTTGGCGGTACGTAATCTTACTTTGCCCGAGTGCATGTCCTCACATTTTTATAACTACTGTGTTAATGGCAGATGCAGCTGTGTCAACTAATGGGCCTGTTTGAACAACCTTTTGTCTTGAAAGATAACCCGTGTGTGTTTTATGGCGTTTGTGATGGCTTTTTAAAATATTTCCTTTATTTGAAGTGTTAAGGAAGCTATATTTATAGTAGTGGAAAGTATCAATGTATTAGTGGAAAGAATAATACTGCTCTGAGAATATCATTAAATATTTGTATAGATATTAAAATATTAAAGGTTGTACACTTGACACTTAAGTCATTAATAATTAATATTGTCCTCATTATTGGTGTATAATTTAACCAACTCATGTTTCACTAATCAGAGATTCACCCATCATAATCATCTAATACATGCAGTGAATTTTAAACATAGTTGGGTTAGTAGTTCTTGTTCTTCATGAGATTGTGTATTGTCAATGTTTCAGTCTCCAACACGGCAGATATGTGGTAGTACTCATAGAATAGTCCATCAAAAAGACGCGTTTGATGTGCATATAAGTAGCGGAATTAATATTTTCCTCATTAAGGTGTATTGTTTAACCTATCCACATCTCATCCTTCAGTAATCATCACTACTACGTGCTAGGAGTTTTACGCATAGCTGAGTTTATTTATGAGAGGAATCCGCTCTTAGAGTGGTGTATGAGATGCACAGTGACATACAGTGATCTCATGTTTATCCAAAAGCAGCTTTTCCTTTCGATGCTTTCTTTACATTCTGTTTTTACAGAGCAGTGACAACACAGTAAATAATGTTCATCTCTGAATACTGTGTGATGTGATTTCCTACATCCTGGGCAAGAGGGTAACATCTCCGTCCTCTTCATGTGAGCTTGAGGCCAAGTGGCTCTGCCCGGCTCGTGTTTGCCGGAGGCCGTACTGATGCTGTTGTCCTCTGCCTGCAGGTCAACGCAGTTGTGCTGTGTCGGGTTGTCATGGTGACCGTTTCCAGTGCTCGGCGCCGTTCCAAGATGCTCAGTCCAAGCTCGGCATCAAAGATGCAGACCTTTGACCTCACCTGGTGAGATACGACGGCTTCTCTAGCTCTCTCTGTCGCTCTCTCTCCTCTTGCTCTTGTTTATGAATCTTTTTTTTTTCTATCGCTCGCCCACGCTCTCTCTCACACTCTCCCTGTCTCTCTCCCTTACATACAGGCTTACTATTTTCTTTTTGGTTGAGCAGCCCATAGTCAATAAAGACAGTGTGAGAGATTGGGAGTTTTCTGTGGGAGCTGCAAGGGCTTATCAGCTTAACACCTGGTCCCAGCACAACTGTGTGTCTGTGCATGAAGGCCTGGGCGTGTGTGCGTGTACAACACACGTTTGGGTCTGTCTTTGCTTAAAACTTTGTTCCATCACGAGCATGTTCATGTTGTAGCATCCATTCCCCACTGTTCAATACAGTGAAAATAGAAGCAACAAATTCAAACTTTCAAACTATTTCTAATCACTGAGAATCTGTCTGAAAGCATATTTTGTAACACACACACATTCCTCATTCTTGTTAAAGGGATTTCCCAAAAATGAATTGTTCTGATACCCCATAGAATTATTTTCTATACATATTACAGTGGTACTACTAGGTTGTCTTTGAATGTTCTTCTTTTTAGTTTTGTTCTAACTAATCCCTGTTTGGTGCGCTGGTTAGTATTAGTGGCAGCAGGGCCGTGTGTGTGTGTCATTGAGTCCAGATAAACTGCTGTGTGTGTGTGTGTGTGAGTCACTGAGGTGTTTCTGATAGTTTAGACATTACCAGCCTCATCCTCACATTTGCAGTAGCTCATTACCAGACTCTCTTTTTTCCCTGCAGTCGCTCTGCGTCTGATTTACATATGTGCTGTGTGATTGCCAGTCCAATGCTGAACATCATTCTCTTTTCAGTGTGTCAGGTCTATTTATGTTGCCATGGTTACAGGTTGATAGTACACATATTTGTAGTAATTCCGCCTTAACATGATTGTGTGTGCAAGCTTGCGAGATTTCTAGCGGCATCGCATCAGATGCTTGCTGTGGCTCGGTGGATTTCTGATAAACCGCATATGGACGCACACACATACAGGTGAGATTGATTTTTTTTTTCTGGTAAAAACATGAAAGCAGAAGAGTTGTTGAATTTTTTAAATGGCATTCTTCAGTTGCGTGAGAAGCCCAAATGAAATTCCACTCACCCCTGCTGTATTTGGGTGGAAACAGAGACCTCAGACAAGTATATCTCAAAACAGGCTCAAATCAAACCAAACAATCTGTCTCTAGACACCACTGCATGTACTGTAAGTGAGGAACCAGGTTAAGTGACTCCTCACCTTAATGTAATGAACAACTTGCTGTCTGAACCGATTCACCCTGACATTATGTAGATAGTAGTGTGCTACAGACATTGTTAAGTGCTCAAATAAACAATTCAATAGAATATAATTGTAAAATACTACTAATTTCTCCTATGAGAAAGGTTTGACTAGAATCTCACATCTCTCATATTTTCATTTTCAGTAAACTGTCCTTCAACCTAGCATTCAGCAGCGCTCTTCTGTCCGTATTTCTATTTTTCATATTTGTCTAAGTGTGATGGAAATGCCACAACGCCGTCCCCCCTCTCGCCGTGCCTTCATTCCCTCACAAACAGACTGAAAGTAGATGTCTGTGCCAGCTCTAGAGTGTTACGTCAATTCAGGAGATTAGAGGGAAAACGACTTTCAAAAATAAAAGGGAAGAGAGTGCCTGCTTTGTCCTTGCAGACACAGTGCAGTCTGAAAACTCAATCTCTCTACCCAGGTGCAGCGGTGTGACAACAATGGTGGATTGAACAAAGGCAACCTTTTCTGCCTTGCCCCGCGAAATGGTTATTGGCCGTATAAGCTGCAGGATCATTGAAAGGATGATTGCAATGGAACAGGAGTATGGCTTTGGTAGGCGGTAAAATCTATAGCTGTGCAGAGATCTTTGATGACGATTCAAGGAGGAAATATCTGAGAAGAAAATGTCATCAAAATAACTTGAAAAATCCACTTTGCTGGGTCCTTCTGTCTGTCTTGCATGTTTTCTAACATAGTTGAAAAAGAAAGCAGAGCACTCAGGAATCAAACGGTGCCGCGACACAGCTCAAGGTTTTGTTTCAGCAGTCGGCAGTCTATCAGACCTGAATCTCTTTCATCTGTATATATGTGCATATTTGTACATGTATATGTGTGTATGTGTACGTCAAGCAGATGCTCAGTGCGTGCTTATATGGATCATGTACTACTATGTGTCTTTGTAGGGCCGTGACCCGTCCAGTTCTCATCTTGCTGCCAGTCCTGGGTCTGACCTGGCTGTGTGGAGTGCTGGTCCATCTGTCTGTCGTGGTCGCCTACGTCTTCATCGCTCTCAATTCCTTCCAGGTACACAAAGATACATCAGCCCGCCTAGTGGTGTTAGAATGGAGAAAACAATACCACAGTAGCTTGGATCACAAGAATGCCATCACGCAATACCAAAAGCTGCACCATGCGTGTTGATTGGTTCGTTTCAGCCATGACGTTTTAAGGCTGAGTGTAATAACTTGCTTCAAAAATCAGCTGGTATCAAGATTAAGTTTGAAACATGGATTAAAGTTTTGCACGGCACTATGTTACACCCATTAACCCAGTGGTTTTAAAAGATAAATACACACCATGATGCACCATGCCCGCATATTTTGGGCAGGGATCCTGACACGTTGGTTCCGCAAATGACCAAGTAAAATAAGTAAACTATCTGTTTCGGTCATTTCAGCAGCTTATAGCAAGAAAATGTACACCGAATAAGACTACTAATATTAAATAGCAAAATATATCATTTTTTTCTTTAAGTGATCGGAAACTAGAGGTCATTTAATTTCAGTAGCTGGAACTTTATAAAAGATGACTGCAGAGTACAGCACCATTGTAGGATGGGAGTAGAGTGAGGTAGAGCTTGGACCGCTGCAGCAAACAATGAACTCATTACCAATAAGCTCACCTCAGTTTACTGTTACTGTTATAGGCAAACCATTTGACACGACGGAAATAGAAAATAGTGCTGTCACGCTGCAAGGAAACAATTTTCAAACCATTTTAGCTTCAAGAGAACACCTCTTCTAATATGTTCCTACATTTTAATTAAAGACTGATATGTGATTTCTTTACTTGCATGGTTCCATATCCTCACAACTGTTGAGAATGTGTGTGTCATAACTCCGTTCTCATTTATTTCAATCCTATTAGTGTTTTCTAGTACTTTATAAATGGATTTTTTTTTTTTTTTTGCACACATTTCTCATTTTACATTTCGAACTGTGGATGTGTTCTCATGCACCTCTGTGTGCATGTGTGTTAGTGTGGGAGGCGGCAGCCGGTGCTTTGAACGACAGGACATACCACATCTACCTCCAGCTCTCCTCCCCTGATAAAAACAGCTCTCAGTTCCTCTCCTTCTGTCTTCCCATGTCTCCATACACTGTCCCTCTTTTTCTTATGCTTTTCTGTATATTTCTCTCTCTCTTTCTCTGTCTTTCTCTGACTCCTTGTCCCTCCTCACCCCTTCCAACCCTCTTTCCCTTTACTGGCTCTTCAATTAATCAAAATGAGCTAGCCCCTGGGTGACCCCCAGAGAGCTGCTAGTTAATTTAGATTTACTGCTGGGGGCAGATAACACTACAGTAGGAGTGCTTCCTCATGTAGGTAGGAGGATGACGCTGGACAAGATTATATTCTTCTGCTACAAAAAGACACAGCTAGTGAGGGATAACTGGGCAAAATGTCTTGCTGTTGATATGATCATACATTCTGAAAGTATACTCAGTGTTCACCTGTTTGATTAATACTCCAGTTTCAATGCTAAAGAGCAAAGTCTTTATGAAAAGGATGCACCAAAACTGTCTTTCTTGCAGCATGAACTGAGGCCCCATTCTTCTGCAGCTGCAGCAAAGTGGAGGACTGTGAAGACATAACACTCGGTCAACAGCGACTAGAGAGCTGCTTGAGGCACAGGAAGTTTGTCTCTACCCCTTTATAAATAACAAAACAACAAAAACACGGATGGAGTCACTGCTAGATTTATGCGCCTTAAAACGTCCTTCAGTAACATGAATAACAGTCCACATATCTGACTGTGTTACACTAACTGAGATTACGAACATAATCGGCTTGAACCTAATCAGAACACTTTGCTTCACATTAGTGCCTTAATCACATGATATGTGTAAACATAACTGCTTGATCTATCTGTTAACAAATAGTCGTTCAAGTCAAGTCGTGTCATGACAGGGAAAAAAACATTTGGAGATGCTGAAAGTTCAGGGAGCTGTTTCATGTCTTTAGTGACCTTAAATACCCTCATATGAGGCAGAATGTGCAGAGTTTCTGACAAGGATTTGAATTAAATTTCAATTATCATTGTGCACGTTACAATCGACGAATACCTTTCTATGCAATGAATTGTAAATATGTTTGAGGACTGTCCTCACTACAAAGCAAACAGAAACTCCACATCTACACGATCTACACTACCAGTCAAAAAACACACCTTCTCATTGAATTTGACTGGTAGTGTATGTGACCTCTTGGGAAGAGACTGAGCTGGAGTAAAATAAGATCAAATTCTAATATTTATATATCAAGAGAAGAATACAGATTACATTCAACATATTCATGATGAAAGGAAATAAACCATCATGGGAAAATCAGTGCAGTTTAACCATAGACTGTACAATATGTTTCTGGTGGGTGTTTAGGGTTAAGAAGGAACTGTGAGTCGAAGGTACACCTCGAAACTACAGATCTACACCTAATGTGGGAGTATTTACACAAACACTGTTAATGCATGCATATAGTGGTTTTCTGCATTCTACAGTCCATGGCCCTTCTTTCTTTCAGGGCTTTCAAAGAGGAAAAACATTAACAGCAATCTGAGTTTGTCCTCACTGATGATTCTCCTCCTTTCAGACTGCTCCTGAATATGTTTTTCTTTTTTTGGTTAGTTTGGAGCTCATTTTTCCTGATTGCCAGATGCAGTGAATTGATGCAACTATAATTATGTTTACTAAAAACTCCAAAGGCTCCATGGTGCTCCTCATTTCTGACTTTGTGTTGAATTTGTGTCCAACGCCGTTGTTCTCCTCTTCGGACAAACCAGTGGGTTGGCATAAAACACAGCCTCAGTGTGGGACAGACAGAGAAAAAAACTCAAACAGATTCCTGTGGCTTTTAGGGTTAATTCTTCTAGCATGTTATAGTTGGCACATAACTGGTGCAATGCCACAGTGTCACGGTCTAGAACTTGGAGTGACAGTGACGGAGTGTGTAGGTGTAAAACCCGATGGACGCTTCAGCTTTGTTCTGTTTACTTTCTGAATTAGCAGAATGGAATCCATACAAACATGATATTTCTCTGCTGCTACTTCTTCTGTGTGATGGTTGGAGGAAGGACCCACCTTTCTATATCCTAGCTTCTGGACATACAAAAGATCAGCAATCTGCGATTTCACAGCCAAATGTTAGTGGTAAAACATTCACTGTAGAAGAGACTTAGTGCTGTGCCCTGCTGCAGCACTTGCCAGGAGTAGAATACCGTACAAATAGAGAGATTTATTTTCCCATTATATGCCTCTCCCTTCATTGATAAGAGAAAAGTATAGTCTGACCGAGCTGACTGTGTAGCACTAAATGGACTTGATGAAGATCCATATTGTCAATAAACGTATGAATAGAATTCTTCTCCACACATGCTTCTTAATGTGCGTCTCTCCTCTCCATAGGGCCTGTATATCTTCTTGGTCTATGCTGTTTACAACAGTGAGGTAGGAAGACATTCAGTTCATTGTTAGTCCTACTGTCGCCTCTGCGGCAGAATGTCAGAGTGTATCTTTGTACAATACGTGAGGCTACCAGCCTTTTGGACAAACCAGTGGACTGCTTCTCATTTAGGTGAGGAATGCTATAAAGAGGATCAAAGAAAAGAGAAAAGCCTTATCTTTCACGGTGAGTGAGCAAAAAGAACACAGCAATGATCCGGTCAGTAAGGACAGAAAATAAACTCTCTCTTGGTACTGGAACTCAGACTCTGATTGGATTGTGATGTATTTTCAGAACTGCTCCCAGCCAACCAGCTTCCTACCTTCTCAGAGGGCCCCAATTACATCCTGGGGCCGCAGTCCACTGGCTCCCTCCAGCCCTGAGACCAGTGAGACCTCTGGACCCTCCAGCTCTACCTCCACTTCATTGGTCATCAAGAATGGTAGGCTGGTGTGATATGCTCCATACTCAAGGATGAGGATAGGGGGTAATTTGTACAGAATTACAGATAGTTTTAATGTAATATCTGAAGAAGAAGACAAGAGCAAGCTGGGACTGAAAGATGTGGAGTCCAAAGATTTGGAGCTTCCTCTAACACAGTAGTTCCCAACCTTTTTTCCTTGGATCATATTCTAGCTCTAAATTGCTAAATTTACAACCTAATATTTAATATGAGTTATGTATATATATATTTACTATATTTAAGTGCTTTGTTTGCAATTAGGATATATTCTCCTAACTTCATAAATTTACTCTCCATCTTTCTGACAACAGTGACTTCAATGAAAAAATGCCTTGATGAAATTTGGAAACTCTATATTCCAACTCAGAAATTTAGATGTTAGTTTGGAGAGAGAAAACTGCTTAGTCTAAATATTGATCTTTTTTTTTTAATCGCGAGCAGAGATGCGGCACAGTGCCGGAATACTTTAAGCCCTGCATATTGTCCCATATGTGGGGAGACACATGCAGTACTGGTTAAAAACTGGTGACTGGTGAAACAGGTGAAAACTGATGGTGAGCTCTGATCAGACAACCGTTGCTCTAACGGACCAACTACAATACATGTATATAACAAATAATCTTCCCCCATTTTCTCATTTGCATGGGGCCCATGGATTTCATTATTTAATGGTAAACAATCCTATTTTTATAGAGCACTTTTCTACCGATTGCTACTCAAAGCGCCTCACAGATCTACCCATTCCCTTACACAACCACACACACTTGCTCACACACCAGTGCCACAAAAAGGGAGCAACTGGCAGTTCAGTGTCCTGCTCAAGGACACTTCGGCATATGGCATGTTCCAGGGAACCCTTCGGTTCATGGACAAGCTGCTCTATCTACTGAGTCACAACCCCGTGTGGAAAAAAAAATAAATAAATAAAAAAAATTGGCAACTGGATAATCCTCCAACCAATCAGATTTGTTGTGAACAAATACAACTCCTCAACTCTCAGATACTGTTACTCTTCTTTCCATCACTGCATAAAGACCCGTCTAATCAACATGATCTTTGCTTACTTTGCGCTTACTTTTTTAGGTGGTAGCACTGGTGCTAGCAAGTTAAAAATTATAGTAGCACAAAGAAACAATTAATAGCACGCAGGTGGGCAGTTAACCTGTTTACTGGCAAAATTAATTGGATACTGATAAGGAATTCAGAAACACTGTTCAACTGTCTTTGAAACATCATATTTAAATACACAGGGCTCTCAAGTATTACACTTAGCTTGGAGTGACATTTTTTTTCTAGGGGGCAGAGGGTGAAGTGTGTTTGAAGATGATGTATTATGTGGTATGTTAATCTAATAATTGACTAATTCCTTTAAAAGGGCCAAAAGGGGCTCCTTGAACAGCACTGGTCATTTGGCTGCATTCATTAGCTCCTGTGTTTCTAGGACAGGGGTCTTCAAGGTTATTATTATCATCACCTTGCATTCAATTATTTAAATAACACACAGGTGCAAATAGTTTGTGTGTCGCAAGCGCCATTTTCGCGGTCGAAAATAGTTTGTTTACATTAGTACTCCATTCACAAATCTGCCACTTTAAGGAGCGCCGTAAATTTCACGGAGCAGCAGATGAACCGCTCAGGCCGTTAGTCGTGTCGGTAAGGGCAGAATGTCCCGGTACTTCGACTCACCGTAAAACCAACAGCAGCGAGACTGTGTGTTTTGTGTGTCATTTTACCGACCTGCCTCCTCGAGTCACCGCCCATCGAGAAGCGAACGTTATTTGTGTCGGTTAGTCTAAAACTGTTAAAAACTGTAATGTATGTTTAAACGCAGCTGTTTGTTGTCCCAGCCGAAGAGAATAGCGACTCGTTAAGACTCATTGCGCCATTTTATATCGCTAACATTAATGTTAACACGCTAAAAGGACAACAACAAAACAAAAGTGCAGCGTCGCGCAATGTAAACAGACTTTCCAATTGCCCGCTAACTCCACAATTCATTGTAGTTTTTGCCCGCCACGTCACCTTTTGAGCTTTATTGGCAGTTTCTTCTACTTTTTAGTGAAGATACCAACGCAACTCCTGGATATATATTTCTCGTCACACAGAATGATTTTTTACTAGCAAATGCGTCGCACTGTACAAGCCTGACTCAGATCTTTTTCTGGAGTAATATCAGTTCCTGCAACTTCAGACCAACCTTCGGCCTCTAAAAGTGTGATGTATACAGCATATAGAGCCATAACTTTAGCAAAAGAGTCCACGTTATGTCGTATGCCCTCTCTGTCTTGTTGGTCTTGGTTGTCTTTTCCATACGACCAGGTTTTATGCCATCAATAGCAATCTGCCCTGCTGACACCTGGCTATGATTAAATGATTTATTGTTCAGAAATACAAGGACGAACAAAGGACATATGTAAAAACACACACAAATGAATAGTAATAGTTTCCCGTCTGTGCATTTCATTAAACCTTCTTTGTATTGCACCTTGCTTCCATGAATTTGTTTTGGCCTTGCATAAACAAAAGTGTGGGTTTGAAAGACAAATGAAAACTTTAAATTCAATTAGGTGTGCATTTTTTTCCTTTCAGAAAGTTTCAGAAAGGAGAGCTTTGTGAGTTTCTCTTTGAGACCGGCATCGGGAAACCAAGTAAGCAACATGAATTCGTCATCACTGCACAGTGTTATGTATTATGGTCTATGACATTGGTTGAATATGTTTGCGTTGTGTGTTTTGTTTTACACAGGTGGTGCAACTGACTGGGTTCAAGCCATCAGGTACAAATCCTTCCTCACTCGATGATGTTCTTGAATCATTAGGGAGGTTGAATTATTTCCCCTGTGGTTTCACAGCAGCGCAAGCCACAAAAACACCACTACACATAAACATAGGGCATACAAAGAATACATATGAAAAGGTTCTATAAGCCATTTGGTCCAAGTCCTGACGGTAGCTTTGAAATGCACTGAGAGGGGAGAGATGGAGTCTGACGTGAAGTGAGGGATAGAGAGCAGCAATAATAATGAAAATGCAGAAGCGAAGACAGCATTGCAGAAGGTTAATAGTGAAGTGGTATGACTGAATTATAACCCAGGAGCTGTTTTGTTCTGCTGTGAACAGCAGTGATCGAATTACACGGTGAACAGCAGCCCTGATGCTCCACACTTTCCTTCCCTTTCAATCTATAGATAAAAATGAATGAACATACATTGAAAATCAAGACTCTTATTCATAATTTAACTGTTCCTCAGAGCTAAATGTCACAAATTCTGGTTAAACACTTGCGGCACAAAGCTTTTTGGGAGAAGGTGGAGGATGGAGGGGGATTAAGTAAATGGAGCTGAAATAAAGACAACATCAAGTTTTTGTGACGACATTTCACCAGTTGACTTTAGGTTTTCATGAGGAACGTTATTATTAGGTTACACCTGAAACTCACTGGTCTAGGGTCTGTTAATGACCAGATACTCACCTGCAGTTGTTTTGATGGGGCTGCGCAGTTAGTCTAACTAGTGTCTTTGGCATTCGTCTCCTCTTCTGCTGCGTGCATGCTTCTAGAATCCCCTCGCTACAGGAAACAATGAGAACCACCTCCTAGCTAACAACCCTACACACTGAAAATGGCAAGGTTTGAGACTGTGAATGGTTGTAAATATCTATATGTGTCAGGGACATTGCTGGATGATCGGTTTTCTGACACCGCCGTCGCATGTGATCTGATGTGTTCCACTTCACATGAGCTATCTCGAGTTACTGTGAGAGAAACAAGCAGGTAGCTAATCGTCAATAATATAGATTCAACAATCTCCAAAATCCAACTTTTCCCGGCAAGACTGGTTGTGATTCATTTATGCAACATTTTGTGACTTTGGCATAAAATCAACAAAACAAAAACGATTAACTCTTAACTACTGTCAAATCAACGTGTTTAGTGGCTTTAAAAAAAGAATCAGTTGTTTAAGTAAATCCTTGTCTGTGTTGTGAGGTTTTATTTTGCGTCTGTATCTTGAACCCTGGATCTCTGCCGTGCCGCTGGCACACTCAGAGATACTTACAGCGTCTCCTCCTGCAGGTGTGAAACAGCGCTCCAATGCCAAATAAAGCCCAGTGTTCACACGTTGTGCGATGAGTTTGGTCAATGCCATCGCCTATATGGGTCTGAAAAAAGAATGTCTGCGTATTGTTTGTGGCCTGAACCTTTCAAATCCCAGCATCCACCTGTGGCCTCTGTGCCTTGGCTGCTTCCCGTGTTGGGAGTGCATTGAGCTCCGCCTGCTTCCTCTTTAGCTGTGGTCAAACCACACTGCATATGCAGTATTTAAAACAGCCTTTTTTACAAAATAAGAAATAAGCATCTGCATTTATGCTCCCTGAAATTCCTCATTCGACATTTGACTGAATGAAGTGACCCACATGCCTCAGTCTGCTTCTGATGTTATTCTGTAAATTCTGTTTTAATTCTGTTTTCAGGGTGCGTTTCATGTTTATTATGTAGAAAAAGCATCAACTAATGACTTGTGTTTTTGCAGGATGAGCTTTCTTTCATGGGTCAGAGCCAAGCCTGTAAACACAGTCCATGTAAGGAAAATTCACATGTGATACAAGGAGCCGACCAGAGGAGCAGAAAGCTTTTATTTTTCTCCCATAGTCTCTGTTTACCTGCACGGTGCACAGCATTAGGCCTGTGTGAAAACTGCTTTAATCTCTTTTGTTTACGTGAATGTGCAGACAGGCACAACAGATGGCCCCCGTATTTCCACCGGGTTAAACCTCTGTCAATAGCTCTAAATTGCCCCGGAGTCGGGACGAAGAAGTTTGTAATAGATTCATTAAATGTTTAGGCGTCTGCGAGAAACGCCTGATGGACGGCGTTTGAGTGCTGCTGGATGCTCATTGTTGACGAGACAAAGCACAAGTTCATTCCCTTAATCAGGAAGGGACAACGCTGGCTATTCACGCTATCAGCCATTAACCACTCCAACACCTGCTCTCTCACACTCTGCCTTTCATTCCTCTCCCTTCATCTGTTCTCTTTTGTACACAAACGCACTCACGCTCCCATAATACAAAAATAAATAAATAAAAAAAACATTACACCAGGTCATAGCTAATGCCTTTCACTTTATTTCTCTGCAGGATGTTGAACGGTACACGAAGCCGGCCCTGTGATCAGCTCCTAGACATGCATGTCATCAGTATGGAGGAAGAGACTAGAGACGTGCAGATACTGTGTGGAAGAAATTGGGAAGATGCTCCACCTTCTCCTACTGAGATCTGTCACTGCACTGCTCTCAGATCCAGTCCATATCCCCCCAAACACTCACTAATTTGATATCTCACTCTCAGTTGTGGATTTTTACACTGTTGTAGTGTGTTCAAAATTAAGACACCAGAAGACTATTTTCAGCTTTTTGTCTGCTGAAAATGTGCCTATGCTGATCTAAAGCCTGGTCAGCCAATCAGCCAGTCCTGGTGCCATAGGCAGTTCACACTGTGTCAATGATCAGCGTTGCAATTGAAGCCTACACTGACAGTGAGAATTCCCCATCAGTCATATGGAGACATCTTACGTCCAGTGGGTCACCCTTGGAAATAGTAAAATATTAACAGATCTGGGATGTTTTTATTTTTGATCAAACAAGGTCTTGTTTTATGTCTCATGCTCTCTTGTCAGTGTCTCTGTTAGCATGTGTTGACCATGTCACATCAACCTGTTGAAAGTTGTTGCAATGAAAACATTGCAAATGGATTATAATGAAGGATGGCAGCAGACCTAGCACTAAATTTAAAATATTTTTATGTTTGCCTTTATTGACTGTAAAACATCCTTAGCTTAGCTGCACTGACAGAGTGGCTGTCTTTACCAGGCATTGCCTACTTGATCATTTGGTGACTGGGCTTTCATCATGGCTGAAAGAATGAGTTTAATCGCCACAATATTTTAAGTTCTCTGAAAATGATCTCCTCAGCACACGCAGTATGCAACTGATTTCAGTATCAGGTTTCATTCTCGTCCTTCCGTCCTCCTGGTGAGTGTAAATAGAAAGTTGAGCTTAGCATACCAGAACAAAAGCACATGACATGTCGTGTTGTACAGTAGTTTCAGTAGTGTTTCAGTATAGATCGGATAATGCTAATGATGCCTTGAAATAAAGTGTGTTGACTGTCGTAAAATTAAAATAAAGCTGTACCCTCACAGCTCAACAGACAGACAACAGTTTGATGATTAGTGTGAAGCACAGATTGGCGTGTTCTGAAGACTTCGTCTCCTGTTTCTGTTTAGTACCTATCTACATGCCCTAATCCCAAAGTACTGTGGCTGTGTTGTTTTTCAGACAATGCAGAAACGTGGTGAGTATTATTAGAAGCTCCAGCCATTTTGATTCTCCCTTTCAGGGTGTTCTGCAGAAGCTAACATAGATCTTAAAATAGTAACTATGCTATTTTAGTGGCTACGTTCCAAAGGTCTGCTACAGTCTAAAATACGTGTCTTTTTAGACATCATGGTGTATTCCACAACCTTATCAGCATGCTGCATGTTATGTAGATGGACAATTGAGGACTACGTCCATTTCCCTCTGAAGGCTTTTGCTCTGCTATGAAATGTAACTGCTTAAAACATTCAACTGGGGAAATTACAAATGTCACAGTGAGACTGCTGTCTACCTTAGAGAGCTTCCAGTGAGGATTTTAACTGACCTTTAAAGATTTAGAATAGAGTTGGTAGGTTTCTGCTGTGAGACAAGGCTCAACCCTATGACTGCTGTATTAAATCTTGTACATATGAGCTCTCTATCTTGTGCGCACTTGCTGAACAAAAATAGTCGACACAGCTGGAGCTTTACTTCATTGAGTTTTATTGGTTTGACGCTATTACAATAAAATATATTTAAAGAAAACCAATGTTTTGGTCACCTTCTCTTTTTAGGAGAATAGTGCTTCAGTTCAAGACAGACTTTCAATTCACAGGAAAAAAAAAGAGTGAACTAAGAGCCATACCAAATGAATAACAAAGAAAGCAATATCAAGAGAATCAGTTCCACAACAGTAGCAATTTGACCTCAACATAAAGCAGAGAACTTTTTCTGTGTTGAAATGTATCTTCGTCTTGCAGTAGATATTCACTTCACAACATAAATATACTGTACAGAGTGATAACACACGGTTGTCTCAACTGTAAAACCAAGGTGTGTGTGTGTGTGTGTGTGTGTGTGTGTGTGTGTGTGTGTGTGTGTGTGTGTGTGTGTGTGTGTGTGTGTGCGTGCATGCGTGTGTGTGTTTTCAGGCAGACATTAAGTTAAGGCAGGCGGAGTGATTGTCTACGATACCTAGACGGTGAACACTGGCGAGCATCGGATGGACGGGGAATGATTTGGAATACCCACAGTGAGAATGTCGAGCTGCAAAATATTACAAACGCGCTGCTTTGAGTCTTTGTTTCAGTGTGTCCTGATTGTGACTGTGATGATCGGGTCCATTGTCATCATCGCTGAGGGTCATGTGCTTTTAAAAACCGGTCTGATACATGTGGGAGACCAGTGAGGGACAACACAGATGAGTGTTACTTTTCTACTCAGTGAACGCCACAGAACGTTGCTACAAACACAGTACAGTGTTTTACCCTGACTTCAGGTTTCTAATAGTATGACTAGGGCTGAAATGTCCACTGGTCAGTCTAATATCTGTTTCAGTTCTATACATTAAGACAGTTTCAATGACAAGTGGTAAACCCAAACAAAATAAATATGGATTAAGATTAACATGTGCCGTTGTTAAATTGTTACAGGTGTTATAATAATAATTATGTGTGTTAGATACATGCATGTCTCATTTCTAAAGTGATCTGCAAAGTTCTGGGTTCGTACTCATGAATGATAATATATATTGATCTTCAAAGCTTGCTAGCTGCCTATCCACTATGAAAACTAACAACCAAAGACAACAATTGAGGAAGAGACTGAGTCAACTGTACAGGAAAATGCTTTGGGGAACAACACTTATGTCCCGCTTCCATGTTTTTAGGCTGAATGAATGAGTAAAAAGGTGTTCATGTTACATTTTCAACATTTAATTTGCAACAGGTGAATTGTCCTTGCATTGTTTTTGTTGATATATATAAAAAGCATACAAATACATGGGTCTGCAGTCACCAGATACCAGCAAAATGTGAGTACGCACATGATACCTTCGTCTTTGATGGGCTGTTACTTTCTTGAGCCATTGGTTGATGATCCTCATCAACTGATAAACGCAATTCTACAAAGAAATTTGAAAGCTAAAGTGGCCAGATACACTTTCCCTCCGTGTGTCATGACAGACAGAAAATTCAAGTTCAAACATTGCAAATTTTCATTTGGCCTTTCACACAACAAAGACAATGACTGTCCTTGTTATTCATCTCTCATCATATGCACATTGATGTGCCTTTTTCTCCTCTACTCTTTGCTCCTATCTGCTCTGGCTTTGTTTTTACTTTTCACCCACACACCATTGCTGTATACAGTTTCTCTTTCTTATTGGCTTTTTTTTTTATCTCATACTTTAAAGTGTTTCATAAACAACTGAATTATAATCAGTTTTCTTTAACAAGACTGGATTCGATACTGTATATCAATATATTAAAATCTAGAAAACAGATTAAAACTAAACTTGTAAGGCGTTCGTATCTTAGGTTTTCTGAAGAACTGGAGATAAAGGGATGAAGTGCAGTGATACAAGCCGTGCGTGCTAATCTAGTCTGATGACACCACAGTGTGCCCTGAAGTCATGAAAACAAACAAACAAAGAAAACTGCGATACGTTTCGCATCAGTCACTGGGATAAAATATAACTAATTTTAACACTACAATTTGATTTCTGAAAAGAGGCTACAAACTCTGATTTAAAAAGTGCACATTAGCTCAACTGGTAAATAGCCCCGTCCTGTGATGTGACACAGAATGGGACAGTCCTTTTAAAGTATTTGGTAGTGATATCAGACAGATATTTAGATGTTAATTTCACAAAATGAAGCAGGCAGCCATAGAAGACATTCATTGGACACTATGTTTAGCGCTGGGGCAGTTAAGAGCTTCTTCCTCTGAGTATAAATATTTGCTGGGCAGCTCTGTGGAGTATAGAAAATCTTGATGTTGGGTTCATCGTCTATTTGGTCAAAAATGATAAGATGTAATTACAGGCAGATCTAATTGTAGATGTCTGAAAACAAGGTACAAAATCCAGTTTATAAATGTCACATTAATGTAGGTCTGCAGGATATGAAAACAACATTCAAAATCTCAAAAACTACCGTCCGATGGAGTTTTATTATTCCAAACTCTAAATAATATTTTCTCCTGTCCGACACAAACAAAAGCCCTCACAAACACAACCCAGTGTGAACCCATCTGTCTTCATTAGATTTTTCCGTCTCACTCACACTTTCCCGTCCACACGCACAGTCTCACCTTGACAAACAACACATAAGTGACGCAGGATCCTGTGTGTGTCCCTCACACACACGCTCTCTTAGCGTGCAACATCTCAATCAGCAGGTTGTTGCAGGGCACCTCTCCACTCAGATGCATGTAGCACAGGTAGTCCTCAGCCTGCGTGCTGAGGGAGCGCACCTCCGGCAGCCGCACCACCAGCTGGCTGAATTTCTCCTGGAACTGGGGGTAGGTGGACAAGGTGTACTCCAGCAGAGCACCGTTCACCTGCTCCTGGACTCCCTCCACAAATGCCTGATTCTCCAGCAGCTTCACATCTGCACATACAGAGGGGACACGTAGTTGATGGTGCACTCAGTGGAAATATGAATCCATTGACGGGTGGTGGTAAAATGTGTGGCCACTTAACAGCCTCACTGTGCTTCACAATTAAAAAAAAAATGATCAAGCTGAATTTTTGGGAACTTGTTGGGCAGGCTTTATGCAGTGGTGGAAATAAGAGTAACAGTAACACAGTCATATAGCAGTAAGACCAATAAGACCAGAAACACTAGTAAATAGAATCAGAGTCAGAATTTGCGAATTTGCAAATTTGCAAACCTAATGGAAAATAGTTTTCTGGCCATTATACATGAAGTGAATATCAACGTTCTATTTCAAAATATCAGACAGAAGAAATGAATCAGCTTGAATGAGCATTTAATTCATTTTGCTCAATTATATTTAATTAAACGGAATAGTGGGCTTTATATGGTATTTTTATGCTTTATGCTAGTATGCTTTATCTATATGTCATGTATTAAATAAGGCGATTGTGTGTGTGTGTGTGTGTGTGTGTGTGTGTGTGTGTGTGTGTGTGTGTGTGTGTGTGTGTGTGCGTGTGTGTGTGCGCGTGCATGTGTGCCTGTGTGTGTGTGTATATGTGAGACAATAGCTAAGCCCTCCGGTGGACAAGCATTCAGCATCAGCTGAGCCCATCTTGGAGAATCCATTCACACAGTAATTAAATGCTTTGAATCACGGTTCTGAATCATCTTTTCAAACTGCTTAAGGGCAATTAAATTACCCCCGACAAACCTGACTCTGAAGATGAGGAGACTGGCAAATACAGCAAATATTTTCTGCCTATGACAAGTGCTCTCCCCATTCAAAAGCTTTTTGTTCCCTGCTTTGCCGTCTCTAAACAGCAAACACTTGTGGGAATCTGGGCAAGCCACATCTATGCTTTCTCCATCTGCACAAGCCATTACATGAATGTCTGCCTACCTATCAAATGATAGACCCATCCATTACGCTTTTTTAAAATGCCATTAGTGGACAATGGAGGAGGATGCCTTTATTCTTATTAGCTTTTCTCAAGTCTAGAAATTTAATTAAGTGAATTTATTGGAGGGTAAAAGACCACTTTGGAAAACACTTGTAACCTTATAGATAAATAGGTCCTGAAGATTATCTGCAATTGTGACATATTTTCATTAAGACGTCAGTGTTACTATTCAAATTCAGAGAAAACCAGTATCAGTATAGCCACGCAGCCTCAAGTTGACTGGCGTTTGCATCACCTCTTCCTCTGGAAATACATAATCAACAGGCTACACACACATTTTCAGGCCTTTCAAAACACATTTATTTGCATAAAGGTCAGTGGAGGATCACTGATTCTCGCTGCACTTGAAATGTTAATGTTCAGAAGAAGAGAAGAAGCCTACGTAAAATATGTGTAATGTTTTTCTTACTTCAGCTGCTTCAGCCTGAAGCACAGACCAACCTTTGGAAAACATCGTAGTAGGTCAGATATAAGCAGTGATCACATGGACCTTTTTGCCTGATGTTTAACACTGTTCACAAGCTGCTTTTGCTTTTTCCATTCAAACCTTTATCTCATTGCAATAATGGTATAAAAATATGAAGTTGACTCACTAGGATTGAACAGGAGGAGAAATTTCAGACAGGCAATCTCTCTGCGGTCCACCTGAAGCACCCGAAGTCTCGCTGCCAGCTCCTGACCTCTCTGGACCAGACTGGACAGAGTTGCTTCTGCTTGGGACATTATGGACGACAGCTCAATCTGCAACCAAAAAAATCCTGGTTATTTGTCAGTCGGCTTTTACAGACTTTGCTGCAAGCCCTCTCAAATGAGACCCCCTCAAAGTCAAATCTCAAAGCACTTTTGGATTACTATAGAGAAAAAATCATATTTTTCATGGTTTTAAAATTAATTATTTCATTTCATAATCACTGAAGGTAATTTGTGGGGTTCTCCAAGGTTTTAGGCCCATTATTGTTTATTCAGTGTGTAAAGTTTCTAGAATATGCATATATTTATTTAATTTGCAAATTATATGTAATTACATGCAGTGATGATTAGAAATATAGCTTTGACATATTTCTAAATTGCAGTGGGAAGGGAATAAAAAAAGAGATGTCAACTGATTTAGATTCTTATTTTTTATGAATTGTGACTTTATAATTCATAATAAAAAGACACAATGGCCTTAGACAATTACAAATGCTGATTTTTTTTATGTTGTATTATTTTTTTAGAGTGGGGTCCTATGAATCGTTGGAGGTGGATTCAGCATCAATAGGCTTTTTTTTATAATAGCAAATAGAGCTGTCAGTCACTCCTCATCCATTGCTATGGTACAGAAGTGCATTCCAGAGTTTTCAGGGCAGGGCGGGTCACTGTGCCTTGAAGAGCTGTTCACCATTAAAAGAATTTCACTTTCATTTGTTTTAAGAGCTGATAAACATCGTGCTCTGTATGAGACACATATGCTCTACGTGCAGCTTTAAACATAAAAATCTAAACCATTTCATATCAAATTTGTCTGCAATTCTACCAATATTTTTTATCTTACAAATGACTGTCAGTTAGCAAAAAATAATAACTACTCCTCTAGAGAGATCAAGAAACTGCAATAAGCTGCAGCCCAGAGATCTGAAATGACCCCTGAATGAGGTGCAGTGCAGTGTAAGTGAATGAAGCAGCCTGTGTATTGTGCTGATGGGAAGTTGTGCGAGGGAGTTGTTACCTCCTGGCCAGTCACCAGCAGGATGCTGTCTTCCTTTCCGTGTTGCACTTGTCTGAAAATATGATCCAGGACCAGAAGTTCCGACCAGCAGTTGTGTAGCAGCTTCATTTGATCTCCCACCTTCAGGAAGCACCGACAGACAAGGGGAGGAGCAGATAAAGAAAAAGACAGATAAACACAAAGGAAGACAAAGCGTGGCCTCAGCTTAAAGCCAGTCTACCGTTGCAATTTCTCTCTTTTCATAGCCTTTGTATTGTATGTTGTTTCTTTCCTATCCTGACTGATTATTCGTCATCTTACTATTCTTCTGTTAATGGTTATGTTACGTGGATGGAATCAATAGTCTCTATCTAAAAGTATTTCTCAGGTGCATTTTATATCATTGTGTTGTAATGATCCATAGAATCTCACTTGGCTGAGTTCCTTATATGTATAAAATCACTCAGACATTAAAGTTGTTGATCAAAAAACGAAATTACCCCAGTGTCATTCTGTCAACGCGGCACCAAATCTAACTGAAAAATGCGAGAGAAACAGTGGAAGCGACAGAAAATGGTGAATGTCCATGTGAAGGTGCTGTCTGTGTATGAGTGTGTGTGCTTGGGTGTAGCTGCTCTGGCCATTTTGCCCTGTGTTGTGTATTTACGAGCGTCGAGACCTCTTCAACCTGTTCACCTCTCCCTAACACCCCCACCTTTCCCAGTCACATCTGCTCTTCTCTGGGGGATGGATGGGTGTGTGTGTGTGTGTGTTTTCAGATTGAATTCCCCCTCTTGCTACAATATTGTCTGCAAATTGAAGGACACGACGGTCAGTAATTCTGCAGCCACAGCTGCTAATAGGCCCAGACACACATTCATCTGACATGGAGTTGACAGAATTACTGTCTACCTGAATGAAACTATACATCAGACGCAGGGGAGAGGGTCCAATCTTGTTGGCCACATACTCATCTGGACTGGTTAAGTGGTGGGGTCCGAGTGTTCAGTGATAAAGAAAGAGGTTAAGGAAGCAAGAGGTCTTTGTGACCTCCCGCGCTTCCTCTCCAGGAGGAGTTGAACACTCGGCTGCAGCCAAAATCTCACTCTAAAAAACCCCTCCAACAAGCTGTATGCCGGGGTGAGGACTTTATTTCTTCCCTCACATTGATTGTCATGTTTAACGTTTTTCCAGAGAGTGCAACTGGATTAAAACTGATACATCAGGATGCATATTTGTCAAGCGTTATGTTTTAATCGTGAGAGCTCCATTTTATGACGTGAAGTGACTCACGTCGTGCCGTGTGCTGACCAGCAGAAGAAGAATTTCCAGAGTCATTTCTGTCAGTTCTGATTTGGGAGGTGTAAGAACAGGAGAGCAAAGATGATGACAGACAATTAAAATGTGACGATAGTGTGAACAGTGGAGGTTTGCACACGTTTGGTTCGGCTTCTTGTGTTTACACAACTTAATCTATTAACTGGACTCTATATTATAATCGATCCAGAAATATTAGATTCATCAATGAGCACTGTAAAAGACTTTGTGGTCAACTATTTGTTCCTCACCACTGAGTTTGAACCATGTAGTATAATAATTTGTTTTACTGCTATCCTAGATTTTTTTGAAACCTTGAAAACTTATTCTCATTAACCTGGGACTAACATCATTAGCATTTTTTTTAAGTTTTTAAATGACAGACATTACAATACAGGATACTGAACCATTTGTATTTAGCAATAATTAGACTAAGCTATAATACATTGTCTTTTTTGCCAGATAATTGGCCATTTTATTGTGTGGACAAAGTGAAGCATCCATGTTGTGATGCCATTTAAGTCCTGTTAATGACATTTCCATTATTAAAGAAACAGTTTGCTGCAGAGGGCACATTCATGTCCTATCAACCAAACTGTCTGGCATTAATGGCTGTACAAATATGTCATCTTAGTTTCAATGTTTAAAAATCAGTTCTGATAAAAAATTAAAAAAAAAAAAAAAAAAATGGCAAGTAGCAATCCTATCTGCAACAAGTCAATGAACGGCTGGATCAAATACAGCATCAGACATCTTTACACACTCCTCAAGCAATTACCTACGGTATATTCTGAGCTGGGATCCATCTAGTGATGGATTTTGTGGACTGTGCTCAAACAGTGTTTCCTTTTTAAATTGTGTAGCTGTGTTCTATATGTTTATTGTAATTCTTAGTATGTTACAGTGAGGCTCTCATTGTCCGGATCCAGCTGTTTAGTGTTTGGTCAAATTAATGGAAGCAAATTTGAAAAAAATATGTTAACTGCTAAAGCTTGAACACACATACATTAGAAACCCAATATATAACATGCAAGAGTTTGCATGTGTAAGTGTTGAATAAGTAAACACTACACTAGTTGCATTTAATAATTACCCCAAGGCCACTGAAACTACAGGCTTTTAATTGTGTATTTTTAAATGAAATGAAATGAATGAAAGCCATGATACTTTTCATACTACTTCTAGTAGCTCAACATGTGTGGCCATTGTGTGTACCTCAGCAAAATCTTCCTTGTTCAACAGGTGAATGGAAAGAAAAACACAAGGCTTGACAAAAGCCACCTCTGGGTTACTGCAGCTATCCATAGTTTCCATTTTGTGAACAATTTAATAACAATGTAGCCAGGCGCAGAGCAGAGCTGCAGTGGGGAGCTGACATTCCCCTGTTGTCGTCTGCATGGAATGTAACTATTCAGCCCAGGAAAACAGCTCTTTCAGCCAGAGGCTTTCTTGGCAAAATATTCACAGTTTTGTTCCCATGTTGACTATCCGCCGTGCATAAAAGTGGTCTGGTTGTCAACACCGATGCATTCAACGTGCATAAACGAAGGCAAAATATGGACGCACATTTGTCATGCTGCCAGAAAATGTTGCTTTACAAAAAAGTCAAAAACGAGAAGTCGTACATTTTGGAATACTGCCAGAACCTGCCTATACTTACCTATCAGCGACTGTAATTGACGGCAGTTTACACTTTCTATAAAGAAATAAACCTGAATCCCGATAACTGATTTTTAAACCATCTAGAAAAGGGAAAGTATGATTCATTGTAAAGCAGCAAAATTCTCACAAATCTATATGACAGATGTCGATGCTGCACTCACTACAGCCATCACTGTTGCTACTATACTACTAATATATAATAGCAAATGACAAAATGGAGGACATCAGAAAGTACCCACACATCACATAAAATGATGACAAGGCTGCAGTCAGCAACATGTACTTTGGGGGCAACCAGCTGGTTTGCTTTAACACACTCTAATGAATATAGGGACCACTTAGAGTGGTAGGTGTTGCTGACAAAAACGGCTTTAAATTTAATAATCATTACGTGCTATTATGATATACTGTACGAGTGCATGCATTGGTTTTTTGATAATAAAAGAGAGATAGCTTTTGTGCTTTTCTCCTGTATCAATAATGCAGAGGAGCAGCTCAGTCAAGTATTCTGCTAACACAGGCACTGTAAAGATACCTTGTTGTGTTTGCGAGCAAGGATGCAACAAATATCATCACCACAGTGCAATCTTTGTTTCTGAGACAAGGAAGCTACAAAAATAACAACAAAAAAGACTCATCCTTCTTGAGGATCTTGGAAGCCAAGAATTTATGGTTATTTTTTATTTTCATACTTAGCTTATCCCTACTCTTATTTTCCTATTTTTTTCAGCATACATAATTTTGAGAGAACTAACTCTTTAAGTGACTGCACGGTGTATGTATGAAATATACAAGTATGTTGCTAGACACACTTGCTGATCCAACTCTGCCAAAACATGATTCTGAGCTGTTTCTAGTCTCTATATTAATCCAGTGGCTTGCAGGAGAAGACTGTGTAGCTCCCGGTGACCACATCTACAAACCTGCGGCAGTCCCAGGACTGAATGTCAACAAGTGACTGAGTGTGAAGCAAGAAAGGAGCAGGATGACTCCATCTGTGCCATCTGTGTGAGTAAATAAGCTGCATTTGATGAAAAGACTCCAAGGAATCTCACCAAGGCCAGAATCAACCTTTTGTTGCTACTTAAGCTGTTTAATTGCTTAAATCGGTTTGACCATGGCCTGTTGACAGATGTTTGTTGTTTGTCAACACAGACTAATCATATCATGATTCACAGAAGGCGCCGATATTTTTTTTTTGCTGTTGTGTTGCAGATCTAATTTGACAGGAAAGAATTAAAATCCTCCATTTTTGGTTGGAGCGGTGGGTGTATTCAGCCATATTGTCCGCAGCAGTCAAGTAAACCACAACAACTGTATTGATTTCAATTTTACTATGCTACTAAATTATCTGACCTGTGTCTCTGCCACAACAAGACAAATGCTGGGGATGATGGATTGGGACCCTGATATATGTCCAGTCATTATCCTCTGAGGTGTTTGTGTTGTGTGTGTGGTTTGATCAGCCACCGATCAGCACAGAGGAAACACACATAACATCTGCAAAGAGTAATTACTCTGGCAAGGCTGAACAGACCCCACCACATCACTGAAAGACTTCAGACTCATCCCTCAGTTTTGTCTTTTTAGAGGCGCAACATAAAAGGTTATGCTGAGTTGTCTGTCACAGTACATTAAGCAAAAATTGCAAAAATTGCAAAAAAAAAAGATGAATGGAAATAAAGTAGAAGAACGCACATCTGTTTTAATAAATGTCTAAGCTATTGAACATTTTGTGTGCAAAATGGTTATGATACAGCATAATGCAATATACGTTGGCAGACAAATTTAATATCATTCAGGAGTAAGTATGGATTTTGAAAATCAAATGCCTGCCTGTCAAGTAGATTTTTTATTTGTATTTACAAAAGCTGCTGTGACTAACTCTGATATTGTCTCATTTAATGTGGACTGTGATTGAATGAATTGTAGTAGATCGTGAGTCATTTATGTCTACGTGTGAGTCACCTTCATCAAATCTCAACACATTCTTGTATTGTGCTTTGTGAAAGGGCCTACAGCTCATGAACCACAACGATATGGACCAAAAGCAAACCTCATTAAAAGTAACATTTTTTTTCTCTTTTCTCATATCAGCAGGCAAATGTCGGATGACCATGTTCTTTTTTAATTGCTATTAACATTTCAGATGAAGAGCCACAAGACCAAATAGGATAAAAAAAATTTTAAAAAGAATAACATAATAAACATTTTCTTCTGCTTTTTCTCCTGTGTGTTGGCTGATCCATCCCTGTTTGTTTTTTGTTTGTTTTTTTTTTTCAGAAAAAAAAATCCAGTTTCAGTTTTCATTTCTGAATTCTTAGGAATATGGACAAGACAATAAGAGAACTGACGAGAACAGAAAATATATACATATATAATGAAACAGAAAGCACATTTTTTTAAGATCTGTGCAGCTGAATTTAACCTCTTCCATTTGTATTTCCCCTTGTTTTTCTTTCTTTTTTTTTAGTGGATGTCCAATTTTGGATTGGTGAAAACTTTTACTTACTATATGGGGATGTCAGATTTATTCGGAAATGATGCAAAAATTCCTGGACCGTCCATAGACTAACTGAAGCTGTGTTACGCTCAGTTTTGAAATTTCCCAGAATTTGTGTGTGCATGCCTACTTGTGCAATTGTAGGGCTATGTCAAAGAATTCGGTACTCACCCTCAACTCCTTGAAGAAGATGCAGCTCCGAGCCCACTCCACTATGGAGAAGAGAGTCTGGTCTGCCATGCGACACATGAGGCTGTACGTGGTGGGCTTGTCCTGTCGGCCCCGGCCATTCTGCTCTTGCTGCAGATGTGCGACAATCTTATTCTGCACCACCAGCTCGTCTGGATCGCAGCGCAGGAGCTCCAGCACTAGCGGCTGCAGGCTGGGTGGCTGCGGTGAGGCTGAGGGGTACATGTCTGGGTAGGGGTATCCTGTCAGTGACTCTGGGGAGCTGGTGTAGTCAGGGCACTCAGCTTTAATTGCCCTGCCTGGAAAGGCTGTGTACTGGTACTGGGTGGTGAGGGGTACATGAGGCTGCATGGACATACCCAAGGATGGTGGTCCATAAAGGTTGGCCTCGTAGTCTGTGGGTGTGATGGAGCTTGGGGTGGAGGGAAGCAGACTTTTAGAGATGGTGGGCAGTGTGTGCAGAGAGCCAGTGAAGCCGTAGTCAGCCTGCAGAGGAGAGGCCGGTGGAGGGGCCGCACTCTCCAGCTTGAACCCGTTAGATCGTATCAAAGCCTTCTTCTGCTGCTTCAAGGCCCTGTCTCTCTTGTACATGGGGCCAAATTTGTTCCTGCCCCCACGCATGCGATCTGCACGCACCGCTGTCACACAAAAGACGAGAAGTGAGTAACAGATTTAAAGATGGAACACTAACTCTACTGATTTCTACTGCGCTGCCAGGATCCACTTTCCAAAACTTTTGGATGAGTACTGAGCTGCAACACAGAGTAAAAGCGGAGCTCATTTCAGCACTATCCTCAACTATTCCCACAGAGTAAATAAAAGACATGTTGCTCATTTTTGCTTCCCTTTTTAGGGCTGAAAAGAATCCCCAGAGTTTGTGCAGCTCTACTCCTTTTTCCCTGGGGAGGTTTTATCAGTAAGTTAAGAATGTGTCCTTTTTTTTCTGCTACGGAAGCAGGTGCTTTCCTTTGGCCTGCTGTCTGGTAATTAATTCCAACTCGTGTGTAAGTAACAACATGAAAGCCACCAGCACACAAATCAAGAAATATTTAATGAGAATATGTTAACTGTGTTGGTCATAAAATATAACTCTTAAATAATAATATTTTTTTTAAACAAATGCAGAGAAATGTGAGATATGTCAGATACCACTACAAATTATAAACTAAATGCGCAGGGTAACAATGGCAAAAATTCAAATCTCTATTATTTTCTCAACTAAAAAATAACTGGATACATAAGTTCACAATGAGAAAATGATTACCTTATTATTACAGTTATAAATGTTATGATTAGTACGCGCAGTGGTAGTAACAGTTGTAATGATGGAATGAAACCCATTCTTATTCCGGGCTTTGAACTGAACTGTACCTTCTAGCCGCATCCCGACGTTAAGACATTTTTGGAAGCGACAGAAAGGACATCTCTTCCTCTGGGTCTTGTCTATTTTACACTCCTGGTTTTCCGCACATGTGTATCTCTTGTTGTTCTGCACTGTCCTCTTGAAGAAGCCCTGAATACAGACAGTGTTTAGAATCAGCGGAGAAACCAGTGCCTTTTGACTTTCTTTTCTTTTTTTTTCTTTTTTTTGCGTGCAAATACACCCGAACAATTAGAATAAATGCATTTTCGTATAGGCCCATTTACTTAATTAAGAACGACAGAAAAACATATTAATTTAAAATACAATAAATTGTAAATAAACTGAATAGGGACATTCGCTTTATACAGTTCAGCGGTGTCTTTTCAGTAAAACGCCAAAACGGCTGTAGTTTTTTTAGGATTGTAAGTGGGCCTATACGGTTGACCGTAACTTCGCTGAGGATGAATTGTGGATCGTTACCTTGCAGCTCTCGCAGGTTAGCAGACCGTAGTGATACCCGGACACTTTGTCTCCGCATACAGGACACAGCTCTTCCAGGTCATCATCGTATGTGTATTCCATAACCTTCAAAGTCACACCTGCACATACACAAGACACACGCACCCAGCAAGTGCGCACCACTAAGCGTACAATGCCAATATCACATGCAGGATTTTATGTCCGTTTTGTACAAAAAATAAAATAAATAAATAAATAAAGTTAAAATCTTAAGAAAAAAAAACAACTACAGAAAATACGGAAGCTACAAGTTGGCGACATAAATAGGTCTTAATGAACATGGCGTCGTTTTATTTATTTATTCATTACAGTCAAAATATATTTCGTAGTAAGCTGCCCTTATATTTAATTTATTTTCATGTGGTTTAAGACATTCTTCTTGAAAGTTAGTCGGACATAAAATTATTATTTTTTTAACCCCAGATCTTTGCAATGACGAAAATAACTTGGGCTATTTATTATTATTATTATTATTGTTGTTGTTGTTGTTTAGTCTATCTGATCGAAATGATTTGAAATTATTTAAATGGCCTAGCTTAAATGATTCTGCCATGAGAATTGTACACACTGTTTGATGGGCGTTGATGTGTGGTATGTCTGTGTGAAAGCCAACGCTTGAGTTATATATCGTGAATATATCAAACATTTGCTTCTTTAAAATACTTACGATAATATTAAAAAAAAAAAAAAAAAAAATTGGTTGTGTCCGTGTGTATAGGCAAACTGTATAGACTTATGAATACATCTAGAATGGGCCTATATGAGCTGTATAAGTCGTAACCGCAAGTGTCGATATCAATGCGTTTTTTTTTCTTTTTCTTTTTATATATATATATATATATATATATATATATATTTATTATTTTTTTTTTGCTATAGCAGAAAAACTACAGGATCCACCTGAACACATCTTGATTTTTTTCCAGACTCTTCAAGCAGCTTTCACTTTGTGTGGACGTTGACTATATCCGACTGGTGGCTATTGACACCTGACGAGGAAATTTGACAGGTGACAAATAAACGACAGCAAATGAAATATGAGTGAGTGAAATAAATAACCAGTAGTTTACGCGAAACATTGAGCGCTAAATGCAGAGGAAATATGGGAGCTTTAGGAAGCCGTTCTTTAGTTGCGCCGTGCAGCTTCGGTTCGCTGTCCCGACGACGTATTAGTGAATCAGCCTCCATTTATAACACGACAGGGCCGCCGTATGAAATTCATAATAAAGGGCGAAATACTAATTTTGACACAGCATTAAAGTTAAATTTTCTATCCAAATATATTTAGTTAAATTACAAGGAAGACGGAGGACGGCGTGTATGCTACAAGGAGTCTCGTGGTTGGTTTGAGGTGAGTGATGCCACGCGCCATCAGCAACACAGGTGTTTTAGAATTATGTGGTTTTATTTTCGTAGCATATTATTGTTACTGTTATTATTATTTGTATTTTTTTGTAGTGTTTTTTTTCTGTTTTATTTTTAGTTTCATTACAGTAGGCAGACACAGCTATTATGCTACATACATATATAATGTATATAATGTCATCGCATCTTCTACAACCGCTTATCCTAATATATAATTTTGTATTATTATTTTTTATTTAATTGTTATCGGTTATTAACGGCACAATTCTGTTGGCTCTGCTTTTATAACTTGCTTCGTTTCTTAAGTCATTTACACTGTGACTATAAGTAAATTTTACTAAATAATAATAATAATAATAATAATAATAATAATAATAATAATAATAATAATAGGCTAATAACGTTCTTTCGTTGGCTATCAATTCTTAGCAGTTAAACGACCTATCAGTGGTCGCAGGGTTTATTCTGGAGTTTTGCATGCAGGTCCGGGCCTTCAAGAATCTTTATTTATTTATTTATTGACTGCCAAAGTTGAAATTGATTTCCTAAAACGAACAAGAAGTTTAAAAGACGCATGTTATGCAAGTGGCAGAGCAGTTCTTAGGAAACTGGACACACTTACCGTGAGCCTTGTCTCCCAACATCTGAACGGGGCGCAGCAGCCGGTCAGTGACGATTGTCCGATAAGTAAAACCTGAATGTGGGTACTGCTGCAGCCTTGCATGAGCTGCTGCGGAGAACAAAAGAAAAAAAAGAAAAACAAAAGGGGGAAAAAAAGACCAGTACAAATCCGGATGGACGCGGTCTGTGATAGAGATGCTTGGGGGCAGTGTACGTGTGTGATGATGACCACCTGAACAGCTCAAAGCATCTCAGAGTGAAAATCTTTCACGCCGCTCGCTCTTTACGCAGCCTCCCTATCGTCAAAGTTAGACTGTCATGCTGCTATTGGTTGAGGCCGGGTCATGTGACGGTCGCTGGCTCCCTCCTTAGAGGAAAATGCCTGGACAGACGAGCAGAGCCCTGACGGGAGAAGCCACAGCAAGCGTGTGGACAGGGGAATAGTCATTTAAAATATGTAATGCAGTGTTTATTGATGTTGTGAATTATAGGCTTTGAGTATTAATAAAAGTAGCGTTCAACTTAACAAGGTAACTCAGTCAAGTTGGAGATTTTCTAGAGTGGGCCTAAAATTTGCTGTTGATACAGATGATAAAGCAATTCTGTCACCTGTAGAGCATCCAAATTCAGCTGTCAAAAATAACATTTAAAAAAATAACAACTATAACAATTATGTTTATTATTACTGATGATGAGGATGATAATAATAATAGTACTAACAATAATAATGTGTCATTAATTGATTGTTTCCCGTACCACTGTTATAATTATTATATTTATATATTCTATATTTTATTAATAAAATGTGCTGCATATACAGAATCGCGTTTCCAGCATATGTTTACGCAGGCTACTGAAACAATGCACACTGTGTCATTATGTAGATTTCTATATTTATCTGCTCGCTCGGTGTATACAGTAGTCCCGGCACACACAGCATGTTTCAGCAGAATGAATCTGCATTAATAATAATTGACTCTGACAGGGCATTTTGCTTGGTAAGCGCGATGAAAACTCAAACTGTCTATTGTTAGCTGAGACAGGAAGAAGTGGGCGGTTGCTGAGGATCCGTCAGGCTGCTGAGGGTCACTGTGTGGAAACATGAACAAAGCTGAGGACACTGGACTATAAGGAAATGAAAAACGCTGTGATGACTGCAGTAAGCATACAGCTCCCAGTCTTTGACTGATGTCACTTCCTGGACTGTTTGCTTGCTGCTGGCTCCTCTATCTCCTTGGCATCTCTTGGTAAAAAATTCCAGGGCAATAACTTTTCCTATGACATGTAAAGGGCAGATGATTCTCAAATGAATAACCTGTTTCTTAAACAACAGAAAGCACATTTTGGACAAGCAAATCTCAGATTGGTGCATTAGTTCACCCATGGGTTAACAGTTGTCATGAGCATATAACCATAAAAGCAGTCTGTAGAATGTAAGCAGTTAAAACATATAAAGTTGTCATAATAATAAGAAAGACATCAAAGTTGACTTCAGTGCTAAAGTCAGATGATATGGGCTCTGACTCATCCAGCTAATCCAAACTCCTCTGAAAAACTATAATGCAGAACTAAATGTTACATTAAGCTTCTTTCTTTATGCTGTGTTAATTGTTTTGCAGTTATCTATCCAGAATTCAATTCAGTTTCATTAACCGTTTACACCATTTCATTTCATCAATATGTTGTAAGGAAATGCTTTGAGAGGTTTCGATTGCCTATATTCTCATCTTGAGTACCTGATGTTTAAAGCTTTCACAGAAGCAAATGACTTGAGGCAGACCCCGGGCAACAAGTAGGCATGGGTCACATTTTAATGTTAAACCTTAAGATAAAATGACAATAAAACACACACAGCTGGATAATATTTTAAAGCCACCACTGGCGAACTGGAATGTTTCTGATTTGGCACCCCCTTGTGGTGAGGTGAATGGGTTTCTGTCTAAGATACGACAAAGACATGTAAAATATCACACAATCACACAAACATTTTACAAAGTTTATGATGCTCCCCTCCATCTTAATTAGCCAGTTAATCACATCATGTATACTTACGCTCAGTGTCTACAATTAATGTTAGTTTAATTCATCAAAATAAGATGCTGATTTGACTCTCTATTTTAATCTCAGTGGTTGATATTGGAATATTGTACATTTTGCAATGCAGATATAAATACAACACAATTATGTCCAAAACCTTTCCTTCATGCATGGTAATTGATAGTATTTGCATGAACTTTATAAAAGTTGAATACACATACCATTAAGCTGAGCACAGCACAACTCTACTACTAGATTGTTTGCTCAGCAGAGGGCCGATGCAGGGAGACAGGTTCTATTTATCAACCTGTTTCACCCCTGACCTCCCAGAGTCACAGCAAAGTCTTTGCTTAGCGCATATCTGCTCATCCCACTAATAGGGAGCGCAGGCCTCAAAACAAGTCAGGCTCACTGGAGGAGGGACCCCCCCACTGAGCTGGCCGCTCTGTCACAAGGACCAGGAAATATAGCCTATCTGCTGTTTGTCTCCGGCACGATTTTGTTTTGCAAGTGTGCTGTGGCTACAGGTCAGTGGAGCCCCAGCATCAGACAAGCTCTGTCTCTGTCTCGCAGATATATTTGTACAATAAATAAAGGGGAAGGGCTAAGGCCTGGGTAGTGTTTTGACTTCACAATTTATATTTGCTTCATTTTATGCCCCCTCCCTGCACACCCACAGCCCTTTTCTGCTGGAGTGGCAGGATCTTTGTGGATAAGATGAGATTTCACTCTGGGTGAAAGCTGCAGGAGGATGTATGTATGATATATGTATATGCATTTGCTCAGTTAAAGACCTTGTTAGTAGTAGATAGTTTATAGTAATATTAATTACTCAAATCTCTGTAGAAAGAGTCACAGCAGGTGTTCTGTAGCTCTATGAAGCTTTTTTGGCCTCTTTTGGTTCACTAATTGTCCCATATATTCAATGTAATTGTCAGAGGTTCAGTCCCAGACTCTGTTGGTCCGTTTGCCAAAATGTCCTTGAGCTAGTGCCTCTTGGACATGTAGCCAATTGTTTCCACACAGGAATGTCTGTTGATACTGTTTTAAATGAAACCACTATTATAAAACTGTTTGTGTGGATAAACTAAAAATACCATGATAAATGGGATGACTGATTATGAATATGATTTTTTCCTGCTCAAGTAATCACTACGTCAATATACTTTCAAGGTTTGTAGATTGGCGCTATAAGCAGTACTTGAAAACTGTCTAGCTGTGTTGGCTGTACACACTGCATTTGAAATAAATGTGTTGCAGTGAGGTTAAATTGACAAATTGATTAGATTTAATCTATGACCTTTTTGGGAGAACTTTAACATTTCCCCTTTTAAACACACACAGTTCTCAGCAATGCACAGATGCTACATTTTTGTTCTGAAGAATACAAAAACTATAAGGGCTGAAACTCAAATATCTGGTTTATGATGTTAATCTGTGTTGTCTGTAGACTTTTTAAATCCATTTATGTCACAGTTTTAAGTCCAGTGATTGCAGCTTCACCAAGAGCAATATATGGCACATATGAAAACAACTTCTATATTCTTCTCATGGTACAATTTCTGACACTTTGCAACAATTAAAGTGATTTCAAACATTAAAATACAAATTAATAAAACATTTCAATCACCTGCTGTGTCTTATTGTTTCTCGCTTCAACACATTGTGTGATCTTTTAAATACATTTTCAGATAGTCTTCTTTATGCAAGCATTTGCTAGTACTCTTGCAACAGCAAAACAGCATAATGATGAAACCTGTATCATCTAACAATGCTCTATAGCACTACTAGTGGCCATAAACTCCAGTGGACACCTTTAAAAGACAGACTGATCAGACATTATGAAACATAAGAGAATGGACATGGGCCCTCTGAGGGTGTCGTGTGTTGTCTGGCAACAGAATATTGTTAGTGGGGGCATTTAGGTCCTATGGGCTGAGGAGAGGACATCCACATAAATGACAGGTTCAAAAGTTTCCCAGGAGAACATTGAAGTATCACAAGATGGTCAATGTTATTTACCTCTCCAGTCCATGTTTGCGTCTGTTGAAATAAGAAGGTGAGTCCATTGAAAGGTCTCAATCTACGTTCAAGAATGGTTAAACTGTCAGTTCCAAATACCCAAGGATAAAGACTTGAGAGTAGAAGATGTTATTCACCACCTGGTTTGCTGTGCACTTTGGCCTTTGATTCAAACTTTGGTACGAATGCAATGTGATACTGAATTCTCTTACCCAGCCTGTATCATGGTTTTGAATTTTGAATGTCTTCTGTGATCGTTTGGTTTACCTTGCGGTTCCTGTTTTGATTTTGTAAAGTTGTTCCTGGGTGTTTCTTGTCCTGCTTCACTTACTGTCATTTGTCCTCTTTGATTGTTGGATTGGTTTCTCCTTGTGTGCTCCAGCCTCATTAGTTCAACCTGTGTCTTGTCAACCCCTCTGCTATGTATGCATATATGTGAGGCTGAGTAATCCATGTTCATTTAGCTAGATACATTTGTCAGCTTAGTTCCAGCTACGCTGTATCTGTAGATTTGTCATGCTCTTAGGTTCCTAGCTAAAACAATTGTAGTCTTTTAAGTGATGAAATTACCTTTTGATTATTAATTACAAAATACTGCAGGGCTCCCCTAACTCAGCCAAGTTAGCAAGTTGTACACCTTACTGTAGAATAATGTTTTGTGTACTGTTATGAACAATGCCCAAATTACATTTGACATTTTACATTTTACATTTACATTTTATGCACAATTTATATAACACTGAATAACTAATCAAAACTAACTTGTCCCCCAGCGAGAAGGTAGGTTCAAGTCCAGCTCGGGCCTTTCTGGGTGGAGTTTGCATGTGTCTACGTGGGTTATCTCCAGGTACTCCGTTTTCCTCCCACCGTGACCCCAAATTGCCTCTAGGTGTGTGAGTGCAAATGATTGTTTGTCTCTGTGTTAGCCCTGTGATAGATAGATAGATGGAGACCTGTCCAGGGTGCATCTTGCCTCTATCCCGATGAGAGATGGGATAGGCTCTCATTTAGCGTTAGACACTTTAACGATCCACGAGGGAAATTACTTTGTCACAATAGCTTTGTTGCACATAAAAGTAAACTACACAAAAACATAAGAAAGATAAAACAAATGAGATCAAATTAAATAAAAATAAAAATAAAGAATTTAATAAAAAAAAAAAATACAGAATTAGCCTATATACAAGTTGGCAAAAACCATAGATGGGCAAAAACAGTGTCCGAGGTGTTCGGCCGTTTGACCAGTTGCATAGCAACAGCGGCATCGTGTCGAATGGTGTCTTCTTGTACTTGTGAGGGGTACAGATGTCCTGTGGTCCTATGAACCAGATCTCCAAAGCACTTGACACACTCTCTGTGGCTCCTATAAAGCGCACACAATCCATCGATCCCACTGCCGAAGACCTCACGATCCCCTTAAGGACAGACGGCACCGCCGACCCGAAGCTCCTTCCCCGCTCCTCCACCGCCAACTCCAGCCTGGCATCTCAGGGCTTCTTCTGAGGTTTAGCGGGACTTTCAGCCTGGCATCCAAAGCACTTCGACCTCACTCCGGGCGGCTCAGGGGACATGGACAGTGCGAGCAGTTGATATCAGGAACACACCACGGGACACAACGGCCGCTCCGCAGAACTCCACAGCCAACGACCAACGACACAGCCAAAAAAAAAAAAAAAAAAAAGTCCACAAAAAATCAAAATAAAAACCAAAAACCATTTTGGGTAGAAAAAACAACATAAAGTCAGACAAAAAGTAACCATTAACACACTAAGAATAACCCAAAAATGTTATCCTTCAAGAGCCACCGGTGACATGCAGCCACACTTTCAGGCCATTTTTTCATTGTGTCTTCCTGTTAGACCCTGCCTGTAGTTGGACTTCAATTCCTGGCTGAAGACTGGTTGACTTCTTAATTTATTTCACTTATCTTGCTCAATCATTTAAAAAGAATTCTCTATAAATCTTATTATTGAGGATATTGCCACTATCATTGAGCCAATCATTGGTTTACTGGTTTTAAAATCCTCACAAAAGGTCCTGTGTTTTATGATGCACAGTCACAACCTTTACATTGAGCTAGCTGGTTAATCTGTACCAGAGAGGAGGACTGTGTGAACAGGTGATAGTTCCCTGACTTTCTAATACACAATAACAAAATGGTGACATTTTAAGTTAAAACAACCCACATTCAATGTCCTCATGTTTGTCCTTGACCAAGCCGGGGCACAACCACAACAAACCACTTACAAAAGGGAAATTAAATAGAATGATTACAATAGAATGGAGAGAAAGCAAACTTGGCAGGGTTTTTCCTTAGTGTCGTCCTACAAGGTCAGAACAAAAAAAAAAAAAAAAAAAAAAAAATTGAATCTATCTGCTGATCCCTAGATCACGCCGCTTCCTAAAACTTACTGAAGTCTGTCCTTCATTAGCATTGCAGTGAATGGTGGATTTATTGTGGAACATAATAAATTATTGCTATTAACTTGTCTGATTGACTCTTCCCCCTGCTGGTATATATCAACCATTGTCTAAGTGCTGCTCACCATTGAAACATGGTGTTAAACATACATGTTTGCACACCATGTAAGGCTGAATAGTTTCAAAAGTCAAGAATTTAATGTTCACACAATGAACAGAGTCTGCACTATCTCGAGTCAGATACACACTGTAGCTACAAAACCAGATGTTTCTAATGGACAGCGTGTCCGTGCATTTCTTTATTTGGTTCACCTTAAACCTCTCCAGTCTTATTTTAGTTGGACCCTGCAAACACTATTCAATTATTTCCACAGAGCTTACTGATGGAAAGCTTCGTTTCGCTGCAGATATGTGGCTAAATTTTAAGAACAGAATTAAGTTTGCCAATGAGCTATGTACTATATAAGTGAAGTGCCAGTCAGCTATGATTGTCGTATTCATTGCAGGAGGACTTTTTATTTCCTCTCTCTCTTTCTGTTTTGTAATAGCCTATACATTGTTCTTGTATGGGTCAGTGTATTGTATATTGCCATCTCATGGCTTTTAATTTCTCTTGTGATGCTAAATTTGTCTTTCATTTCACTAAAAGAGCTATTATCGTATTTTGTGTAGCCTGAATGCAGACACTTCAAACCATTTAAAATAGATACATAATAAAGGGAATGTAAACCAAGTGAAGTCAATGTGAAAACATGACACTGCAATTTAACTAATGACCAATAGATCACTGTTGTTTTTTTCTCCAGAAATAACAAATAATATATAAATACAGTCTTTTTACAGTGTCATTATGTCCTTAGTTTGGCTCTTCTAATAAGTCATAACGTGACTTGATGAGATTGAACTCATTCTGGCTCTGACTTGTGGAGTTTATATTTGTGTTTCAGGGGTGGTACAAGGCCACCAGATCTGGAACATTTCATTAAGCTTACTGTTTGTACTAACCTGGTTACCAAAACGACTGTAACGTGGTTTGCACCGGACCAGTTGGTGTTTCAGGAACCACAAGTTTGAGGTGGTGGCACATGGTACTGTGGATGTGACCACCAACACATCATATAGTGGTTAAGTTAAACCCCAGTGCTGACGTCCTGCACGATAAACTGATATGATGCCAGTGACTCGCCACCATGGCTCTGTTCACAAATATAAATAAGTTATTTTTCAAAGTGACTGACATACAAACCACAATCAAGATAGCATTCTAATTTCAACTATATGCAGCAGTTCCAGTACAAAGTGAAAGAAACAATGTACTTCAAGGACCATGATGCTATGTTACACCACGCTTAACAATGACAGAGCTAAGACAGCTCTGCCTGAACTGCAACTGTGCAATGTGTTCAACGGAGGATGGTGCAAGACGGTATAGTACGATGTGACAGACGCTGCAATATAAACATCCCAGAACAGTTCCACAAAGAATCTTTTATGAAGAGCTTCAAACCTACAAAAGTGCCTCAAAGACATATAAAATAAATTCCCAAAGAAACCACTTTCCAGACAAGGTCATGTTTGACTTGTTTTGTAAATTGAACTTTAACAACAACCTCCAAGTTAACAACCTATAGCTTAAAATAGTTTTGAAGGACACATTTTAAGCCTTCCTGCTTCATTCAATGAATGAGAGCTACAAATACATTGACAATATTTGTTGTCTGGCATATTTCTTACTCTTGTAGCAGTATGCAGCAACAGACCAACTTCATTGTACGGTCTTGATCACTGTGTTGTTCTGTTCCACTTCATCCAAGTCACTTTTATATTGGTTTTATACATCTCTGCAAGATTGAACCAGCAAATGATTTATTTATTTATTTTGAGTCCAGTCCACAGCCAAATTATAGCAGGTATTACCTACAGAGCACATTATGTATTTATTTCTTTTATTGTTTATCATTAAGTTGTGTCACACATTCAGCAATCCTCCCCACGTGCGAATGTTTCATCAGAACTAGTTCTCATAATTTTGCAAGGACACACGTGCGGCATCCTTGGCTTAGCGCCATTCAAGACAGTTGGAATTTGCTCAAAGAAATACAAACCACACAGATTTTCTCTTCCCTGAAATCCCAGAATGATAATAAGTGCAAGAGAGAAGACCACATTTGTGCGGTGCATATACAGATTATATCCAATATAATAATGAAGCCATTTTATCAGCTGAATGAAAGCATGCTCTAACTGCGTCATAGATTTCCTTTGGATTTCTTTGATTCTTCAGAAACAGATTGGGAATACCTCTGTGGCTGGTGTTTATAAAGCTTTCCAAACTGGTGAGAGATGACAGGTGATATAGATACAAGTGATAGAGTGTCTTTGCTATGACGTGGAGGTGTCTGGTCTGGTCTAGGGGTGAGGTATATGTCTAAGGAACATCCACATAAATGCCAGGTCCGAAAGGGGAAAATGTTTGCATTTTTGTTTGCAAGTTAAGATTTATATTTCAATAACTTTTGTCATGTATTTACCTGGAAAGTCAACCTAAAATAGTCCATCTCAACATTCTGTGAGCGCGACATGATCAGGACAGTGATTGCCATGTGAATAGAAATATCGTCTTCAGCATCATACTTGCATGAGCTCTGCAACAAATGCAAAAGGCTGGGGGTGGGGGGTGAGAGTGTGCGTGTGTTGGAGGTGGGGGGGTAAATAATAAATTACCACCACTTCTTGCTCTTGACAAGGTTCCTGATTTTGAACAGCCCCTATTCTTGACAGTGCTACTTTAAGAACACGGCTTTTGTGTTCAGTTAACAATAGGGAAATACTGTTAGTTAAGGCTAAACTCAATTGCAACCTTGATCACACTTAAATATATCTCCTGCATAGTAATCCATCACACTGAGCTGCATGAATTCCCATGTGAAAAAGCCAGCTCTGTGCTTATTAATATACTGTATTGATTGACAAAGTGTCAAAAATGTATACATCTGATTGGCTGAATGCCTCACATATTGGTGAAACAATCCCTTGTACTAAAGCTGTGTGAATACGGTAGACCACTCACCATTAGTCCTGCCACCACAGTCTAGAATAATCTAAACTAGACCATGCACAGACACATAGACATAGGCTATTTTTTCCAGGAATAATAATCATCACGTTTCATGTTTATAATCACATTTCTCATCGACTTATCACTGCGTTCCAGCATACACTCTTTACTTTTTTGTATTTCAGAAATTCTAAATAACAACTTGAAACTATACACTTGATCATATGACTCTGTGGAATCACCATAGCTCTTTTAGGTAATATCAGTTCATTGACAAGTACATGAAATCACTTTTCAATCAGATGTTTCAAAAACATATAACCATGGATGTAATCACACATAACACAAAACCTTACATGGCATCTCTGCATTCAGACCATTTCTGACATCTGGATGTTGTTGTGAGAATGAGCTACAGTGTGTATTCATGGTAATGAAACAACATGTCCCCAAAGCTACAGAGTGTCTCAGTGGTGTGTTTTAGTGGAGCAATGGAGCTATATGGCACAGAGGGAGGAGACTTGTATGTGGGATTTGTAGGGAATAAGAAAAATCCTCCTTTAAGAAAAGTGTAAAGCTACACTAAAATAAAAGAAAATCTCAGTGCAGATATTGCTGTAAACCATGCCAAACACTATCCAAACCCTCCTCAAACAATCCTTGACATCTACTCCCCTTTGTTCGTTTGGACAGAGATCTTACATGTTTTTGCATATATTTCACAACAACTGAAAATTGGAAATATAACGGGCGTCCATTTGGCCTTTTTTAAAATCTGGTCTGCCCACCAGATAATGGCCAGTCTACTCACTAACTTATGTTGAACGTTTCTTTTTTAATTTTTTTTTTTTTTTTCATCGTATTATGAGTGTGGTGCTGAGAAATGCTATTATCTGGACACCAGATGTTCAAGTGTAGATTTATGCCAGAATCACATTCATTTTCAAGGCTGCAGCGGGCTGGTTGGCAATTAGCTCTCATAAAAGAGGCCTTTAGAAAATCATGGACATGATACCGGAAGGACGAGCAAAACACTGGGGAGAAAAAGGCAGAACTGAATGCATTTACCCACAAAATACAGTGACAAAATGTGAACTCAATTAAAATTAAATGAGTCTCTTTTCATGTCTTTTCCTATCAAGATTTCAGCCTATGCAAATAAATCCAGTGCAGTCAGGGGTCATGTCTTGGTCCGGATGCCCCTGACTAATTATGCTGTTAGTGAGTACATTCAAAGACTCACACACGCTTTCTGTGTGTATACCTAGGACTCAGTGATAGAGTAGTAAATGCCTGCTCCGTTTCATACAGGAGACACATGTAGAACTTAGGTCTACTGGATATATCGTCAGTGTGTGGGGGGCATGTGTGACGGTGATAGAATTACATGGGTACCAGAAATTGTAACTTTTCTGTTTGGTTGATTAAATGTTCTGCAATTTCATGTCGCAAGGTGGTTGATTAAGTTCAGATCAACCGCCAGCTTGCATTCATCCGCCGGCTTTATCATGCTAGATTTAAAGTGTAGTGCGCGGTGGACAATGGCCATGTTCACAAAAGGAGTTTGTGTACCTTGTTGAGTACACAACTTTAACTGGCATCCCACTTATCATGCAGACAACACGGACACTGTAAATACACATCATGTGCAATTTGACAGGGGTAGCGTCTTCCTGTAGCTTCTTCAGTTCTAAAAGCCCAGTGCAGAGTTGAGGTTTTATTAAGAACATCTGAGGGTGTTGCCAACCTGAAACTTAGCTGCAATGGAGGATTTTTTTTTAAATCCTGTTTTCCGTCCCCGATGAATGATACTCTAAGGACTGGCCAAAGACTCCAGACTCAAGGTGAAACATCCATTAAGGACTAGCTGGAATCGGGGTTGTGCGTTGCTGCCAAATTCGCCATCAATAAATAATTTGTACAAAAGACATCATTGGTCAAAAGTCAGTCTTAGAGTCTTCTGGCATTTTACACAGTAAACATACACCTTTATGAATTGTGTTACATCAAGTGGTCATACTTGCGAATTGGACATCAGTCTGTATGACTATGAGCAAAAGGAGGACATGAAGAGGCTGAGAGAAGACTTTCGCGAGCAAATGGCAGCAGAGCAGATGCAGTGGAGAAATATGAGGGAACAAGGTTATCCCCGCTTTGGAAGCGTGTCAGTTGGGGAGTGATGAGGAATGGCTGGGCTGTTGTCCTGTTATCAGAGTCCAGGTCGTCGCATGTCAGGGCCAAGGGGAATGAGATGAGAGGGAGAGGGGGAGGTGGGACGGGCAAAGGAGGACCACACCTGGTGAAGGCACACTTCAGGAGTGGGGTGGAGTGTGCGCTCCGCTAAAACTCGAGGCAGGAAAATCCAAAAGAGGGAGAGCTTAGGCAGAGCTGCACAGCCAGTTCTAGCCTTGACATGTGTCCCGACTGACGTAAATACAGTAGGCCAAAACCAAACGGATGTGTGAGGATCTGCAGAGAGGATCGTGGTGAGATGAAGCTTTGAAACTTCTTAACATCCTAAATTTTATTGATTTAATTTTAGACAATTGAATTTGGTGAGTGAGTGGTGGAAAATATGAAGGACTTTGATATTCATTTATTCACATAATTCAAATCTGTTAAATTAACTTTTGCTAAGTTGCTCAATATTATCCTTTTAACCTATTACTGCAGCAATCAGTTTCCCTTCTTACTTGACAAAATATCGTTCTCGATTAGAACAATCTGGAGCTACGGACACCTGGTGCTACTGTGCAGTATAGGCATTTGGACAGTCATGCATATTAATGCATGTTCATCAGAAAGACGTATAGAAAAGTGGGAGATGTAACCTTTGGAACACACAGAGCTCAAAGGTTAAGAGTTCCCTTTAGTATGGTCATCAGCATGTGGACTCATTGAGGCTGATTCGGATATTCCATCCCTTCTCCTTGAAAAGCTCTTTAGCTGCCTTGGCCGTATACTTAGAATTGCTTTTGTGCATGGTGAAATGTGGGCCATGTGAGCAAACAGAATGCTTTTGCCTTAATCCTCTTGCATCTGTCAGCCATGAAGTCATCCATAAATGCACTGCCTCAGTTCCACTTGAAGCCATGTATGTAGAGGTCCAAAACACAACAGCGCCATGCTGACAGACCACACTTCTCTTACTTTCATTATATGGATGTATCTTGTGCACATGTCTTTTGTGCAGTAACATTGAAATGACATATAAATGCACATAGAAACCTTTAGTAGCCAAGGGTACAGTTACCTCTGAAATGTTACAAACATCCATTATTGTCCTAAAATCTGTGAATGAGCTAACTCAAAAAATATCATCAAGCCTAAAGAAAAAGATGATCAAAGATGTAACTCTTTTGAAATGATTGAAATGGTCCTTTTCATTTACCCTGAGATGAAAAAGTGTAGCGTACAAAGAAAAGACTCACACAACATTTAACACTTGAGGGAACTAGGTATGGAAAATCGCAAATCTCAATAAGGTGGACAATAGTGCAAAAGTTATTTCTATTAAAGAGTCATTACTAACTTCTGATACCAAAAGTGTACTTGCTTTATCCATAAAGATTTTAAATCCACTCATATTTTTTTTTACAATACATGAAAGAAAAGATAATTTTCATCTATTTTTATTTATCTACAGTATATTTTATTATTATTGTCAATATATGCCACAGGAGCCACTCATTACCAACAACATCATTGTTATGTTATTGTTTTTTTGTTTCAAATTCAGTGAGCTGAATATATATATGTGTGTGATTTGTCTAAAACACAAACATTATAAGATCACATATTATTTGTACGTAGACACCGTCCTTCAACATCACAAATCAGTTTAATCAAACAGAGAGCAGTGCATCTTTGTACGCGTGTGTTTTCATCATGCAATCCATTTTCAAACAAATCAAGTGACTGAAACAGCTTTTTGTGTTTGTGAACAATTCTCAGATCTGATGTCAGAGCAGTTCCATTAGTGACACACAAGCAACGCAATCCAATCCAAGGTCTTTCAGTGAAATAACAAGCAACAGTGTTGGCACACTTGTTCTCGACGTAGGCAAGTTACACAGGGAAAATTAAAAACATTACAGTGAAAGCAACACACGGTCATGACCTGCCCTGATGATCGATGATTATATGATGAGAGTCAAGTCGACACTGACGAGTTGCTGATGCTGTTACTGATGAAAACACAGCGGAATGTAATGCTTTCCAACAATTACATTTATATTCTTGACCTGAATACACATGCTGACAACAGACAGCTTCTGCGCTACATGCTGTGCGCTGCACATATGTATAGCCTGTATGAAAACAGGCTGCAACTCAGCACCATCAAGATGAGACAGATATTTCTCTGAAGCCCTGGGTACAGCTTAATTAACTTTGCCAGTGAAATTCACCAGCAAATTGTTGACTTACATCAGCTCATTTCCTCTCAGTTGGTAAATGACTACTGTTGAGAGGATGTGGACCGTTCCTCTGCTAGCATTAGCTGATGCCTTTTCAGTTGAGTGCGCATTACAGTAGTACTATTGTTGTATTTCAGGACTGACATGTCAAAGTAGAACGGACTTCATCTTTAGTGAAGTATTTCCACACACTTGATGATAACTGTTGTTATTGTCACATGATCACATGACTAGTTGACAGGCTGTGTCATGGCACAGCAGTAAAGTTGACAAACTGACTAGTAGTTGACTAGTCTATGAAATCCCTAGTGCACCCACGCAGTCAGCCTTTTTTTGAACAACTATGCTGCCATGTATGAACTATCTACCACGCTTCCTTACAGCTATACGAGTTGAGAAAGGTTAGCTTCTCAATTGAGCTGCAAAGGTGTTCTTGAACGCTCATGCAGTCAGTTCTCAGCAGACTTCTTTTTTTCCACCTGCATTGTTACAAACAATATGCGGCTTTGACAACAAATGTTGCGGATGTGATGGATTAGCTGTCGAACGTGAGGTACATGTGATTTTTGTAGCGGAGTGAAATGAACTCAATGCACAGGCACTGACAAGGAATTCAATGGGAACCCATGATTTGTGTGTTGGAAGACATATGGCAGGAGTGCCTGAGTTAGCTGCAAACATCAATGCAGGGGAGGGTAACCCATATAAATTCAACATGTTTAATGCTAATCCTAAAGTTGCATTTATTTCTGTCAATGGTGGCAGTGCAAGCTGACAAAACTATTAAGCCCTGCACTGTATCATCAACTGGAAGATAGTAATAATCATAGTTCTCTGTGGACGCATCACAAAAACAATTCCCTTTTACACTTCACATGGTAATATAATTCTTTGTACAAATAAACAATATTTAAGGCACATCTTGAATGTTATAAATGAAGCCAGCAGACTTACTGGTTGTTTAGGTTCCTCAGTACATGGTGATACTGAGATCACTGGTTGCTATGATTCTAATCAAAGCATGGCTTGTACTGTGAATTTAAGGACCAGGCCAGGGGTAAAGCATCTATGTGTTTTATCAGTGAGAAAGAGGATGTTGGACTTTTGGTGCAGATAACACAATCACAGTGGTTGGCATTTGTGAAGGGCAGCATCTGATGCTGTGTGCCAAGGTGAGACCAGAAACACCAACACATCAGGCTAATAAAAACCCTACACACTGATAATACCACGTCTCTGAGCCTGCAAGATGGTTATCCCTGAGCAGATAGTAGGCTCGGGTCCTGCCCTCTTATATAATCATGCAGCCCCCACAGGCCTCAAGCCCGTCAGCGGTGTTGTTGTGCCCAGGGGGATCGGCAGCCTTGACTGGCCGTGATCTGATTAGATGCTTGCTGGGATGGTGTGTGTGTGTGCGTGTGTGTGTGCGTGTGTGTGTGTGTGTGTGTGTGCGCGTGTGTGCGTGTGTGTGTGTGTGTTGGTGAGTGGGGGGTGAGTGTCAACCTTGAGGAGATAAAGTGATGCCTCCTGGACCTCCACGCTCATGATGGAATCAGCAGCTCCGCTGACAACCATCACTCACTGACAAGATTGTGTGCGAGAGTCTGTGTATAGAAGGCGGCTCAGTGTTTAGGCTGATACAGAGCAGTGGCAGTAGGATTTTATTTATAAGTCCAGTACAGGCCAGTATATTGGGAAGTCTGTGCCTTTGCACTCTCCATTAACATATTTTTCATTTCTGAGGTGCAGTGGAAACGAAGGCAGTGCGACTAGACTTCATTTCAGTTTACTATCTTTACTATCTAACGTACAAATTTAGCCATTTCTATTTTAAAACGTAAAATACTTTTACAAAGTACAAAGTAGTACAATCCCCTCTACTACTTGCTTTATATGTGCTTTTCATATTTGTGTAGATGTCAATCTATTTGGTCCTCCAGCAGTATGTAGTAACAGTCGTATTATTTTTTAAGAACTGTATTATAATAAGTATGTTATATTAATATAACATATTTTTTTGTTTTAGATATTATTATCAGGGCTGTTAAGGTTAATTGAATTACATTAAAATACTGTGATTTCCTGGTTTTGTGCCATCGTCAACTATAAAGTCCTAAGATGCTAGATGACAGCTCCTGAGTTTATCTGCTTTTCTATATGAAATATTACTGTGAACGTCTGTCCAGTGAAATCCAATTTATCTGCAGTAATAGGCTAGAGGGTGTGTATAGAGTTATTATTGTGCACACAGGGTTGGAAGGTTAAGGCTGAACAAAAATCTTGTGATGGAGTTGTCATTATTCAGCTCTGCGGATCTGATAATTATTTAATTCACCACAAATTCACCAAAAATAGAAAACACAACCATTTGAAGGTTGGTCGAGCTTTAAGCCTTGCATTATTTCTTGAATTTGTGTTATATGTCCATATAGTGAAAACTGAATATGTCCAGAGCAAATGCTTAAAAAGGTAGTTTCACATTTGGGGAAATACACAATTTTACTTTAGTTTTTACTTGAGTAGGAAGGTTGTATTCAACAGGGACCATCAGTTTCAAGAAGGGGAGACCTTTTTTTAACAGGCATGCACTCAGACATGCTCAGCTCCTTTAGAAGAGCTGGCTCTTATGGCTCCCAAATGGCTCTTCATTTAGTTTCACTCGGAGCCTTCTATTTTAGCTTAATTTAGTGATTATTGGCGATTGTGTTGGCAAGCAATTTTTCATTCGCTTTTTTTCATAAAAGTCTTATTTTTATGCATTCTTTTTACTACGAAAATACAGCTACTATTGTTACTGTTGTTTAACATTTTATTCAAAGCTTTTAAACAACTGAACACAGCAAACCAATCAAATAAGTACGGGCCAATGTCTTATTATCTATATTTAAAATAAAAGTCTTTAGTGCAGGTTATTATTACAGAAATGTCAGATGACTCAGCTTGGATGTCCAGTTTTAATTTCTAAATTTTTTTCTCAGCGCCCTTGCATGTAAATCCAAATCTTCGACTCCCTGTGTACCTGAACTGTACCACTACACTCCCTGTCTTTGATACACAGATTCATCTCTTAAAGCCGGTTCGGTTGCAAACGACACATCACTAGTTCTTGGACTGTCTCTGAGGACAGTGTCATGTCTAACTGATGGCGCATGGAGTTGCAGCGGCAGATTTTTGCTGAGACTTGGTTAGCAAGCAATCACTTGTACTGGATTTACATTTGCGTCCAAACTATATCTGTGAAAACAGAGTTATACCACAAGGAAGTGAAGGTAAAGGGTTATGTCAGGCGGACAGATGCTTTTGCTGGAGGGCCACATTTGGCACAGGAATGTGTCATTGCCCAGCACTGCTTATATGCTGCCTATATCTGCTATATATTCAGATATGTTCTGGGAGTTTGCATGCGTCTCCCTAGGTTTTCTCCGGTTTCCTCCCACCTCCAAAGAGATTCTTGGTGACCCTAAATTGATCCTAGGTGTGAGTGAAAGTGGTTGTTTGTGTCTGTGTTAGCCCTGTGCAGGGCTTGACTTTAACACCTGCCAACCCGCCAAACATGGGTGAATTTCAGCAGTGGCAGGTAGCCGAGTCACTCCCACTAGCCACTTTTGGTGGGCTGATTTTTATATGCATTTTTCAATTGTAGTTTTCTCAAACGGTATCTGGAATAATAAACAAAATTCAAAGTGAGACTAAGACACTACAACTCCCATGAGCACTGTGTGCACACAGTTTTCTCATTGGTCCATGTAGTCAGGTATTCTCTGTACAACCGCGAACACAGTTGTGAAGCGATAAAATGGAGACATATTAAAGGTATCAGAAAACCCGAGGAGACAAACAAAAGAAAAGCTAAAGATGAAACGCAGGATGAGGAGACAAAGAAAAAAAGGTGTTTGACCAAAATTAGAACACGTCTCTCTTGAATACTCGATTCTGATTGCAAATCGCCAATAGTTAACGATGATTATTTCTCGATGGACCTCCACTGGCAACGAGACAGACACTGTTGCCCATGGAAACCACCAACACCCAACTTCAACTTACTTAATAACTACGAAAATTGAATATTTCCGAATTCAACATTTAATTTATTTGCAGAGGACAAAACTGGATAAAGATATTTTTGGGGCTTTTGCACCTGTATTAGATAGGGACAGGGGAAGAAGGGCAGGAGTCAAACCCATGCTGGAATGAGGACCATAATCTTCCAACAACAAAATTGTGGCTAGTAACTTTGGAAAACAACTAACCACAGTGGCTGGTGAACAAAAAACTTAATGTCAAGCCCTGGCCCTGCGATAAACTGGACACCTGTCCAGGGTGTAACACGCCTCTCGCCCGATGACAGCTGGGATAGACTCCAACAACCCCAGCGACCCTAGTGAGGATAAGAGGTAATAGAAGATGAGATGAGATGAAATGAGATGAGATGATTGATGATTATGGAATGGAAATAAGAATATAAATAGGAATTACGAAAGGATTAAATGAGTCAAATTTAAAATAAGTGTAAGAAAATAAATTAATTTTCATATTGGGGATTCAAGGAGTCAAGGAATTGTAAAGTAGTGATGTTTGTAACTGAACTGAATCTATTTACAGACTCTTTGAACAATGGGAAGGGAGTCACAGTTATAAGTTGTGATTTGTGAGTGTCTCAGTACGTATCAGTCTCAAAAGGGGAAGGACTGGCATTTGTAAAAAAAAAAAAAAAAAAAAAAACGCAGCAAAAATGGTAAAGCCAGAATACTATAGCATTGTTGGTAGTGGTGGGCATAACTGCCTTCCAGGATGTTCATGTGAATTCAATTCCTGGTCAACGCAAAGGTCTTTATTAAATTTTCCACAGGAGAAAGTAAAGCATCTACCTAGAATCAGTATTTCAGAGTATTTTATACTCGTATAGTGTATATTTTAGTGGGATGTTTTATTCTGATCCAAATCTTACCCATTCATTCCTTACAGTGACGCCTTCCCAGAAAACAAATGAACCCCAGGCTGGAATCTTATGCTTTCAAAGAGCCACCAATCCCATCTCTACTATGACTTGCAGTAAATGATCAGACTTGACCTGTTTAAACCAGAGGGGATGAAACTACTTTTTTTGTACTTTTTTTTTTTGCCCACCACATGCTGAATGGAACATCATCTCATATCATCCCTTTCAGATAAAAGCCAAAGACACAAACTGGAGCACTATCCGTGTACACTTGCATAACGTTCACATTTATTTGGTTTCAAGTCCTAACACATTCTAAACATGCTTTTAACACGTAATGGATCACATTCTTCACAGGTAGTTAAAGTAAACAAGAGCAGACAAGAGATTTCTGAAGAAAAAAAAAAACATAAAGGCATTTCAGTTGTCTGATGACAGTGTGTAATTCTATTTCATCCCTGAGATATGTCACCATTTATTTTTTACTCTTGTATCCTCCAAACTCCTCTCATTTTGCACTCCTGCACCACAGGCTTCTGACAGTGTTACAGCACTACGGTTGGACACATGATGGTTTCCCTATACCGGCCATGAAATGAGTGTCTGGTGGTTTCTCTCTTACTACCGCTGCAATAAACTGTGCAAAACCTTCAAATCCAGCCTTTTCCCACCTCACCGCTTTTTTTTTTTTGTTTTTTGGAAACATTTCAGTTATTCCTAATGATTTCAACACATTCCATTAATGGACTCAATTCAAGGACTGCAACAGGGAAACTTCAAGGGAAACTTCAAAGCATCATAAATGCCTGTTGCGGCCAGCCAATGTTTTTTAAAACCGCAAAGTAGATTTAAAAAAAAAGGGAAAACTTTAGATTCATTTTATATCCCTTCCAAATAAGTGGATCTAGATCTCTGCAAAGAGTGTAAAAGGTATCCCAAGCAGAATGCAGCTTCAACCCAGGATTAAGTGGGCACTATCACACTTAAGAGCACCCGGTTGTCGGGTGTCATCACGTTCTGTATCATGAGTCCAACCCCAGTGATAACATGGCAGCAATCTGTCTGTGGTCGCGTGCCACAGTGTCAGGGTCACACACGCGAGCAAAAGCATGCAAACACGGGGGAGATGTCAGTTTGACCATGGCTACATTCTTCGATTATCAATCGATCACGAGCAGCACCGGCAGAGTTAGATATGACAGAGTTCTCGCTGTTCCCAACTCATGCCACCTCGAACTGCCTCAATTAATGAACAGCAATCACGGAGCACAATGAGAAAACACACACGCACACACACACACACACTCTCTCTGTCAAACACACTTGCATATCATGATGGTGGTGAGTACAGCGTACACAGCAAACAGCCATTCACAAGATAACAAGACGTTTTCCGATACAGTTAACACTGAAAAATAAAGCACTGGTTAACTGCAATGAGAATGCATCGCGTGAATGCTTAATCAGTACACTGACATTGTCATTGACATTCTTTCATCTTTGGTATTGGAGTCATGATAACAGAGCAGGAGTGAAATATAAGATGACGCTAATTTAACGTGAAATGAAGCAAATGATAAAAAAAAAAGAAGAAAGAAAGAGGAAGAGTAACGAGATAGCGTTTGGTGTTCAGGAAAATGAAAGTTACTGACGGCAAGCGGGAGTGTCTGAGGTAGAGAGGAATATGAGGCAACATGTTTATGCATTTAAAAATAAAGAGAAAGAAAAAAACAAGTATCAGCGCTTCATATAAATCTGAGTGAAACAAGAGACACAAAATAACAGAACATTGGTGCAATGCAACCAATAAATAAGACATTTTTTTTGTAAGTAAGCAACATGATGACAAATAAAGAGGTAGTTTCAGTACAGAAATTGCATATGACATATCCCTTGTCTGCAAAAATAAAATCAAAAATACAAATACAGGAAATAAAATGGAAAACACTTTCTTCCGCGCATGTGTATTTTTAAAAAATAAAATGACAGGAAGTGTGAGCGTGGCAGTAAGCAGGCCATAGTGAGGCTTTATTTGTTGTTGATTAGCAGATATTATTTTCTGCAACATTAGAGGGGAAAAAAACTACATCCCCCTTCTGATCCTCTTCCACTGTCAGATCTCCACAGTGTGTGATGTTCAATGCATTCCTGCCCTGACTTTGTTGTCGGCCACCCTGAACATTTCTCTAGTAGCCTACATTTTCCACAGTGTTTCTGTACAGGAGGACTGTTAAAGATCAGACACCAAAACCTGACAGCTTACATGTTTTTTTTTGTTTTTTTGCAACGGTATCATGGCAGCGGTAAAGCATCAAATCTAATGAGATTTTTTCATTAAAAAAATGCTGAGACGACTGTTCTCTGTTCCTGAGATTATGGGGTCTAAAGGTATGTGGCTATGGAGATTAAACATTTTGATTTTGTGTGTTTGGACACTTCTCTGCACACAATGTCAGTGAAAAATCTTCAGCATTCATGTACATCAAGAGAAAGAGCTGATGAGATCAACATGGCTTAAACCACAAGAGGCAGTTTAATGTCCTGATCTTCATTTCGGTTGCTAGAAAAAGCTTTGTATTTTTCCCCAATATGTCTGAACTGAAAATTTAGACCGACGGCTACACAACTGAAATGAAAAGAAACAATTCAGAGAATACATGAAAAGCTCCAAGATGTCAGTATTACCCATTTAAAACATGGCTGACATCGTCTGAGTAATACTTTCTTCGACAAATCACAAGCTGTGGACAAGGGAATGAGTTTATGCCCAAAAATAAAAGTTAAAAATTCAAAGTTTAGAAAATGATGGGGGTTGTCTTCACTCCCCCCAAAAAAGGACAGTGAATATGCGAAAAAACAACAAAAACCCAAAACATTCAAGATAACTACAAAGGTACATGAAAATGTATTTAAAAAATCAAAAGATGAAAAAAAAGGCTAACTGAAGCATTTGAAAGAGGAACGCTGCATTGGACTGGTGGTGTTGTTAAGGCTGCACACAGAGAGGTGGATGGGAACAAAGAGAGACAGGCCATGACATTCTCAAGATGCCACTGCCTCTTGTTTCGCCCATCCCCAATGCCAAGAGAGAGAGAAAAAAATCCACCCTGTGCACCTCACCTTCAAACTACATCCACTTTCACTGAATGAAGATGTGGATGGGGATCTTCAGGGAAATAAAGTGGAGAAGAAAAAGAAACACTTTTCTACAAGAGGACCTACGATGTCCTGGAACCTATATCTACTAATACTACAAGTACATCAGCATGGTCACTGAGGAACTCCTGAATGCAATACATAACACTCACTTTACCCTGTTTAGATCCAGGTCGGCAGGGACCTGAGAGGAACACACTGGGTGGGCAGTGGCCACGGTCAAGGGTCAAGGTCTCCAAACCTCACCGTCGTGTGCAAAAAAGAGAGTCGTTGCGAGGACTGCATTTTGTCTGCATTTCAAATTGTTCGTACATCATGAAACGGTTAAAAACTTGAGGGATCAGAGAACACACTTCAAGCGGCCTGTAATTATCATTTCATACTTCAAAAATAAAGACCATTTTCTATGGCTATTCTTTTTAAAACATGTGCATATCTATCACAGAGGGTACGCAAGCCAGATCACCTAAATCCCCTAAAACTCGCCTGATTTCATTGAGACGTGGCCAGAGTCCTTCTGTAGCCGGGGTAAAGTGACAGTCTGCAAGAGGAGGAACATGAAGTCCCTTCTTTATGAAGAAATTTAACTTGTCGGTCTTTGGGCCGAGCTCGCCCACTAAAAACCTGAGGACCAGACCTGAACCAAGTACTGGAGTCACACTTTCTAGTGTCCATTGGATGCGTATCCTTGGGTGGCCTTGGGTCTGTGCATTGTTTTGATTGGACTTAACAAGACCCAGAAACAGTCCAACGTACTCCAAAGTTGATCGGTTTGAGACTAAGCATGTCAGAAGCTAGCACACCAGATTTCATTGAACTGGGGCATTGAACCACAACTTGGTTCAGTTGGGTCCTAGTGGGTGCAGCGTATCTTGTTTTGACATGTGAAGCTCGTGCATTTTCTATGTTCGGCTTGTCTGACAAAAACGCAAGATTCCACGGACTGCCACTTTACCCTCACGCAGCCAGCACTGACGAGAAGCATCACGTCTGCTCTATGCACATATATGCGCACTAGAATGGACGCATGTTTAGCAGCATTTAGAATGAAATCTGGCAACATACTTGTCTGTTCAGCAGAGGATCCCCCCTCTGACAGAGTGATTCATTTCTTATCCTGATCCTTCATTGATAAGAAAGATTTTTTTTTTTTTGCTGAGCTATCAGCTCCCTACCCATCAATGGGCATTTGAAAAAAAGCATTGCATAACACTTTGGTCAAGAAAGAAAAACAATAAAACAAAAAAAAACAGCAAACCTAGCTATCCTCCCCTTCCCCTGCAATAAAGCCATACATCCCCAGTCTATGATTGTAGAAAATACCCGTATGCTCCTTTTTCAATAATCCCACAGATCCAATAACTGTCACCTTAACTCATGGAATGTTAAATTGACAAGACCGCCTCCCATAAGCAGGATGTCTGGGAGTCTATGCAGATAAAGAAGCTCAATTTCAATAATAAATTTTGCATTTTCAGTGTAACAAAACACAGTTTTTCAAAACCTGATTTATGCAGCTCCTTCCAACATTCAGTCTCTGATTGAGGTGCCAAAGCATCCACATGGATTTGGTTTTCGACTGGGCAACTCTTCATTTAACAGCAAGAAAAGGTACCTGAAAATAGCAACAACATCTTCCTGAGGTAGTCTCAAAACACTCACGTAGTCTCAAAACACGTGTGTCTAGCCGCCCCGTCTGAATAAAATAAACTCTTTTAAAGTCTAGCTCTAACAATGGCAACACTGACACATTGAGCAAACTGGATACACACTTGTAAACTCCAAAGACCAATGCATCTACGAGCATTTGTTTTGTACAGAAGCATGTGCACAGTGTAAATCAGCATACATTCAGCTCTGTCGTGTAATAAATATATAAAGAAAAAAGTTACAAAAAGAAACAAACTAGCTGCTTGTCACATTCACAAGAGGGGGGACCAGTCCCTCGACTCGGGCGGCCGGGGAGGGTTTAGTTTCCGGAGGAGGCGGTCACGCAGGGCGATGGGCCGGTCCTGTAGCTGGTCAGGCTGGATTTGCAGGAGTGCAATACTGCTTTGAACAAGAGAGGGAGCTGCTCTAAAGGTACATTCACCAACTTCCCTGTGAAGAAAAAACACAAAAAGATGGCACTTAAACACACTGATCTTAGAGAGACAGACATTAGAAGAAGAGATAGTCCTCAAACTCTCCACACTGATGTTTTCAATACCGTTTACATGCATCCAAAGCTAAAATAACTGGAAAGTATTAGCGAGTGAGAAAAGTGCAAGGCTGCGAAAACCAAGCTAAACTTATCAAACAGGTAAATGTGGGGAAAATACATCTGTCGTCTAAAATAACACTGATAACATTGATCTCTAAGAAGTAAATAAAAGCTGCTTTTGAGCCAAACACTAAAGTTGCAATCGGATATTTTGCAGGTGCATTACGTCTACAGTGTTAGCATACTCCAGTTTTAGCTTCATTAAAAAAAAAGTAAAACATGCTCAATGTGCAAAGAGAACATAGCATTGTTAGTGGCAAAACTTAAAAAGACAGCAGTGGTCGACAATAGCCTACACAGTAGTTGGACGTCTTACCGGCAATGCAGCGTATCTCCGGCAGACACATCATGATCTCAGGGAAGCGTTTAGGCTGATGCGGGTACTTGTACTCAGCGTAGTCCTGACACACATACCAGTAGCGCTTGTTCAGCTGCTCAAGCTGGGAGATGTTGGACAGTCCTCTGATATCTGCACATGGAGGAAAGGTAAGACAGAGTCATGTGGGGGAAACACAACAATACGACTTTGGATTCCAGTGACACCAGAGCCACTATTACCTTGGTTGAGGAAGTTGATGGCTTTCATACACGCGTATTCCTCATTGCTGATCTTCAGCTGGTGGAACTTGCGAAACAGATATATCAGCCTCTCCATCACTTCCATCCCATCCTCGCTGAAGCTGAGGAACAAGATTTGTCAATAAAGCTGTAAAAGTACAGAGTTGAATAACTATCCCTAGGTAATTAGGCTAAGTTCTATTTAAGTCTATATCATGAAACAAAACAAAAGACACTGAGTTTAATAGGTTTACTGTCCACATTAAAATCCACTGTGAAATGGAGCGGCATGTCAAAAAAATGGGAAAAATCCCCCCAGTGCCATTATCTTAAGCTTCCATGCTTCAGTAGAAACGCCAAAAATAAGGGAGGGAATGTGTCAAATGTAAGGAAAGTGCTTAGAAACATCTTGCTCATCCCACGTCTTTCTGAAGGAGGTAGAAAGATCCATAAAGTTTAATTCTACTCATCAAACCACAATTCCCTGTCTTTCAGCCTCTGAATACTTCAGAATCTCACCAAGAGACTTTAGCGCTGCTACTGTAAATCAAATACCCACTCCTAAACCCCCCAAAGAAAACCAGCACAGTATATTAGGAGTTCATGTGTTATTGGCTTCGATAAGTTTCTCTAATTTGCTCCCTTAGTGCATCATGTTCTACCTAGTGCCTGACGCGTATATATTTTCACATGCCAGACGGTGCTAGCCACAGCTCTGTCCTGGGGAGTGGTCCTGTTCACGGACCAGTTCACTGGCCCTCGTCCAACAACAATACTTCCCCTGCTGGGATAGAGGGAAATTCTGCCTGTTTTAGTGATAATGAGCTCACTGAGTGGAACAGCTCACCGTTCAGGGGTTAGCTGTTGCAGCAGGGAACATTTAATTTCTGATACCTACTGTCCTTTTTAGTGAAATACTGAATTTGGCACAGCTCCAGGAGGATAAATCTAACATTTAATATGGTGTCTATGCTAATGGAGAGATAGCCTCCACAAAAGAGAGCTAGGGAGAATTTATAGCTACTGTAGGTGAAATATTATCAACACAGAAAGGGTCTCTCTTTTTTTTTTTTTTTTAATTCATGTTAGGCAATAGTTTCCCATTAGATGGTAAAACAGGCAAAAGTGCTGAGGCAAACAACAAATGGCACCTTTCACATCACACATAGCTACTTAGCCCAGTGTTTGGGTAAAAATATTCATAAGTGGAGCTTTAAATAATTAAAGCTTCCTTTTTTAATGGTATAAGTGACATATAGAGGCATGGTCTAAGTCTCGGGGCAGGGTTGCAGCACTGCATGCAAATAATATTAAAAGGCTAACTGTGTGGTTTTCCTCAGTTCCGTTTATTCTAATTAATAAAAGCTACCTTACAATAAACATAGCCAGCTAAAAAACAAAAAACAAAAAAACAACCCCAAATATCTGCCACTCACCCCTGCAGCTCGTCGTCAGACGGCGTGTACTTGGCGGTGACGTCAGCCAGGTCGCCGAATATCTGGGCGCTGTAGATGGTGAGGCAGGAGAGCAGGATGAGCTCCTGCCAGGTGGAGCTGAGCAGGCAGGTGTAGTCTTCGATGGAGAGCTCGCAGAAGAAGGGCAGCTTCTTGATCCAGGAGATTTGGCGGAAGAGCAGCTCGTCCGCCAGGCGACACAGCAGGGCGAACAGCTCCACCTGTGTCACCTTGTACCTGGGACACGCACCATCTCAAACAGTTAGGACACCAGCTAAACACTACACTTTAACTAGCTGCAACATTACAGTAAGCATGACAACGCAGCAATAAGTCTCTACATAATGTTTAAATGTGTATTCTGCATGGCTCACCCGTCCTCTATAAGCATGGGAGTAGCCAGAGGGGCCAGGTCTTCAGCAGCCACCAGCTGCAGCACCAGAGGGTGGGACTGCGGGTACAGGCTGCGGGGCTGAGGGGCCAGCAGGCCAGACTGGGCGGCATAGCTGAAGAGGTGAGGCAGGAGCTGGTAGTGTGTGGACATGGAAGTGTTGATGTACTGGTCCCTGAGGGCTGCTGTGTAGCCGTTCATTTCTACGGAGCGACTGGAAGCACACAGAGGTCAAAGGTTAGATATGGTTTGGCTTTAAAGAGAAGTTTATATATTAAACGGATACTAAAGGCCAGTACAGAGCTGGTGGTCGTGCTCCGTTTCCTGTATTTGTGGCAGCTACGCTAAAAATGAATCTTTTGCATACAGACCTACACACAGACCTTCCTTTAACCTCCTAACTTTTATCCAGTGTTCTTTCCATTCAAAATCGTTGCATTTTTTCTGAACTTGTAGACAAAACTCTGCTTTTTGTACCTGCAAACTGCAGCGTACGCTGCACAGGTTTTGTCTGATTGCTGTTCATTTCTGCTAAGATTTAATTTGATAAAATATCTCCTCCTCCGAATAGCTATCAGGCGTTGCGGCGTTGCGATAAACCTAATGTTTACACAAACTGAGACTAAAATAAATGCCGTCATGCGAGCACCTAGACAATATTTGTCCTTGATGGGTGCAGATAGACAATGCACTTGTCTCCATAGCAAGAACAGCAGATAGTGCAGCGAGTTCTTTGTGTTTGCTATCATCACCAAGCCTGAGGAGCTGCATATTCAGGCATTCTTCGGCTGATGAATACCTTAACTAAAGTCTGGGTGAGATGGGAACGAGGTGTTAGACTGTCAGGGCCGGCTCATTATCTCAATGATGGGGCAAGTGCCTGTGCTGCGTGGCTGAGTGGCTGAGATGAACAACTCACTTGGATGACAGAGTAGAGGCGGGTGACGGCTGGTTGCCCTCTGAGGCTCCGTTGCTGGGAGAGCTGTGGTCACTGTCGCCATTGTTGCCCCAGGTGTGCTCAGGGGCATCTTCCTTGAACTCCTGCCCCGACATGATCCGCTCAATCTCCTCCTCTGTGATCTGAAACGCACGCAAGTTTTTTTTTTTTCAAGCTTTCAGCACATCCTCTTGCAACAAAAATCACTGCGCCTCTGTTCAATTGATTAGCATTGACTTGCACTGTGCTGCTTTTCACTAAAATGTTGAGGAGCAAGGACACAATCACACAATGAAGTAGAGAGCCAGAGAAAGAAAGAAAGAAAGAAAGAATGGATGTGTGTGAGCGCGTGTTGGACTGAGTGATGCACACACCAAAAATAATAGAATCTGTACAGGTCAGCATAGGGAGAAGACACAGACAAAAGCAATTCTGAAAGGCTTTAGCATCCCACAAAATGTGGAGTCTTGTATCTGTGGCTGGGGTCAATTCACTTTAATTTTGATCAATTCAGCACGTACACTGAAACAGGCAATTCATTTCATATTAATGACAGAGAGGTCCTCCTTTCATTGGGGTTTAGAAATAAAGCGGCGGCTTAATGGAGGCGGACGTTTCTCTGTTTTGACTTGCTGAATTGAGTCTCCCCTGAATAGTGACTCAGTGGCACTTATCCTCATGTCACACATTTTCCTGACCATTTGTTCTCTCACCGGTCTCAATAATGAAGCCGAGCTGAATGGGGAATAATCCACGAATGCATGATTATACTGATGATATAACAAGGTCAGGGCTAACTCTCATTACATGCTTCACAACTATCACTACACCATACCGAGCAGCATTACAGCACTCCGCCTCTGTTATTTAGAAGAATGGCTTGTGCTATGAATGTGTTCGTGATAAGTAAGCTGCCTCGGACTCGTAAGATGGGAGAAGGTCAGTGCGTGTCACAAAAACAACATTTCTGGCAATTTACCTGTACAGGCCCGATGCTTTTGTTCCTCCCTCCTGGCATGCCATCCTCCCTGATTGCTGCACGACAAAAAAAGAATACAGAAATCTACATTTAGTCCTTTAACTGAACATGACTGGCATCACAGCTCTACCTAGTGGATGGAAATAATTACCCCGTTTTAATTTTCTATGTGGTGAGTTCTCCTTAAAAATGTCTGACTGTATCTTTTCCTGTTTCTGTCTGGATGGTTTATTTGGAGTTGAGTAAAATTTATTTCATCCGTCAGGACAGGCTTCCCTTAATCAAATTATTTGGAGAATAATCAGACAGTTCATTTACAACAGCTCACTTACATCTTTCCCCCACAAGGGGGCAGTCTACGCTCATGGACTTACACATCTGAGACCCTGGACGAGGACAAACTGCAACTCCAGTCTGTTTTGTTAAGGCTAAACCTAAGGCCAGTGTCGCAATGTACTCCAGACACATGTTAAATGAAAGATTTCTGATACAGTTTAGCTGAACTGAGCAGCTGAATTTCTCTTTGAAAGTGTGTTTGAAGTTTTCAAAAGTAAATGTCTTTGGATAAGTATTAGAGGATTTTATTTTTCTTTTGTAAATAAATGACCAAAAAAGGTCAGATGACTTTGTGATTATTTCTCGATTACCAACTAACTGAAATGTTCATTCGTCATACAGGTAGTTTCACTGACAACTGCCATGGAAAATAAAGCCTGATTATAAACTGGAGTAAAGGTGATGTAGCCTCTGCAGATCAGAAATCCTCATTTTAGAGGCCACAACAGACCAGTAAAGTTATGTTAAACTATTCATTGCTGCATATTGTTGAAACTACTTTATGCATTTATTACGTCATGCCCCAGATTCTGATTGTAAACTACTGTCAGGATGATACGTAAACTGAAAGCATTACATAAAGACATTTGGAATGACAGGACTTATGTTAATCAGGTAAACTGAAGCATATAATAAAGAACACAACCCAGTAAAGGCCAACCACAGTTTCAACCCAAACATTCATTCTGTATTTCTTGGCTTGTGCATATTGCTCATCCATGAATGAAATTTCTGATGTCTGAAACCAAACAGCATCACATATGTGCGACCTGAAACAACTGAGGTGGTCACACTTTACCTTTGCGGTTCATCCCCATCTGCAGACACTTGAGCAGGCGGCAGTACTGGCAGCGGTTGCGCTGCTTGCGTGACATCTCGCAGTTCTTGTCACGGCTGCAGCGGTACACCCGCTTATTGCAGATGCTGCGCTTGAAGAAGCCCTTGCAGCCTTCACAAGATATAATGCCATAGTGCAGGCCTGTTGCACGATCTCCACAGATAAGGCAAGTTCGCTGGTCAGCTGGATCATCTGGAGAGGGGAGGAGAAAAGGAAAAAAAGGATTTAGAACCATTTCCACCCAGTTCTTTGCACTAATTCCTCCGCATGGTGAAAAAAATAGTGGGTGCAGAAAACCTCGCTGAAGGCACAAGTTTTTAATTGAGATCATGGGGGCGGTTGGGGCTTAAGCGCTAGCCAGGCGCCGGCTAATCCAAAGGATTCTTAAGCTCTGACTCTCATTTTGTGAAAGTGGAGGTGTAACAGGCAGCAGGACGGAGAGAGGAGACGTCTTGGGTATGTTTTATTCAGCAGCTCTGAGCTAAAACGACACCACTGATTTGTTTACAGGCTCTCCTTTCTCTCTTGACAATAGCAGTATCACATAAAGAGGCATCGCTCTAGGAAACCGTTTGAGCTTATCTAAAAGATGTACACTACTACATTTTCTCCACTAAACTGGTAGAAGACGTACAAATCCACCCACCACCTGTAGTGTCCCTTAAAGGTCACAAGTCCTCTCTTTGCCCAGATGTTTCACCCAGGCACCTTCTCAGTCATTAACCTTCACCTTGTTTTGTTGAGCACACACATTTTGCTGATCACTCCAAACTGTGAAAAGTAGCTTGGACAGGAATAAGTGAGGGTGGTAATCTGGAACACATGTGGGGGATATCTGGGGAGTCGAGTGAGGAATGGGCTCACAGCGAGGAAGTTGCGCAGAACAGGATGTCCTGAACAAAGTACATTAAAAATAGCAGTAAAAGTGACGTTGATGGGGGTTTGTAAAGCAGCCTTGACAGCTTGCTGACCGAGGCATTAAGACGGCAAGAAAAGAAATGGTCCCAAGTCTTACACTGACTCAAAAAGACATATGGATGTACGCGGAAAGTACTGCATATGACAGGGGTGGGAGAGGATCAAAGGAAGACGGCGTCTTCGTGGGACCATCCTCGTGAAGCTACTCCGCTAATCACAAAGGTGCTCTCAAACTGTTAAGACAGCAATCTGAGAGAGCTGTTGAAAATCTTCTCTTAATCCCCCGTCTACCTCCAGGCCACATACGTCCATAATCAAAATCACAGAGGAAGCTGAGAATTATTCTGGAGCGCATATTCTCTGCCGTCCACAGTGCTGAGCCTCATCATGCTTATACACGTGCGTGCGCGCGCACACACACACACACTCTTACACTTCACGGTCACACCAAGAAGCCCTCCAGCACCCCGCTACCAATAGCACAGAGCAGACTCTATGGCTACAGAGAATAACCTCGCTGTTTACAGCTCGCAGCAGGAACGTGGCCTGCAGCTGATCTGCATCAGGGCTCGGCCGGGATTGAACCCATCGTGACCAGGTAGAGATGAAACTGATAACATATTGTCTTGCTGTTACGACGGAGGCTCTTTATTAGATGGTGTTGCTGATGGTCAGTTGAGAACAACACCTGGAATTGCTCGATGGTAGGGTGTAGCAGGGGGCTTTGAATGGATGTTAAGAAAGTAGTCGGGCCACACAGTACAACAATTCCTGAGGTAGACATACTGCAAGACAGGAAATACAAATTGCTACAGATTGATTTTTCTTAGACATGAGATCGTTCCCTCTCATACTCTCTGTTTGTCCTCTTTCTGAAAACAGGCTGCGCTGCTCTGGTTCTTTAAGGTCCCTCACCCTATAGGCCTTTTGTTCTTCTTGGAAGGCTTTGTGGAACCTTTTGTTCCTCACCACCCCCTCATTTTCTTGCTTTTGACGGGGTTTTGAAAGCAAAATGCAACCTACTAGTCAAATTTTTCATTCTTGATTGGAAATGGCAACACCTCAAAACCATCCATAGGAGCCCAAATCCAATCCAGAAGATAAAAGTGGGGAATGTTGGTCCGGTGGCGTAACAGAAATTATTTGTTGGAGTTCTTCAAATGTTTATACTATTATTCAAGGATACTCCTTTGTGAGAGGGTGAATACAATGAAGATAATTCAGTTCAGTTCAATTTAATTTATATAGCGTCAATAACAATACAAAATGTCTCAAGACACTTACTCAAGACACAAGATAAACCTATATCTGTCATGGATACATACACCTGACTGAAGCAAACATGGACAATCTGATCATGATGCAAATACAAGATGTAGCCGATGATGTTAGACGTTGTCTGACTTTGTGACTCTGTACCCAAAGAAGATGTAGTATAAAGAAATGTGTAATAAGCTGACGTCAATAGAAGGTTCTGATACAAATAAAAGCATAGCTTCCCTTCAAGGTTTTGACATCCATGAATGGTTTAAATTAAAAAGAGAAAACTTGGTCGAGCAGGCACTGTTTGTTGAGGCACTGCTTAGAATTTTATGAGAATCTTATGCAGCTGTTTTGGATAGTGTCTAACTGCTACTACAAAGAGCCTTAAAATTACTTCCTGTGAAGACATGACACTGAGCATAATACTTCTTAACCGTCAGCCCAGAAATCACTCAAATTCCTTCATCAGTTTCAACATTTTCCCCTTTACTTTGGGTGAGCCAGCTAGCCTTCTACACTGCTTGCAAATTGTTCATTTTTTGTTGCATAGCAACTAGGATCGTGAAACCCTCCTCCACTTGAGCTCCAGAATCTTGAGAACACTCACAGCCTGGCCACGTTTGAGCTGGAGACGAACTCAGGTGGAGATGCAGATATCTGGTGCCAAGCTGAAGAGGAAGTAAGACTGGTGCATGTGATGTCCAACGAAAGCAAGTCTGTGGTCCAGATAAACAAGTCGACATGTGGACACCATCCCGCGTGTTTTCAGGATGAGCTTGCACATAAGTAGCCACAAAGAGAAAAGGAAGGATGTATAATAGGTCTGAGGGCTGCCGTCCAGCAGGTTAATGCTGTCTGCTGAGCCCGGAGATTAACCTGAACATCTGATTAATGTAAGACTCTTGTATAATGCACCAAACTGCTCTGCACACAAGCGCGGGACCTTTAGCCTCCTATGGGATTCTGTGGTGGGAAAGCCGATAATAAAGACAGACAAACAGGTGTCCTGAGACGGACTCGATGCAGGCTTTTAAAACCAGCTGCTGCAGCATTGTTTACATTATGTGCTGCTTGCACTTTCCATTTTAAGCCCTGGTCACACTACAGGGCTGCTCAGGTATTGATGCACGCATGTGGACAAATAACATCGTGCAAGCATTTTTTTCCCCCTAGTTTGTCTATTTCATGTGCCGTTAGGTTTCAATTAAAGCCATACATAGCTACACTTTTTGTTCTAAAACTGGAGTGCTGATATTTTAATCAACTGATTAATAAGTTGAGTTTACCAAAAGTCAAAAGTAGAGTTACAATGTTGTTAAAATGATTTTCAAAACTGAAAATTTCTGAGCAAAGTTATCATTTCAGCTCTATTTGACGGACAGACCAATATGTACTTGTTCATCCTGGACTTTCTTGCAAGAGTGACGCCTAGAAAAATTAACATTCAAATTGTACCTGCCTACGTGTGTCTTTTGAAAATATAAAAACTAGCATCATGTTAAATAATGCAACCCTGAACGTGTGTGGATGAAGAGGCAGAAGAACCCAAGACACACACACGCTGTTTACCTCAAGGGACACGGTTTGTGGAAACTCGATATAGGGGCTGTTGTAAATGGTTGACCCAGTCACCCTTCCCTGATTACAAGGCACAATGTTTTGACAATAAACATGTCATAGTAACATAATCTTTAATATTCAAATGAGCGGGATTAAGCTTTTGTACGTGTATATAATTTAAAGGGGCAGCTCATCAGAGGCATGTGACTGAGCTGAGAGCTAAGCCTCCCAGAGAGAGGGGGTTTTCATAGCGGGCTGCAGGGTTCATGTACTAAAGGTAATTAGAAGGAGGTGGAATGGGGTGGTGGGGGCCCACGGCATAAAGCCTCTCCCAGATAATGAATGGTGAATAGAGGACTTCTAAAGCCGAGAGGCAGATTACCATTTAAATGGTGCAAGGTTTAAGTTTGCTGCTTAAAGAAGACCGCAGGGGCAGCCATACTGTACAGAGACAATGGGGCGTCACGCGGTGAGCCCGTCCTGGGATTAGAATTTAACTATTTTGGTGATTAACTCTATACTTCGCAGAGGTTAAACCAACTCAGAGGAGAAGAAGTGCCACCAGGCAGAGACATCCTCTCTGCTGTTTAGTTCTTCTTCTTCAAAAAAAAAAGTGAGCACACAGTGGGAGCTTGGGATACGTACGTGATTATTTGTTAAAACCATACAATGTCAGAAGATATTGTAAACATCCACCATAACCCTAGCTCTTAGTTTTCAAACCCTTCCAACTCGCAGATGTTTTTGCAGTCCCACGGTCTCTGCACGACAGGAAGTGCATATAAACAGAGCATGTGCACAACATATACGGTATGTCCCATTCTACACCTGTGTATACACAGTTAACATGACAGCTGGCTGATAATATATCTTTCTAATATTTCTCTTCTTTACACTTTAATAGACACGGCCGTCTTGCATAATAAAATAAGCCGAATAATATAGATTGTAGGACACACGATCAAAGAGATACAATCAGGATCAATGGAAAATTCTGTTTTATTTCAGATTAGCGCGTTTCCCGTTGATGTTCTTAAGTGGCTCTGTAGCAGGGAGGAGACAAGCAGATGAGTGACAGAGTTGACTTGAGTTGAGGGGCAGTTCAACAGAGCTTCAGCTGCAGTCTGGATATAAAGAGCTTTTCAGCTCATACGCTTTAGAATAAAGCAGAGCGACACCACCATGAAGCCAGAGGGGAAAAAAGACAAACTTCTGTACTTCTGGCAACTCAGCAGAAGCACACCTAAAAGAAACGATGCCTTTACTGTATATGAAGCACCTCCGCCTCCGCATCATAAAACATGTGGCAGATCAAATACAGGACATGCATCCCTCACCTCCTTAGCAGGCCATTTGGCAGCCCACATGCCCATTCAGAGAACACATTAAAACCATATATTTCACCTTGCCATCCCATGTGAAACGCCTGACTTCCTTCAATGAGCTCAAAAACACAATAGCTATTAGCTGCCTTCACTCAAGCTTATTTGCCAAATCTATCACCCTGTCTTTCAAGTGCATGGCCACACTGTAAACGGGCCGATTCACACCTCCACTCACACTTGATCTCAGCGTGTCACGTCCTATGACTCCTCCTTCTTCCACCTGAAGATGATACTTAAATATTCATGGCATTTACATCAGGACTTGACTTCCTAAAGGTTCCGTCTGCATGTCTGAACCTGACTCTGTGGTAGTCTGGTGACATATCGACATACCAACATCTAATGGAACCTCTCCCACAAGCCTGCAAAGTTAATAGTAATGGAGACCAAAGCAACCTGTGTTCCACTTTAAGGCACCTGAAAAAAGTCTGCATTCAGTGAGAAAACTCATCTTTAGAAAAGGCTCTTTTCATTTAAATGATTAAAATATATTTTCTATACTTCTTTCACTGCGCAAAAGAGGCATTCTACAAAAAAAGTAAAACCTATGAAAAAGGCAATGTAGCAAAACTAACTTAGAACTAATAAAAGGAACTAGAGCACTTTAAAGTGTATATACAATAATCTTCAGGGACCTAAGAGACCATTAGGGGTTGTAGCATGGAAACACATGTGCTTTAAGGATAGGTCAAATGTAAGGGCTTTAAATTAGCACTAGTGAGTGGAATTCTGCTCTGATGACAACATTTGATGACACCTAACATGGCTATAGATCACATCAATAATAATGTAACCATAACTGGCTGTACAACAGATATTTGAAGCCTCAGCCTGTGGAAACAGGTATCCAATATAAAGCCTTGTCAAGTCTGACAAAATATCCCCGATGATGTCGCGCTTATGGATATCATCAGGGTTACCTCAACTTGTACGTGTGGATTAGACATTTAGACAGCATGGGTCACAAACTGGGGAAGTGGAGGATCTTGTGTGAAATGCAATGGATATCTGTTAGGGGACTTAATGTCAGGAAATGTCTGCCTCCATTTTTAATCTACTCACTCCCACCTCTAACTGCCTGACAGCGCACAATTAAACTGGAGATCAAGGATCTCTTGATTGTGCTCACTATTTAAGCGCTATAAATGAACGAAGCACTTATTAACTTCAGACTCTTTCTGAATGCACACATTAAGGCTAGGTGGATGGATCTAGGCACATATTAAGAATTTTACATGAGACTGGAGAATTTCACAGTTTTGGAGCGGCAGTTGTCGTATGAAGGCTCTTTTTGTTCAAGTCAAACAGTGTGAATCTTTCACAAGGTCACTGAAGAAGAAGACGCGATGCTGAATTCCCCAGAGGTTCTGATAAAGAGCGATTAAAGCACGGCTTCATCTTGAACTCCCTCTATTATATAACCTTCTCTCTCCAGCTCTGGTGCAGGAACCCCCGATGTTCTGTGTCAGCCCTCCACACACACAGTCATCCCCACCCCCGAGGCTCATTAATGGCTGCATTGTTTCCCAGAGGTCAGCCTGGGTTTCATTCCAAACTCTAACGCAAACCAGGAGATTCAAGTCAAGCATTTTAAGCCCCAGTCAGTGGCAGAGACAAATAGCAGTCTTGTTTCCCCCAATGCTCCCAATATATCCTGTCAGTTGTTCACTGTGAGTCAAGTGACTGAGTGAGATGTCTACCACTGGTCATATGTAACTATAAAAAAAAAAAAAAATATGCTCCTTCCACCTCACACTGAGGGGAAAGGGATTTTAAATGCAAGAGTAACGCGGTTTTCTGTGCAGTCCCCAAAACACAGCATGCTGCTGGCTTTTCATGCTGCCCTACAGAAAGGTGCCCACCTTCTCCGTGACCCTCTCTGAGCTGCCTCATGCTGAGAACAGAGATGTATCGTGGCCAAATCTCCCCATTGTCCATGCCCCACACAGACAAAGGCCAGTGTATAGTGTAAAGCAGCCTTTAGAGTGGCTGACAGAGCAAGTCCTGCCACTCAAGGGGTTTTCTCTTCAGGTTTTGTCTTGGGCTTTCCATTACAATCATGCCCAGCTGAGACAGAGAGCGGGGGTTGCAGGAATCTGCTGTACTTTTCCGCTGCTGGCACCCTCCCTCCCTCCCTCTCTCTCTGCCTCCCTCCTCTCTCTCTCCCTCCCTCCTTGTCTCTCTGCTTTTCTTCTTCCCCTTTACTCCTCCTCATATCTCTTCTTCTCCTCTGAAACTTATCTGTCGTACCTGGGGGAGCATCCCCCTCCACCCACACCCCACCCAAGACTATGACTGGTATGCACGTGGACACACACATCAACGCAATCACAAAGGTTAAAGACATCTGAAGAGCCTCTGGGACTCTGATCTAGCATTCCTGGTAGCCCACAGTGTGATGCTAATCTTTAAAGTTACATGCAGTTGCAGAGTGGGCTCGTCCACGAGAACACGGCGACCTGTAGACATCGCTGTCATTCTAATCTACAGCCAGGCTTAGAGGCTGCATCATTAGCATTGAGTAATACTGCACCAAAGATAGGCTACATATTAATGTGATGCTAATGTGAGCCAAATGTGAGGCTACTTTGTTAAATAATGTGGGAAAGGGCCTCGGCTTCAGGAGTCTGGCTCACTGTCTCAGCTTTGTTACCATCTGAAAAGGTCATTGAAATGTTTCTTTTCAGGTCAATGTAAATCACGAATAAGGTGGTGCTTGGTGCATGTGTATTAGTCTTTTTAAAGAAATGTATTCTCAGTGTCACAAGGCTGGCTGCTGATGGCACAATACTACACATTGCTTTCACTACAATGCAAACTAAACTTTAAAGAAAAAGCATTAACCGTCAAGATGACCACTCATGGAACACAAGGTCTGGGGATCTCCCTTTGAGGTCAATACCAAGGATTACTGTTCAGTATCCAGACTTTGTTATTTAACTGGCTGCTTCATTTTTTAATCAAAGGCAAGAGATCATAATCAGTGGTGTTCCTCTTCGGAAAATGGTTCTTAAAGTCACAATCAAGATCCACATTTAAATAGTTCTGCTACGTTGCTGAAGAGGGATTCCTATCTTTGGTGGCATTTCTTCTTGAACCGAGAAATGTAAATGGGGTAAACAAGACAAACACGTTATTTTTTACTGCAGTAGAATTTGTGGGACACATGCTGTTTAGCCTTAGCGGAAATGAGGCATGTTAAACATCACTGTTCAGGCCTGTGACTCGTTCCTCTTTCCATTTCCTTTGCAGAGCATGAAACCCCCGTTTTAAAAGACAGCTGAAACTTGTTTAGACCCTGAGCTACTTCTCTTAAATGTCAGGTCTAAACAGTCAGTGCACACTGATATGAACCATGTGTGAGTTTTACAACCCACGCTTTGTGATACATATAAAAACACTGTTAATGAATGTTGAGTCTCCTCTGTGGAAGGGGGAGGGACTTCCCAGAGGCAGCAGAATGAACTGATAGAACATGAATACTCTAAAATGTTTAACATTAGCTTGTTTCATCTCATCTTATGTGAAGCTTCTCCGGGTGCAAAAACAAATATGCGTAATGACGAAAGGAACATTTGCAATGCATCAGATAAGTTGAGTCCTGTGTGAGTGTGTATGTGGATGTTTGTGCTGGGGGAAGGGTGCAGGGCCAGTTGAAATAACACACCCTTGAAAGACAAAGGTTCTCTACATGATGGACCCGATGGTTTGGTTTGACATGGCTGGGCCTGGTCAGATGGACGTTTCAGTGAAATTAAGAGAAAAGCGCCTTGCGTGGCCAGAATGAGCCGCCTCTTGTCATTGGCTATTTATAGGTGAGCATTACAGAGACACGGGAGACCCTGACCTCCCCCCACTGTTACTATTGATCTTCACACAGCCTCTGTTCCCTGCATCGACGTCCACATGAACGACCAAACATCCTCCATTCTCTCCGTCTTATTCTTATTTTTGCCTTCATATGTTGCATGTTACAACACAGAAGGACATAAAACAGGAAGGTGTAGCCGTAATAGTGTGGAGTTAACGCCCCCTCAGCTGGAGAACAAACCAACAAGGTTCCTAGATGAAGGATTAACATGAAGGGGGAGGGGATGAATACAGTAACATGTTTCCTTCGCATGCTACACCAAAGTCCTTAGAGGGAACTACCCAATGAAGAACACCCTACTAGAAAATGCATGCTTTTAGCGTCCTTAAAGTCCCTGTGGTGTGTGATTTAAGGACCTACAAATAAATAGGCAAAACTAATAAAAATCGCAAGTTGAACACACTAAATAATAATAATAGGAAGGTTACGTTAGTGATTCACTTGCTTCACCATGTGGGTTACATCTTAAGAGTGAGAAGGATCACATTCCAAATTCCTGCAATACAAGGGGAGGGATTTAGGGAGGGAGGGGCAGTTTGGTGAGTGGGGTTGTAGTATGGAAGCTGCAAAATGAAGGTTATCCATTTTTTCCTTAATTATTATTCCAGCAATTAGAATTTAGAATTGGGAGTGCCAGTTTGAGGGGAGCTCTATAAACGAAGTTCAAAGAGAGATCGCTTGCATCTGAAAATGCCCTCACGGTGAAATGACTGCACGAGAGTTAAAAACAAGAAGAAAAAAAAAGACATGGAAATGAACAATATATGAATGTGCTTTCAGATTCAGGTTAGTGGTGAACGGCCAGCTGGCTGATTCTCCATAATATCAACACTGCTGACCGCGAACAAACCCACAGCCAGATACCAAAGATCAATACATATGGATGCGCGCTGTGCAATTCACTATCACGCCGCGATACGTCATAACACACACACGCGTAAACAAAGCACTTGAAAGCATTGATCACTGTGAAATGCAGGAATTTCTCTGTGCACATTATCCTTGCCTGAAAATCATTACGTATTCACAATTTAAAGGGCTAGTCCTAGCAACCAAAGCACATATCTGAATTTTTTTTCTCAATTATTGTGTAGCATAAATTAGTTGGATATCAAGCCATGTTGGAACGATGAGCAACATACCAGTCTAACATGTATAAAAATCAATCAATCAATCTAACAGCTAAAGTATAAACAAGAACATATTAACTCATCAGAAAGCAGTACAACCACATTCCCTGCTTAGTCACACACAGATCTTCTCTCCCATTCATTCACACAATTATGGTCAGTGTGGCCAATGAAAAGAAAGCAATAGCTTTCTCAGCTAGCCTTCCTTACCTTCCCATGTATCCATTTCATGCTTCTCCCAGTGTGCCTGGACCCCATTCAAGCACGGACTCGGCTAAAGAAAAGCCACCGGGCCTGGTTGCCTCATGACTCTCTCTTTTGTTTTTCTTTCCTTGCCCTTTCTCCCTGTTCTCTCTCCCAGCAACCTCTTTCCTCGACAGCCTGCCCTTCTCTGACCAGAGCTGGAGCCCACTGGTCACTTTACTGCCTGGTCACATGACCACCAGAGTTCAAGCCCCCGGGGTCACTGCTTGGCTTGAGGTCCAATGACAGCTAGGGGTTATCTGAGTGGAACTGATAGTCCTATTTTCGCTAGTGTTCAACAATACTGACCCCCCCCCCCCCCTTCTCTCAGCCCTCACCCAAATTAGCCTTTCCTTCAACCATGCCTCTGGCTCTTCTGAGGAGGACCAAAGTGCATGCCCAAGCATAAACACTAGTTCAAGCTGACAAAACACACAGACATTAACTAATTGAAGCACTTAGTGGAACAGGGAAAGAAGGTTAAAGCTGAAGTTTCACAGCTTGCTTGGTTACAAACTGAGCAGAGTGGAAAGCCAAAGAAACTGAGGACTAATAAGATGAACAAGAAAAAAGCTCGGGTGGATGCCTTTGATACAGAGGAATATGAACCAGAGGTGTCTCCTTCAGACTTACACTCCACTGAATACAAAGTTGCAAGTCAGATATTTCCAGGACACCATGATTGATTCATAAAAGCCCATTCTCAAGGATACTTGCCAACCAACTTTGTTGGATGTCTTATCCACAGACAGACAACCGGATGATTTATTTTAGAAAACGAATTCAGCATCATTCCTTACTTTTTAACATAACAGTATAACCTGGTTGGATTCTTGTCAGTATTTTTGATGTGTGCATAGCATCATTTCCCATTTCACATATCCAGCAGAATACTTAACCTAGTAGGACAGCAGAGACATTAACCAAATGCTGAAGAATTTTGTCTTTGCAACACTAAAATCGAATTGATTAAATATGAATTGAGTAGTTTGAACAGTTGGACCTCAACTAATTTCAGTATTGTTGTACTGCAGCACCAAAAGCTGCCAAGAGACAAACTGTGTTGACTTTTTCTTTTATTGTATCAAAGTTCTGATTTGATTGACTAATCTGTTGATTTTATTCTATATTCTCTTCTTGTGTGTATAAACTGTGGTATTGGGCTCAATCCTAAAAATCAAACAAACCCAGTCATTCCGACACAACACGACAAGGCTCTAGAAACTTTTCTGATGTGAATGACCGCCCTGTTCAAATTCTGTAACTCAAATCTTCTGAAATATATGTTTGTCAGCCTGATTCAGCCCAAACCTGCCCGACCAGCCTTAAACCTTCCAAAAGCTACAGAGATATCTTACCATCCAGTGGGTTCTCTTCCTTCATCCCCTCCAGTGATCTGGCTAGGGGACCATAATGAGAAGCGTCCAGTGTTTCACCAGTGGCCCACACCTTAAACTCTACTGCCCAACCTGATCCTGCCTACACTCCCAGCAGCCTCCTCTGTTCCTGATCCTAACCTCGCTGCACCGGACAAGCCTGTCCTGATCACCCAGTCAGCCTCCCAGCCCACCCTCTCCACAGCTCCACCCTGCCTAATACCACTTGTTCACTCTCACAGCAGCAGTGGTCACCCACAACCACCCCCCTCCCACCCCCCAGGGCCCTACCCCCCATGTGAATGCTAATGACCCTGGCTGTACTAAGTCACATATAAGAAGCTTTTCACATTCAAACGCAACACAGCACTGAGAGATGACTCATGTGAATGCATTCAGGCAGAGAGAAAATTGAAATGGCGCACTGGGCTCAGGGGGGCTCACTGAAACAACAAACGGAGCTGTCGAGCTGCGCAGTTTGGTAATCATGTAGAAATATGAAGACACGTGGAACCTGCTGCTGTGATCAAAGGCAGCGTCGCCTTCTCTCACTTTACACTAATACCATAATAGTCTGCTGCCATATGTCACCGTGTCAAAGGCTTATAGGCAGGGCCTGGTCAACGTGTTGTAACTGGATACGTCTTTACATGTAGATTTGAGTTTTTTTTTTTTACAGTTCAAAGTGAGTTAACAGTTGGGAAATATGGGAGAGGAAAACAAACTAAATCTATTTTATATATGCACACTTCCAAAGACATTCATCAAGCCGACATAAACCTTTAGTACTCTTTTATTTACCATGACACTCCAGGCTAACAGTCATTTTCAAAGGTTACTCAATGCTAGGAAGCCCAGCAGGGGATACCGGCCTGTATATTTTTTTTTCAGTCAGACACAGGCTCTGATAACATATTTTCAGTCCGAATTGAATAACCTTGCTTGTCGATACTAATAGGAAATCAAACCTGACCCGTGCGGTGGGGGAGGGGACGGGTGGGGGTGCCATATGTCACCCTTGACCTTAGCACCTTTCCTCCCATGCGGCGAAGGCGAGCGTTATAATCAGCCATGTTGCCTTTAACCTTGAAGTCAACTGGGCGCAGGGCAGGGCCCACGCTCTGCTGGTTACCTGCTGTCATGTGGTGAGAGGTATTACCTGAGGCTGGGGTGCCACTCCCAACGGCCTACAACACGCAGGACGTCCTGCTGGTACAACCATCCAACATTATTGTTTACTTCATACAGAAGAGCTTCTTTTTTTCCCACAAAATAACAAACACGTTTAATTCCACTCCAGGTCACACGCAACGATTAAGTGCTCCTCATTATTAACAACTTAGGTACGATGAGCAATTAGAATAGCAATTACAACAGAATATATCACACTCTGAACCACAACATTCTCTGTTTGAATCCGGAAAGGGGCATTTGTTGTATCTCTACTTTTGCCATCTAATAAACACGTGGTAACATTTGAAGACCTTGTCTTATTTTGTTAAATGCATTGGGATTCTGCACAAAATACAAGACTGACTTGCAAGAAAACATATACATTTGATGAGCATGGTATATGATTAAAAATATAGAAATGTAAGTATGTGCTGCGGCGCTAGCGTGTTTCAGCTTTAGTACTTCCGGCTGCTTCTCCATCTCTGAGATTTTCAAATTGATTGTTCCTGATCAATAAAGGATCGCTAAGGCTAACTGAGGAAGTTTGGAGATACAAACATTCTTATGACTAGTGTTCCGCGAAACTTCGACAGAATTCCGTCAAAATTTCAGCAAGTCAGTCGCCATTGCTGAAAATGAAGCAGGTAATGGAAACAAAAATTTACCTGACTGGCAAAAAAGACACAGCGCCGGCTAGCATTTGGGATACCATAAAAAGAAAAAAACAAATTGAATAAATAAATAAATTTAAAAGATAGAACGGCTCGCAAATGCAATTCAGTTACCGAATAGAACCGGTCTGTTCACACACGTCACAATTCTAATCTGATGTCATTTTGTGTTTGTTCTGGAGAGAGAACTGAAACGTTTGTTTCCAACTGAAAACACATAGGTTATGATGTTTAACAAGCAAATGCTGCCAGGGCACAGTTGTCCTTACAGTAAATTTACCTTCCCCTTTATCAAGAAACAGTCAAGTGTCTGTGTAAAAATTCAAGTGAACAAACACACAACTGACCAAACTATGTCAACAGATCATTTTTTTAAAGTGGCTTTACTGTCCGTAATAAGCTTAATCATTCATTTTATCATGCGTTTTATTCACAGTCACAAACATGCTTCCCTGTTACAGATGTTTGGATCATCTGTTACCATAATTCCTAGAGATTAATCCTCCTTCTCACATTTAATAGTGCTACTATTATAGTGTTATACATTATATATTAATAGTTAGAACCATAAACAGAACCACAGTGAGTAATGGTCTCATGTAATGTTCATTAAATTGTGATTTTGGGAGTGGAACTGAACGATGTGCACATGCACTCGTTCTGATTGAGATCAAGCATGTGTAGGATTATCAGTCTGATGAAAAAGAAGCATATGCATATTTCTAACTTTGTGACTGTATTAGTCTGATGAGTCTGCTTTCAGGTCTGTGCTCAAGGCACACAGTAACCAATGGTTGCCTGCTCCATTACAGATATACTGTGTTTAGGTGACATCAATCCTACCTCCATCCTCTCTAGTTAGTCATGTCTGACATCTGCCTCTGACATTAAAAGACGTACCAAACTCCAAAAACTATTTTGTTGTCACTCTGAAGACACGGGAAGCTTCTCCAAAGTGAAAACGTGATCTGAACGCTTCTGACGCGCTATGTTTCTTCTTGTGCTATGAACTTTCCTGCCTTTCCTGCGCACATGCTGCAGAGCTTTTTAAAAACAAGCCGGAGTTGTTAACTGATATGCTAATTCGATTCAATGTCAGCTCAAATGAGCTATTTTGTGGCTTGTTTTCTGCATTTCCCTGAACATTAGAGTAACAAAGGGCATCTCTTTTGTTTGCGCCCCTCCCCCCTCCTCACACTGTCACAAACCTCTCCACTGATCAGACAAAGAGCTTCAAGAAAAACAGGAATAGGCCACACTGCTCCTGTTTTCTTACAAATATACAAACATTCATTCCCCAAAGAATCTGCAGCCTCCACTTCTTCGAGTATCAGGGAACGACCGATTCTGAAAGAAAAGGACCATACTGCATTTTGCAGAGAACCGGTGAGATGGGTGATCCTCAGTTACAGCTTTTCATATTTCTTGTAATGTACCACAATCTAGTGCAATTCTTCTTTCTTTTCCTTCCAGAGCTTGAGGAGATTCTGCCTGTAGTCTCAAACCTATAATAGGCTGTCTGACAGTGGCTGAAGGCCAGCAGACCACTGTCAAGAATGTGTCTTAATGGAAAAGTTGCTCTCAATGACGAGTCCTAAAGAAAGATAAATAAGAGGAGGCAAAAAAAGTTGTTCTCAAATGATTCTCTTCTTTGCCCATCTGTAATTATGTTGCGGATGAATAAGGCCACATTAAGTGTGGGGAAACTTGATTCTTTTTTTTTTTTTTGTGAAGTTTTGAGCAGTTTTTATTTTGTACCCACGCACTGAACAGAAAGACCAAATAATAGTGCTTTGTGTTCTCCGAGATGTATTCAATAAACCAGACGAACACAACATTTTTATCTGTTTTTGTGTAAATGTGCCATTTCAGTTCCAGAAGAAAAACAAGTGGAAGGAAGAACGGAGATGATCAAATCTCCGTTCTTCGTTAAAATTTTAATTATTATAAAACCAGTATTTTGTTGTATATTTACTCAGTTGCAACTACAGCTTGGTTGGTATTTCTGACTCATGCAGAACTTAAATAACAAATCAATTATCAAAGTATTTACCGGCTGACCTTCTGACTGTCTGATGACTCATTAATTCTGTGATGGTCAACATGGGGGATCAGGCCCCAGAAGTGGTCCAGAGCCAAATGTGACAGGGTGAAAAGATGTTTGAAAAAGTTTTCCGATATATATTTTTATATTTATCTGGATATTTTGATCTATATAAGTTCACATCCTCTTCATTAACTGTGGCTACTGATCAGTGCTACATGGGCACCCTTCACATATGAAGCCGTTACTGCTCTGCTGTCGGGGCTCTTTTGCTGGCTCTGTTTGTTCGAGGAGACTGTGGCTGCACGGGAGCTGACCTCGGCGTGTCCAGGTCGTGTCCACTCTTGCAGATTAGGTTTACAATGATCTGCACTGCATTCCCCGGATGCATTTGCGTTTTTGGAGGCCTGATGAGCAGAAGATCAATGCAGCTGTTGCCTTCCTGAACTTCCAAAGGTCATATAAAACTGAGGTGACCTGGCCACCATCTCACAGTTAATGACCACTGAAACAGCCTGTCACGTGAGTCATTATCAATAGCCATTCATTAAGCTTTTAACATATTTAACAGGGAGTCGTTTCCATACCTTTTACTCTTATACTGCCAAAAGCAATTAGCAATATATATCTTTTAAATGAAGGTGCATGTATTGTCTAAAGCAGAGTGTTTTTAGATTTCTCCTTTGCACCAGTCCCAGTTACTATGGCCACTAGAAGGCGCTGTTGATAGCAGATGCCATTTCACATAGATGTTGCTCAAAATAAAATAAAACTATAGGTCCTAATGAGCTTCTTTATTTATTCCATTGGCTTAGTTTATATGGGAGGACAGTCAGCAGACTGCACATGGTGGCTGATACAGGTTTCTGTGACATAAGAGAAACCCTGAAATCCAAATCGAGGTCTATGGAGGACTGGGTTGAATTGAAGTTGTTTGACAATGAAGCCACTGTCACAAGTAGTGTGACAGAATTTAAGGAAATTGTTAAAGAATTTGCTCAATAAAAATACAGCTTGGGGCCATTTGAATAAACCACAGTATGTATTTCAAAACTAAAAAATATGCTATTCTTAAGCATTGTTTGGGTCGATGTTACACATCAGTATGGTATCACAGGGCATTTGGTCGCCATTTAGAAAATGAAATGCACATTTTTGTAAATGTACTGACTCACGTATTGGACACGTAAACAGAGCCATTATAAATATTACTAATGACCTTGTCCCAATACAATGAAACACATCACTGTTAAATGGACACACTCTGAGCTACTTTTCTTTTCCATTCACCCTAGTGAAGTTTCTTCCAGTTAAAAGGGAGTTTTCCTTCTCACTGCTGGGAAGTGATGTTTGAGTCAGAATTGATGGGATTCTCTTTAATTTAATCAAATATTTGATTATTTTACCAATAGAAGCCACACACACACACACACACAAACACATTAAAAAAACAATAAATAAATAAACAATAAACAAATGTGAGGGCACAGTGAGAGCCTTAAATGGCTCTTTTGGAAACAAACTAAAATAAATATTTCCTGGAACTGACCACACAGTGGTCTGAGTCAGCACTAGGGGAGGTCAAAGGTGAAGCTATGCTTTTGTCACAGGACTGAGGAGAACAGGAGGGAAGCCCCGTGTCTTACAGTTTTTTTTTCTCCCCCAGTGTGCTTCAACTGTTTCTCAACAACTGACCTCACTGCAGCAACCGACCATTTGACCAGTGCCCCGAAACTACACAAGCACTCGACGGTTTGAGATACAAATGCTCGAGAAAGGCAAACAAACTTCAGAAATAGAAAAAGATGAATGGAAAAAAAAACTGAGGTTTGTGATGTCCCCAACACAGAAACCTAAACTGCCTTTAAGCTGCTGGAACTACCTGTTTCACTCGTCATGCTGAGGTGCCTGAATCAAGTAATACCAAATAATATGTTAACTTATAGCCCTTATTCATATGGGCCACACAGTAAACCTGGAGCCTAAGAACCTCAGTGCTTACAGTGCGATTACAGGTCGATTACTAATCAAGTTTCAAAGAAAGACTTATGTGGTATTTTAGATACATTATATATTTAAGAGAAATAAAGAAGGCATAAAATTGAATAATCCTGTTAACTATAAAGGCTGCCTCCCTAGCTTTCAGTTGGTAAAGAACACAAATGTTATGGAGTGGTATCATCTTCACATACGCCATGACCTGAGTGCAGCATCACACCATCAAACGAAGGTGGATGTTTGGAGGGCTAACGCTGTGCCACCCTTCTCCACCAGAGTGCAGTATCACACAAACACAAAGCCCAAAGAGCTCTCTCCTACACAAGACAAAGAGACAGACAAGTCAGCAGCATGAGCTGACTTGTTCACTCACAAATACCAACAGGCTGATCAAAGCGGAGTGCTGTGCGCCCTAAGAGGCAGCACGGCAGGCATTATAACCTATAGATGTGGGACAGCAGCTTTAATGATGGAGGGTGCTGAGGGGCGCGCTCTGCCTCCGATTCGTCTTATCTGCTGCCAAACAACCAACACCACCTTTGATGTTCTTTGCTATCTGTTAACAGAGGTTGTTCTTCTCCCAGCAGTGGACTGGTGGATCCATCTTACAGATGTGGATCCAGCTCTCAAACACACACAGTACATTAGGTACATTATACAGTGCATAAGCATATTATACATCCATTTTGGGAAGAGAATTTTTTTTCATGCAGTTAGACATGCCCAAACAGAAACCAACGGTATCAGGTTTTAGAGGTAGCTTCGCAGCTGAGACCCCACCCCAAACCTCATGAACCCGGCTGACACGAAGCCTCTGCTCTGTGGTTGATGGAGGTTTATCAGTGCTGCCGGGGGAAGAGCCTCTGGAAAGGTTTCCCACTCTCATTCTCATTTATCATGCTTGAATGAACACAGTCATAATAAAATGTGCTTGGATTTATTAGCGGTTATATTAAAAGGCATAGAACAACCTCAGATTACAGATGTTGGTGTATCATTACAACCAACATACAAACCATATAACTGAAACACTCCATGGAACACATGACTGTAAAAATAACATGCTGAACTTGTTTGTCATGTGAATGCAGAAGAATGCAGTGTGAGGTGTATTCATATAAGGTTTTAACCGTGGACACATATGAAGACTCCTTTTTTTTCTCCACAAGCCATGAAGCCACGACTGGAGGTAAATCCAGCACCTCTTAACACATTTTAAAAGACGATGAGACAACAAGACGTAGCATCTCCGCGTCTCTCTGCCATGTCGCTAATGACAGGTTAGGCTGGCAGCAGGGTGTCTGCTACGCCTCCTTCAAAAGAACTGCCGCTGAAGCCCGAGCGGGACTGGAGCCTGTCAAATTACAGTGAGATCCCACCTCACTTCCCACTCCCTGTTCCCTCCATCTGTCTATCGCCTCACTGCCACTCCTCCTTTTCCCATCTTTTGTCAGTCTGTCAGGGCTTAAGTACAACTCATTTAAGGATTCGGATAGAGGGGGGAAAAAAAAATCAACGCGTCCGGCCGGTGTCTGTGTGCCCACAAACCTTGGACACGCACCGTACCAAAATGTCTGCGACACTTTGAGAGATTTTCTGGAATTCCCTCAAAGGCAGATTTTCAAAATGGCAGCCGCTGGTGAATGTGTCCCACTGCGTGAACACACGGGGGGAGTCTGGATGTGCTGCTCTCTGATAAGTATTTGATTGAATATCTATGACCAAAAGGTGGAGCCCACCTTCAGCGCCAGCTTTGAGGTCTGGACTTCATCTGGATATTTGGAGAATGTGTTGGGATATTTGGACTTTTAATATGTCACTGTGATTAAAAAAAAAAAGCAAAAAAAAAAAAGCAGTGGCTCTCAGAGGCCATTTTCTGCAGCGGGTAACAATGGAGGGCTCTACAGTATCGCCTTTTTAGCCCTTCCCCTCCCATATCCCTCATCCCTGCTTTGTCCATATCTAGCTCATCCCCTATTTCTCTCTCATCCAACACCCCCCCTCATATACTCTCACCACCACCCCCTCTATCTCTTAACACCCCCCTCCTCTCTCTCTCTCCTCCTTTTCTGTCCAGCCCTCCTCTTCTTGCTCCAGAACTGTCAGATGGCATTAGCTCCTTTCACGCTCATGGCCTGTAGGAATAACAGCCGTGAACCTCGCCGAACAGCGCCATTCTCCTGCTCCAGTTAGCTCTCCACTCAGCACAGGCTGTTGCGCAAATACCAATGTTATTCACGTTGTGCCCCTTCACTTACACAACATGCCCCGGTAAAGGGCAAAGTTAGGCGGACGCAAATCTCAGCAGAGAAGGTCATGGCGCTGAGTAAAGATGCGCGCGTATTGTATAACACGGTCACGCTCGCTCATAATTACCAGCTCGTCCCCCCCGACTCAAGGATCGACCCACAGCTTTGCTAAGATCTGGCTCACGTGGATCAAAAACCGATCCACTTCTTATCTACTTATGGAGCCACAGGGCTGAAAAATTTGTTAAATATATCGTGCTCAGCTTATTTCCCATGAAGTTTTAGCTGCAGGGCAAGTTGTGGTTGGTATTAAAAGCCCACTGTGACCAATAAGCTGTAAAATGCGCAGAAGTTTTCATTGTGTGGAGAAACAGGGTAGAATGATTCTAATATGGCATGCATACATGTAACACACGCTCCACACGGACGGCTGATTTTTATAACGAAGCCTGTCCAGTGGTTAATGTATTCCTGTCATGAAGAGCTTTCGCTATCGTTTACAGCCTTGTATTTGCAGCATCAACACATGTAATATAATCACAAACAGCCGCATTTCAGGTTTAATGGTGTGCATGGCTACCGACGTCGGGTAGGACACCACGAAGGAGGAGGCCGGATTGAGCCAGGCTGGCCTCCCTTAGGGAGGAAGAACTCAACAACTGAAACTCTCACCCAGTTTGGGAGGAGACTTGTATTTGTAGCTGTTGTCGCTAAGTCTGCACTGATTATCTGTGCATTTCATCTAATAGTATTTACACCGCAATAATTAATTAATACACCGTAACATTAAACACAAGTGTGAAGGAAGGTTTGCATGTGTAAGGCTGCAGGAAAACCGCAAATACATTTTTGAGGGGGCGATCCGGACTACGGACGATGCAATTATCAGTCTGACAAGTAAGCAGAGATAGATTAATACAAATATGAGGAGAGTATTTCTCATCACTCTGTGCTCGACAAGCCCAGCATGGAAGGAAGGCTTAGAGGCTAATAATCAAAGCAGATTAGCCCAAGCTCTGATAGATGCTACGCAAGCCTGCTAATCATCCGAGTGATAACCATGAATCATCCAATCACAGTCAGAAATGAGCAGTGTGTTTCAAATTACGATTTTGATGGAATGATCTCGGTATCAGCGGCCCATCAGAGCGCCTCTCTTTGACTTCCATTTGCCTTCCTCTAGTCCATGTCGCAGTAATTCCTCCATGTTAATACAGTACGTGTAAGTCGGTGCATATTAAGTGCGGCGAGGAAGGGTGGGCGGAAACGCTGGATCTTCAGAGCACCGGTGTGACTGTGATCTCCGGCCTGCCTGCCCTGTGATTTAGCCTCAAAATGACAGACTTACCCCTCATTGGGCTACGGGTGGAGAGCTAATGACATGCTGCGTGGGCTAACGTGACTATTAGCCCACTGTGAGCTGCAGGAACTGACAGGAACACAATTCTGTCATTACGCCCTGAGGAGACCTCTAATCAGGGAGGCAGGGACACAAGGAGAGGCCACTCGTACTGGATTCAATGTGGAGACAATGAGGCAATGGACTGGGTCTGCTTTCCTTCAAACTTTAGAACAGTGAGGGTGAGATGTGAGCGTCAGGCGGCATGTCGAGAAATTGCCCTGGATGTAAACCCGAGCTGTTATCATGAGCCAGACAGCAACAAAATGCCTAATTATTGAAGTTCCTCCAATGAACATGGCTGTAACCAACTGTTAAATGTAATGTTTGCTTAAATTCCTCTTCAAGCCATTGCTTGACATTTGCAAATTTATAACATTTACACATTTTGACTGCAATGAATTACCAATAATCAGCGAGTTAAATCCAGATACAGATGTTTAATGGAAATACAACTATATCTGGCATTACAAAGGAGTATTTCAATACACACAAAGGTTTTGCTGCAAAAGCCTTTCTTGACATTAAATCAGCCTTTTCTCCACTTGGGCAACTGTTACACTCCCTGAGAATCATGGAAAGTCTTTGTTCCATGAGCGACGCTCGTCTTCAGTCAAGATTTCACAGTCTTAATTTAATTGTTAAGCATATAAAACCTCAGAGAACTGTGGAAAATCCAGACAAATCAGTGACAACCCAGAGTAAAATGCCATGTGACCAACTTCAAAAACTCCTATCACATTGGAGACGTTTCACATGTTTGGCATGAAACATGGTGCAAATTCACTTTGCCTTGGACTTTCTTATTGACACTAAATTTCACATACATCATCTTTGCGGCTGTTTTGTGTTTAATGCTGATGCTTGTTTCATTTTACCACTGAGCTATGCTTTTGCGCAGAAGAGACCTAAGGTGAGCCCTCTTCAGATTTGAGTAGACACTTCAGCTGCACCTGCTGCTCTTAAAGGTCCTGTTCACTCAACCTGGCCTGCCATGCATCATATATATATTACGGTTCATGTTTTATGGATTTGAACTGCTAGCATCATGGATTTGTAGCCATGGAGAGCCCATTTCCAACTTGTAATTACTACTGGGATAATGACAAGAAACCATTTATTTTCCATTTCACTCACATTTATGGAAAATCCTATGATACAAATTGGGTATTAAAGCTTCTCGAGCTAGTTATACGGTGTTATATTTAAAATCAATATGGTTTGACAGAAACAGACAGTTCAAACTAAATATTTACTTACATTAGTACTTTTTTTCTACGCTGCAGAACAGCCACAACTCAGAACAGCACATAATGAGCATGAGCATAATTTCACCACATACCTGACACTGTGTGAAACGTTCTAATGCTGTAAAACCCACTCATCTTACACTTCAAGCGGATTAAAGCGAACGCTGAGAATTATGAACAGACAGCACCGAGGCAGGTCTACCCGGGAACATTCCTCTCTGCAGTAGGTGGAAGACAGGAATGTGACAAGCCTCCATGCTGCAGCCCACAACCTGTATCTTGGCCATGTTAATCATACATTAGAATCAGTGCAGGCACATACCTACGTACCTGTCTGGGTACCAAAGACACAGAAAAAATCCCTGGGAAATGACCTGGAGTTTACTCATCTCTATGGTTTGACGCATTCTAAATACATATTTTACCAGCTCATAGTGTAGTGTCCGTGCTTTAGTATAAATATCTACTGCAGTACGGCACATTATCTTTCTACAACCGGTATTACTTTAAAGATAACTATTTCAAATGTGAACTATAAACAAGTTAATTTAGTTCAAATATCTCAGATATAGATAACAAAGATATCAGTTATAACCAGGTTTAAACGGGTAAGCTCTCAGCGCAGTAATAATGTAATAATGTAACATGTTATGATCATATAACACTCTGAAAAGGGTCATTCTGCTTTTGCTTATGACCATGTTGGTGCACTTTTCTGCCAATACCCCTGAACATCTACCCGAGGCTTAACAGACACAGATACTTTTTTTATTGCATTCACAGTATAAAATAGCTGTGTCATCTGGAAATAAGGCATCGGGCAACAGGTATGTTGATAAATGATGGGAACTGCAGGAGAATGAGCCCCCCAAAGAGCGTCAAACCTCCACAGAGCAGGTGTGTGAGTCAGCAGTCTGGACTCAGCTAGTGTCACAAAGACCACTGAAGCTAACGGAGACGGAGCACGGTCTGGTAAATGTGTCACTAGACAGATAATGATTCAAAAATGTGAAACTACACGTTTTAGGTAAATATTATTTAATGGTAACCGCAGGATCACCCTAACCTTGCTCAAGCGTGTTTTTATAAAGTAGTTTAGCATTTTAGCAACATTTAATAAGATACTAGTTCATAGGTGATAGCACTAGTAGCAGCAGCTGAAATGATAGCAGGAGCACTGACACTTGTAGAAATTGAGGAAAAGGAAAAAAAATCCCAGTATTTCTAAGGCAATGTAGTCAACATCTCGATCAAACAGCTCTTCATGAGAAAGTGTTTCACTTACCTAGACTACTTTCATTGATTGCATCTGTGAAAACAGAAAACAAAGCTCTTATCAATACACAACAGAGATGGAATGTCAGGACATATTTCAGTAGTGAGGCTGAAGCCTTCTTCTCTGGTAATGTTGTGTCTGTGTGCTGAACCGGGACACTCTGCTTGACGTGCTGAGGCCTGCACTGCAGGAAGGAAAAGGTATGCATGTACTGAGGTGCAGACAATTCATTGTCACTGTAGATGCTGTCAACAAAGCAATGTCCCAGAGTCTATACAAACAGCAGTTTTCAAAATATGCACTGGAGTTATCAACTGCACCCTCTGGTACAGTAGATGCCATTTTATTAGTGACAATAATGTACACACACCAGATGATCAAACTGTCATGTTACAGGAGGAACATTTGTCCTGATTAAATAGTACTTTTTCTTTTTTTGATCTTTATTGATCTGACTGTGCACACTTTACGGAACAATGTGCAATATTTTCAGTGCAATAACCTACTACACTTAGTACTTATTACTCATCTTCTGCTTCTACTTAAAATATTTACTTTTGTTTTAGGTTTTTATATAAAAAAAAGCTGACTTGTGGAGTTTAGCACAAGAATATGAATGTACGCAGACTTTCTTGTAACTGTGCAAATGGCAATAAAGTCTATTCTATTCTATTTTATGGTATTCTATTTATGTCCTTTAATCTGGTGGGCCAAACCCCAATAAACCCAAAAAAAGAAGAAAAAAAGGCAGTGAAGGTTAATTTGCTATTAATTATGGTCTTAGCAGCATGTCACATGATGCAGTGGGCTCTCTGATTATTTGGACGTTTCCACTTGTGAGATCGCCAACAATCTCACTGCTATCCAGAGGATACTTGTGGAAATACGTTGTCTGTTTTGGCTCCATTTTGAGAGTTTAACTGGAAAAGTGAGCTGTTAAGGTGCTCTGGCATCAGATGCGATTCCTGCTGTGACCGTACTTCATAGACTTCTGACCTAAGACATAGATGGAGCACGGCATCTAAACAATGAAGGCAAACTTAGCTGCAGCTGCCAAAAATGGTATATTAACAAGGAAAGAAAAAACATATATAAATATATCGGCTAAGCCTGTTTATGTCTGTTAGAGTCATTATGACTAACCAGCATGTTTATAGTATGTCATTTTAGCATTAAGTTAAAGTTATGTTCAGTTAATTTAATGAAGGAGTACTCTATACTGCCTGTACAGACAGCAGCTTAAATATTAGTTATTCTGTTTGTACTTGGTACTGGGAAGTCCCTAAATCTAAATACATGTACATCTTCTAAAAAGAATGGCATTTGTGCAAATGAGAAAGATTCCTTTCATTTCCAGTTCTGTTTGGCTGCATACTGCATACAGCAACAGTGTTGTATGTATGTGCATGCACATGCAAGCATTACCATTGCTAAAACCATCCTGTGTCTGCAGAATAACAAAATAATCTGGTGCCCTGTTTATCTGCTTATCCAAACCAAAAAGGTCTACAGGGTGTTGCACTTGTCAGAATTGTTTTTCTCATTTGGGTTGACTGTTCCTTTAAACAAAAATACATAAAAAAAAAACATGAGATGGTGACGACATGCTGCGAGAACAGTGGAAGATAACAATAGTAAGAATCATATTCCTCACCAACAGTCATGTCCTTGTACAGTTAAGACAATGTAACACTGGGGGTGGTCCCAAAACATCACAACAACAACATCATAAATGCCTTTTTAAATCCTTCTTCGTCATACAAAAAAGGAAGTCGTGTCAATTATAGCGACGGGACATGTGTGACTGTTTAATAGTTGTCTTAAAAAGTGCACATAACTGCCCCAGTTGACTTATCAGATTAATCTAAAGGCTTCACAACCCCTGCCCTCCTCATCAGCAGCTTAGCGAAATGCTCCTGACATCCTCACACCGAGCGCCGAGAGCGAGGCAGCCTTACGAGGCAGAAATGGTGACATCACCCGCACAACAGCTAAACAAAATAGGCCACAGCTGTTTGGTTCTTTAGGCTACAAATTAGACTCAATATGTCACACGGCATCACATCACAGGGAGGACTGAAGGAATAAGCACTGAGCCGCCTCAGCTGGACTGAGCTGCTGCTGCTGCTATCTCTTTCTGCTTGCTTACTTTCTCTGTTCTGTTTTCCACACACACACGGCACTCATGCTAATTTGTACTATGAAGAATGAGCAACGGAGGGTGTGTTGGTGGTGAATGGATGAATTATGGAGGGATTTAAATAATAAATGGGGCCTCTTCAAGCAGAAGAGAGAGTCCTTAAAGAGGGGGGGTACTCAGGGAGGTAGTGGGACACTTTGTGGAAGCCATCGTCTCTAAAGAGATCTGGGGCATATGAATTATACCTTACTGGGTCCATTATCACTTATCAAAGCATCAAATGAATTATTCTGTGCATGGAGGCCCTGGCGAATTTGCGCACAGCACTGCCACAGTTCCACTTCAACAAGAAAACAGAAGGAAAGTGCGACGCTTCCATATGCACACATATGGAAGCAGAGATAGAAACACCTGGCAGGAATCAGTTAGCTGTCAGCGTGGAGACATTAAGCCTCCATATATAAAACAGTTCATGAAGCCTTTAATGATGCAGACACTGTATTTACATCACGCGACTGAGGAAACACTAAACATCATCCTTACATTTATCCTCCCAGATAAACTCTCAGCAATCCTTAAAGGGATGAGACAAGTCAATTTGGAGACACATGGAGCATAAAGAAAAGAGAAAATGGGAAAAGAAATGGGTGGGGGATCATACGCTTTTCTCAGACCTCAACTTAGTGAGTGTAGTCTAAAAATACCCCCGCCTAGCTCAGTGGGAAGGCTTCCCCAAAAACCGACTCAATATTTCACCAGCAGCATGTGGGGAGCATCCGACTCTTGTCTGAGGCTTCGGTTCATGCCACGTAAGTAAGACCAATATTAGATCAAATCTTTTTTATTGAAATAACTTTATTTAGATGAAGACTAAAATTCCATGTAATGCAGTTGCCATGCCATGCAAATTCTGCTGGAGAGTCAGAATTTCCAAAAGTGTTTAAGATTGTCCACAAAAAACTCCACCCACTAACCACGCAAGCCTACAAAAACATCCATGAAGACACAAAACCACCACAGCTGTTGATCCTAAGCACGCTTCTATTGGATTGCACTAGCATTTACCGGCTTTTTGATCACTCAGCTAATTCTGCAAAAGTTGAACCCTGACCGTAAATGACAAAATAGGAACTAGTCTTGGATAAAAGTGTCCTTTCCACGAGATCACTGTGGCAAAAATACTTTTATGATGCAATGTGTGAATCATAAGCTGGACCTAAAGTATCCTGTTCAGGCTGTTATGTTTCTCTAATCCCTAGCCATGATAATAGAAAGGAAGTTTTTACTGATTTATCAGAAATCAGATTAGTACAGAAAGTCAACAATAATCTGGCTAAATGTAGTGAGTCTCTCTATCCTTCTTCCCGCAATAGTACATGCACAGCAAGGTGATGAGCTAACTCACAGTCTTAGGCTTTAGCTTCTAGACGCAGATAAATCTTCACGCCCATGTGCACTCAAGATCAAAGACAGAATGAATATTTAAAGGAAAAAAATGGAAATTTGGATGATTATCATTTAATAAATGACTCATTGAACGATTTTGGCATTGCAAGCCTAAACCGCAATGCTACTTGATCTCAAGGAGGACAGGAATAAGACAAAGTGGAGCAAATGTAAAGCAGTGTGTGTTGAGACCCCTCTGTGAGCCGTGCACTGTTTGTGTTTGGTCTGAAGCTGCAACTGTATCTGAGGCACAGGCCGGGGACGTCACTCCTCGGCTGGGTCCCCCGAGACGACCTTTCACCCTTCAGCTCACCAGCGCCCGACAAAAAAGAGAGAGTATGGGAGCATTGGGGTCACTTTGGTGACGTTGCTGCTCACCCTTGCATTACCCCTGCTGGTCCCATCTTGACATTCGAACCCTGAGAAACCGCAGTATTCAAAGTGAAGGCCAAAGAGCTGAGGAGGACGCATCAAGGTGGTCTGATCAAAGCCGAGCAGCACCTCCGGAAATCTGAGCCATTCTTGTTGTTTTCAGCTCAGTCCTCAGATCTTTTCTGGCCCAAGTGGGAGAATATGAAAAAGGACAAAACCAAATGGCAGCCTCCTTATCGCAAGTCAATACCCCATCATTAACAACAGCATAATCCACAGTCCAGATGTATTTTGATATATTTATCGAGGCCACGCAATGCACCTTGTTATTTCAGTATCTTCGGTTTTTCCACGCGATGGTGAATGACAGTGCTGAAATGAGGGGAAATACTTTTTCATTTAGCTGGAGTTTGGGTTGTGTTTCATCTTATTGCTCAAATGACGGCTTTTAATGCGCCAGCATTCATAACCCGTGCCTCTTATCACAGCTCCCTCCAACACTTGATGGAATTTGCCATCGCACAATGGCTGGAAAATATACTTCAAAGGCAAGACGCATCTAATCTCCTCCATTCTGCACATTGCAAATTTGCTGTGATAATAAGATCCTGCCTTCCCAAGCGTTCTTAGGGATCTGAATCAAGGATGAGAATTTCATCTCTCTCTCTGCCCCTGTTTCTTTCTATCCCGCTCTCCCCCAGTGTGGCATTGTGAGGAGGTGGCGGCGGGGCTGTGCTGCACTTTGAGAGAATCTCCGCAACAGCAATACTGCATATCTGTGGAACCCATCCCATCCTTATGTAAAAGCCATATTTCGCAGTGCTATTTCGAACACAAACTCACGCACACACACACAGACAACAAGAGAGACACAACTGACAGCACAGCACAGTGACCTAGTTTCCATGCGGCCCAGAAAGATCAAGCATGACTCCCTTAGAACTGCTATTGGCACAAAAACCTGGTTCAGTGCATTCAGTCAGGCCAGTGCACATTGCAGGCAGCAAACCTACCAATCACACAACCACAGCTGCTTCAGCTACAGCTTGCAATGTCAAGATGTGCTGCAGAGATCCTGAAACATTCTTGCTAAAGTTGCAAGACAAGTGGAATTGCAAACGGGAAGGCAGGCAGGAAGCCCCGCAGGTAAAGCTGTGTGCTGTGTTTAGTCTGGGAGAGGGCAGGTTGAGGACAGGCCTGTCATCGTAGGCACAGCTGCAGGACATGCAGCAACAACACCCCCTCGGACCCCCTCTACCCAACTCCCAGCACCCTACATACAGCACTCCACCCCCTCCAGGTTATATGTACACATGGAGAAGGTTATGGATGGAGATGCTATCACAGAGAGCGCATTAGCACAACAAAGAGGTGTTTTAGAGACAGGCCCGCCAGGGTAATTAGCTGATCCCTAACCAAGATGCCGTGTTCGATAGATAACAACATGCTAATGTGAAGACACAGTGTTGAGTGTTAAAGGAGGAGTTGCAATTTGAGTCATGGTCAACAAAACACCCCAACATCACTGTGAAATTGTGGCTTTCATCGAGTAACTCATTAGCATAAAATCAAAAGTTTCATACTTTAATAGAACAGATACCAGTTTCTTCTTCATTACTGTCCAGCATACGTCCAAGATGTTACAGTCTAGCTTAGCCCAAAGATTAATAACTGCGGAAAAAACGAAGTGTAACTACACCAGAGGTGTCTGAAAGTCAATAGCAAATGAAGACAGTTTGAACATATGCAATGTATGGTGCGTGAAAAATGAATATCTGCCTTCAATATAGCTACAGTTGTTGCGGCATTCTTAAATTTGTGCAGAAATACAAAATTCAAAACCTGCTATCCTTATGAATTATTCCAGAAACACAGAGTGCTGCTTATAAATGTATTAATAATCCAAAGTTTGAAACATCACATTTGACCTCCTTATTGCGTCAAATGTTGTGCAGGGTCCAACTATACAAGGAATTTTTTCATCTCTATGTTACAATTGAAACTCCTCTGATTCCACAACATCCAGACGAGTCTTGGATTAATCGAGGACTATACTTTTAGCCAATACATCAATGAGACAACTCTGCGGTTGTTCAAAAGTATATTAGTATATTATTGTGTATATCTTTTTCAGGTATATCTGCAACGATCAGGCACAGAAAAATAAAATAATCTCATACCAGAGGACGAACGTCTCTTTAAGCATTTCTCACCAGGAATACAGGCATTGCAACCCACTAGGCAATATCAGCATGCATTACACTCAGCTTCTAAAGCACAGGTTTAAAGGACCTATTTGTAATAAATATTGGGGAACAAGCCAATAGCTGTTTCTTTAACAATGTCTTTTCAGAAAACAGAGAGGAATAAACAACGCAACCATACAACAGGCATTATGCAAACAGTCTTTTCAAAATGTCTGAAACAATGATGCACCAAATGTCTTGCCTCCCCATACTTTCAGGACACTGGTCTAATCTCTTTCATAATCCGGACATCAGAAACAGGAAGACATGTGACTGTCAACAAAGCTCCAGTTTCTCTTGCTGCAATTGCATGCAACTTGCAAGCGAGACCTGAACTTTTCAGACATCTGTATGAGTCTGCACACAGCGAATGAGAGTGGGATTCAGGTGAGTAAACGACATGCGAGGCATGATGGGGAGGCAAGTGGACAGGTGGAGCGGCTTCGCCGCCCTGACATTCGCGGAGGTATCCGCTTTAATATCATCTCAGTGTGACTGGGAGGCAAGCGGTGCCGCAGCAGTATTTTGTTAATGCCAAACAAAAGGCTTGTGTGGCAGCGTGTTGCCAAGTGTGGAGCGCTGTATGTTATCCAGGTCAGAGTGATCTAATCAGGTGTGAATGGAAGCACTTGGCCACGCTCCAGGCTTCGCTATGCCGTCATCACTCACAAGGAAGGAAAACAGACATATTCGTGTTACTACACTTGTTAGGACACTTGAACGTAAAAAGCTCACACCATGTTTTCAACCAGAATGTATTTATTTGGTACTAATCAGCGGCAAACCCTTAAAGACGACTAAGGGACATAAAGATTGATGGGAAATTAAGTCAATTACTGTTGTTTTTTTTTTTGTTATTTCCATCCTGGTAGAAGCGCAGGAAAAGATTTATTGATCAGGAAACAAAGCGCCATTGAAAAACAACTGTGATAAATATGACCAGCATGTAGACCTACTATTTGTATGTTTCAAAATAGGTGTAAAAATCAATTTTTTAATTTAGGATATGTACTGTACATGTAAAAATAAGTATCTTTAATCAGCTATTATAATAATTAAGGATGTATATGAGATGTTGGTTGGTGTTTTGCATTAAATGCAGCTAATATAGGTGATTTAGGCTGCCCCGACGGGACAGAACATGACTGTGCTGATGATTTGGTTTGGTTTGTGGGAGACAATAGGGGTGACTGAGGCTCAGTAGTGGTTCGATCCCTGGTTCAAAGTGTCCTTGAGCAAGACACAGGGATTGGTGATGTGAAAGTGCACCAAAGGCAGTAGACAATAGAGCTAACAGGCGAATGCTACATGAGAGAACCTGAATGCAGACTGCAGTAACTTAATGGTCAAACTCCGCTTCCCAAAAGTTATATGCTGCCTTCACAACCCAGTTAAGGTACAACAAAAAAACAAAATCTATTCAACAAAAATAGTGATGCAGTGAAGTCGTGTTTAGTCCGGTCAGAGCCTCCTCTGTTACGTCTGACTCCAGAACGTCACTCAATCCGGTCACATGAGGAAAGGCTCAGCAAAGCTTTTTGATAGTATGTTTGTCTTGTTCTCAAATACAAATAATGTAAAACTATTAGTTCGAAATAAGTATTTGTAAAAAACATTTTATTTGTGGCTTTCCAAATTCGAATAATAAATTGTTTAATTAAAGGTAAGAGATAAGTCACAAAATATTTTGTTTTTTTTGTTTTTTTATTTTTTGGTGGACGTTATCATATATATCATATAGGCAATACACAGATAATCTGACAATTTATGTAACACCAGACAAACAGGTGTAGAATCATTCAAAATAAGTTTAAGGGGTAAAGCAAATTTACAAAGAGGAACAACAAAAAGTGAATTTGAAATACTGGAGACACCAAGGACAAAGTATTGGCAGGTGCGCCAGTGTTTAGCACTGCTCTGACAGTTAAGTGTCTCCCTGAAACTGTCTTTACCTCAGTCACTGCGCTTCTGTGGCACTTGAGCATGATGCACAGGTGGAAGCAGAGACTGTGCAAACCGGGTTCTTGGTGTTTGTGGGAAACAGAAGTTGCATTAAGGCGTCCTAGAAGCGCATCTGTTTCTGACACGACGTCACTCTGCTTTCTGACGATTCTATCAAGAAACCAGATACGAGGGCACACAAATAACGGAATGGTTCTTGAAATGTAGCTCAGCATTTGAATCTCATGTTCAAAGCAGCAACACCCTTAAAGAGGTGTGAATTCATCTACAAATGAATAAGTGCGATTCTTAGTCTGTCTGTTGAGAACGGATGCTTTATAGTGCATGAAATGCTTCCTCAGCTCATGAAATCCCTGCAGCCATTAGAAGGCAGCAGGACAAACATGTTGATAAGTCTGCAGCCTCCAATTTCATAAGTGCCGCACCAGAGCGCAGGGTCACCACACACGACTGTCCACTCCACCTCTACGATGCTGCTACAGAATAACGTTGCACACCACCGCAAGCTTGAGTCAGGCTGGTGAGAATACGCTGATCTGAGGGAGACGTTGGTTTATCGAGGCTCATTAATATCCCGCGCCATGACCTCCTTTCAAGTTTTTTTTTTTTTTTCAGACTCTTATATAATTGAAACAAATATCCCATTTTTGTGAAATGAACTAAAGAGAGTGGAAATAATTCATTATCCTCAGCGAGTTGTAGATAAGCTTCCTACATTAGTGAACTAATGACTTCTCTCACCGTTGCCAATCAGTCAATTTGCCAGTCATATTTCGGATTAATCAATTCATTTATTGGTTTGAAAAAAAATACCTGAAAACTGAAAAAAATAATAATTCAACTCGCAGAAACTGTAATTTATGACGATAAAAGCAGCCAGTTCTCAGGTTCATTGGAACCAGTGAGAGGCTGGTATCTCCCTTGACAGCTGACGATTTATTGAATGATACAAAATTCACGATGGATTCATTACAAATCTGAAATGATCAATACAATATTTGTTGCTAGAAACTATTTAAATCATTTATTTTCTTTACACAGAAGTCTCTGTTTTGGCTTCTCAAATGAAGTACATGAATATATATATATATGTGAGTATATATAGATACACACACCTCCACACGGTCCAACCACAGCAGTTAACGCTCCAATGAAAGCACAAAAACTCTCAGGATGTTGTTTTTTTTTCCCCTCCCGAGTAGTGTCATTCAAACTCCACCCCAAAGCTGCAGCCATTCAATAGAGAAGCCTTCTGCTTTCAATGGTCTGAGCTCGGGCCAATCACAGCAGCCCCTGCCCCCCCTCGGCTCCCAGGAATTCAGCCAATCACGGCATCCCTCACTCCACACATGACTAGGTGCCGCTGTCCATCAACTGCCTCATATATAGTGCATGCAAGAAAATGTGGAGCAGTTCAATAACTTGCGTTGTAGCCAGGCTTCTTGTGTGTGCATGTGTGTGTGTGTGTGTGTGATGGTGCTGGCGGTGAGAGAAGGGGGGGGTCATGGATGTGGGAATGCGTGTGCTTGTTTATTTATCTAGAAGCACGGAAGGAACGGGAGGTAGGAAGGGCGAGAGAGGGAGAGAAAGAGAAAGAGATTAGTAAGGCACTTGTATTTGCAAACTACTGGCCGAGTTCCCACTGGAGGCAGGGAGATCAGACTCCAAAAACTGTGTGTCAGAAGTGTGTATCCGCGTGTGTGTCTGAGAAAGAGACAGAGAGAGACAGGCAGACAGAGAGGAACCCGTTCAACCCATTTCAGCAGCAACTTTTTAGCCTGTCTACACGAATATGGAAGCTTTTTCGCTGTCGTGTTTGATTTTTTTTTTTTTTTTTTCCTGCCATCCAGTCACCACAGTTTCAGAAGGCTGAACTTCTGGCCACGATTTAGGTAAGTATTTGAGATGCTCGTCCTTCTCTGGCTTTTCATTTCCAGCTTCATTGATTACCCACTTTTAAACTTATTCTTATTCTTAAAACTGTTTTTCATTGGAAAAAAAAATACTATTCCAACAAACGTTAAAAAAAAAAAAAATAGTTTGTAATTCTCAATTTTGCATCTTTATTTGGTGATGACGAGCGCGTGAGGATTTGTGCTGGGTACAGTTTGTCTAAAACTGTGTGTGAAACCAGACAGAGACTCTGTGTGGGTGGGAGAGTTTTGAAAAGGATGTATGTGCGAGAGGACACAGAGAGATTGTGTGCGCCGGACAAAGTGTGCCAAGTGTGAAAAGTGTGTGTGCTCGCGCATGTGTGTGTCTGTCTGCGTAAGTAAGTGTGTTATTTTTTCTAAAGCTTGCTCTGTGGGAATGCGGACTGCGGTAACCAGTAGCGATGTTTGACTGGAGAGGAACTGAGCCAGACAGTAGACAAAAGCGAGCAGGGCCGTCCAGACAGGGCAGGTCAGCCATTAGAGGCTGCAGCGGAGGGACAGGTCAGCCAGCTGCTGCTCCACTCCACCAGGAGGGAGGGGGGGGGGCACCCCGCCTTTAGTATTAGGGTGAGGGTTAGAGTTGCGTTTAGGGTTAGGGGGTGACCATGCTTCACTTCATGACCGCCTCTAAAAGTGCTCACCTTGCAACTCTCCCACTTTGAAAAACCCCAGCATGCTTTGCAGGGCTAAAATCAGGCAGCGGAGGCATCGGTTGAATGGGCTAAAAATAATTTCCCTTGCATCACTGTGAAAATCTTTCAGGGGTGGCTTCCGTAGAATTTTCGTCCAGGGCCTTTTCATGGAAATCAAAATCAAATGTAAGACAACTTAACATGGGCGACTAAGGTGAAGGGAAGAAAATGCAGCAAAGGAAGTGTAAACGTAGGAGGCGGTTAAATATAGACAGCGACAAAAGAGGAAGAATAGGAGAAACTGTAATTTTCACAGAGGTTGTTTTTCTCTATTCCCTTTTTTGTTGGTTTTCTCTGCTGGCTTTGCGTGGGGGTCGTTGAGTTTGGAATGTATTTAGTGACAGGAAATTCTGGCCGTCCCAATATTTTTTTTTTTTTGTCCCGGTCTGCTTTTGCCCAAAGCTCTTAATCCACTGCAAAAAGCTGCGTGCGTGAGGGAGTAGCAACAACTGACAAAAACATCCCGTCGGATCACAGATGTACACAACGGCTGCTGCTTCAGAAAAAAACACACACGCACACACACACACACACAGTGACGGGCATCACACAGGCTTAACACCAGGACGGACAAACAACACACGCGTAAATAAGTCTGGGCAGATATGTGACTGCTTAGTGATGATTAGTAAAAGTAGTTTTCTCAAGCCCTAAACAGCTGCTGTAGGAAGTGAAAAACAAGTGTCATTGCTTTATGGAAGAAGAAGAAAAAAAAAAAAAAACTCCAGGCTACAGTCTGGAAAACGTTACTATAAAAAAAAAAAGTGTTTGTGTGTACAGGCAGCGCATCTGAGCATCTGAGGTTTTCAGGATGAAAGCAAAGTACAAGTCATTCCACGAAATGCCTGTACATGTAGAGTCTTGTTTCACAGATACACATCTCAGCCCTCACCACCGGCAGTGGCTGGCAACTAAAGTCATACACTCCACAACTGCAATCAACAGAGCCTTTCAGTGAGGCCGTCACTGTAACGCTGGCTGTTGAACTATGGACTTCAGCCTACATGCAGCTGTTAATACAGAAGTGTTCTGTCTCCAAATGAGGAAAGAAAGCGGCGTTCTTACAAAATTAGGGAGCTCACACACTTGGTAACCGACCGATAATGTTTACAGGTAGCCAAAGTCCTTTGTTGACACAATGATAACACGTGGTCCCTGCGGAGGTGAACTTGGGAATTTTGATTTATTTTATTCCTAAAATGGCGACAGAGCCTCTTTAGACGTGTTGGTGCTTTCATGAAGTCCGGAATCACTTGTTGATGGGATGGTCCGTTCAGAGAAGGCGGCAGTTGTTGTGTAAGCACCTCCTGTGACCCCCGCACCTCAGCCTGGCGTGAACTGAGGTCTGGACGGACTTTGGTCCCAGGCTTGGAGCGGTGTAAGCCCCTCTGCACCCCTTGTTCCCTCCCAGGCCTGTGTGTGTGTACCTGGATTTGAATAGAAACCAGACAGCGATGCCCCCCTCCTCCTCTTCTGTCACCACTCCCGCGCGGGACAATGAGGATTTGTTAGCGCTCAGCCGCGAGCCTGCTGACACAAAGCGTATAGCCTCCCAGTCCCCAGCCCCGGAGTGTAGCAAGCTGAAGTACAGGCGGGCAGGACACCAGCAGGGGGGCCCGCGGTGGGGTGGGGGTAGGGGAGTGGGAGCAGTTTGCAGGGGTGGGATTAGCAGACAAGAGCTCTGGGTTGGGGGATGGGGGTCTGAAATGAACAGGAAATTACTGCCTTTGATGAGGCAGAGGCAGATTCGCACAGGCTGAACTCCTCTGGGCCTCTTCCCCCAGCCGTAAAAAAACCTGTTTGAGCAGAAAATGTCAAAACACTTCAAGGCCCCCATGTGTCACTTCCCTCTGGCTACGATGGAGTTGTTAAGTCCGTACACAGGTGCTAAGCAAACACTCGCAAAAGTCTGTCCTGTTTCCCCCTTTACCATCGCTCCGTGCCTCCCCCTCCTCCCCAGCCTTTCCCTTCCTCTTCCTCTCTTCAGACGCCAGCCTCGGACCATGTCATGGGAATCCTATTAAGCTCCATGTCCATCCGACCCATTTTCACCCAGTGAAAAATCACAGCTCAGCCCGTATCGCACCGCAGAGGAACCGCCGACCTCGGGATTTATATTTAGCGCTCCACATAAATATCTCAAAAACCGCATGGAATAGTGTAAATATGGCGGTTGTTACATAAAAGAAAGAGGAGCAGAGATGGGAAGATAAAGGGAATGGTGAAACATGAATGGGCTTACGCTTGCAGTAAATTCAAATTTGTCTCGGTTAAGAAAAAATAGGAATTGGGCTGCCAGTTTGTACATTAAAGATCGCTGCCGGGGCCTGAAGCCATGTTTCACTCAGGCAAGCGTGTTTGACTCTTTTATATGAGGTTATTCCCCACCTACCTACCTCCTTCACTATTAATTAGGATTCTGCGTCTTACCAGACAATTGCATTCCTTCAACACCCACTACATTTGAATCTCTTACATGTCTCCGGTAGGGAACTGCTGCGTGTGTGTTTGCGTTCCAGAGCATGAGGGGAGATGGTAATGTGTGTTCAGTGAATATCAGGGTCGATTAGAGAGTCTCGCCTGGTCGGGCTACAGCAGATTAGACAGGCGGAGCAGATACAGGCCGCGGGCTGGTCGTCTGGCGCTCTGACCCACATTGCTCTGATGTGCACGTCACTTCCCATTATGCTGACAATTGGACGCCACATCAGCTGAGCGCACCGCGATCTGCATACCCTCCCCACGGGCGAGCCCTCGCTCCCTGTAACCTCACGCTGCCATACGCCAACCTTGGCCGTCCCACTGCTTGGCTACAGGAAGTGTTGGATGAGTCACTGCGAGGCATCGCAGACTGGGCACGCTAGCAAAATGCTGACCTTGATGCCAAAATACTAATACATAAGCTTCCGCGTGTCAAGTCAAATAAGTAAAAGCAACTATGCAACTAAATTCATTTCAGTATCCTGCATTAATATCCAAGACACTTACTCAGATTACAAACTACCGAGCAGCATTTTAATTTCATCTTGTTGTTTATCTAAGTGAAGAAAGGCTTTGACTGGCCTCAGTTTGTCAAGCACTTTAAGTGCACAAGATGAAGGCCACTTTTCAGTGACAGCTCCCGGCTCTCATCTTTAACTACCGATTCACACGTCCCTGCCCTCTGCAGGTGACGCTGAATGGGAGTTAAGCTCGAGGTGAAAGTGCAGAACATTGTCAATACTGAATTTGATCTCTCAATCTGACATTTCAACAAGTACTTGGACCAAAAATACACGCACCCAGTCAGCCTGTCACTGGTACGTCTGCGGATGCATACTTGTGTATATAAAGAGTAAGAGGCCTCAGTGGCAGTTCTGCAGCTGGCTGACAGAGACAGGTCTGTTTGCAGGCTGCCTGAAAGATAATTGGCAGCTATGGAGTGAAAAGCGGGCTCAGCAACAGATAAGGGCCGTGTGGAAAGCTCCATAATCAGCACGGATTAGCAAATGATAAATCATGGGTTCACACAAGTATGCTGTCACTGCTGGAAGAGCCCGAGAGAGAGGTAGGAAGCAGAGATACGGGAGGAGTGGGATAGAGAGCATGTGAGAGGGAGAGAAGAGCGTGAATACCGGGGAAGATGTGGATGTTTTTGCTGTAATTCAAAAGAAAAACACAATAATACCATCTAGCAGGTCAGCAGGAGACGCAGGCTGAGAGGGGGGAATGAAAAGAGAGGAGAAATTAAAAGCTCTGCCAACACTCCGGCTAATACAATCTTCTGCCTGTCAGATTACCTTCTTTAATCCAGAAAGGTTTAACGCCTCTTAGAAATCTGAAAGGAGACATGAATTCAGCAGAGATTTTCCTCTGCTAGAGAGGGGGAAGGTGCCTGGGAGGAGGGTTAAGTCTTTGAGCAACTCTCCAAAGCACTGGCCTCAACAACTCTGCCGCACAGTCGTCAAACTGCTATGCAGAGGATCAGCCAATTCACACCGCCGCAATATTCAACGCCTCGTACCGCAGTGTTCATCTGCCGCAGAGACTCGCGCATCTCTAAAATTATAACACACACGCTCTGCGTGTCTCATCCACAGCGGACTGAGCGGCCGGGCGTCTTTCATAAATACAGTAGGACAAAAAGATGAGCTTAACTTTGGCTTAGGCGGAGCTGATCAGGTCAACAGAGCACAAAGCACGGTGACGCGCATTAAGGACACAGTGTCCCTGCTGGTACGATGCAGCGACATGCTCCCCTACTGGGACAATTCTTTGTAATGTTTACCAAAAAAGAAAAAAAAAGGCAGCTATCGTTGCTTTATGGGAATAAAATGGCACTGTAGACAAAACAGAGGAGGATAACAGCCTTGTTTAGTCTAGCAGGTGTAGGATGGCGCTAACAATGGCAGCGTAACCGATTCTGGTTTTAACTGAAGCTAAAAATGGAGGACAGCGTGGTGTGGGAAGCTACTAGGGTTAATCACACAGGACACCAAGGGCAAAAGTAAGCGATTCCACAATTCCAATTTTGCATTTAGTGTATCTCCCATTATCTATTACGCATTTCAGTTTTATTGACACAAAATTATTTTTGTGGGTGCACCTCTGACTGAAATAAAGTACTCTGCGTCATCCAACAGCCCAATCACACTCCTCCTCCATCTGCTTAGTTATAGTTTTAATAAGAACATGAGCAACTGGACTTCAATCGACTTGGCCGTAAGGTGGCCCAGGCAGTATCTTGGCAGAATACGGGTCGATCAGTATCCAGGTCATTCCCATGCTGGCTCACCCTGCTGGCTCCCACTGATAACAGAAATACGAAATCAGAATTGCCGCCTGTGATTCTCAGTCCTCTGCTCCCCTGCTCAGTGCCATTTTTAAATCTCTCAGTGTGCGGCTCTTCTGCGTGGCGGGTAGGATGTTTTAAGATGGTGATAGTGATGGCCCGGTTCTCGGCTCCTCGTTGTTTACCGCTGCAGTCCGGGATTGCAGCGAGTTCGAGTGCTGGTGAGATGAAGAAAGCGCTGATCCCCGCGCTTGTCGACGATCCCACCACCACCGCACTGCGGCGACTCGACGGATTAAACACATGGATTACGTTCCATAAGTGAGCGTTGTATAACCCTTTTGTTCGGGCTTCCTTGAGGATACATTTATGTCTTTGTTTGTGTTCGACGAGATATTTCGGCACCGCTGTAATGACTCAATTAAGGCCCTACGGGTCAAACACTATGCGTTCCCAAATAACAAAATACGGTTGATGCAGCTCGGATTGTGGGTGTGAGCCTTGAGCTGGAAAGGGCCCGCGAGTCTGACCTGGGGATAAAGTCTGTTAAAGATAAAAAGTAGCAGCGGGCTCCAGAGAAATGTCATGGTTAAATCCAGAAGACAACCACAAAGGGCTCCCTCATCCCGCTTTGTTAGAGATCCTCAAAACTGCTGCGAAAAGAGCCCGGGATACATATTCATCAGCTCAAGACTGAAATGAGCCGACAAAGCTTTGGAGAAGAGAGAGGAGGGTGACATACAGTGCACTTCTCTCAGGCATGCTGCGGGAGTGGATAAGTCAACTACAGCCAGACTGACGGGATGTGATCAAGTGCATCAACGCGGGGTTCAAAGGTGCACAGGAAAGAGAGAAAAGGGAGAAAAACAGAGCAGGCAGACAAGCACGTCAATCAGAGCCGGAAAGGCCGAGAATACTTGCGTCTGCGAGGAGGAACTAATGAGAGGAGGGGGATAAAGGTAAGTCATAAGGAGTGAGGGCGGTATATTAGAGAAAACAGCATGTCACCGTCAAGACAGAGCCACGGGTTAGTTCTGAGGAAGGAGCTGGCAGCTGAGATAGGCGCTGGCTCGGCCGCGGTTAAGGTTGCAAATGAAATCCCTGGAGCCTTGGCATGATGATCCATGGCACGTGGAAGCAGGGTGTTTCTGGAAAGGCTTGGCACTCCGCCTGAAGGAGTCCCTACGCTGCAGCATGGACGGGCTGGCCACTGCAGTTTCAGTCAGTACGGCTTTTAAATGGTCCCAAATAGCTTTTGAACCTCAAAAGGTTCTGAGAAATACGGCGAGGCCTGTCGAGCTATGCTTCAGCGAAGTACCCTGTAACATTCTTAAGTTTCGTCATCAGGAAGGATTTTGAAAATCGAAAGTGAGAGCTGTGTTTTGTGCCAACATTTTGTATTGTTTTAAAAGATAATGATGAGGGTGAATTCAGCACACGCGATACCACAACCTTTGTCTCATGTCCTCTTCATTTATCTCACCACAATTACTTTCAGACTCTACTGCAAAATAGGTCAGAAAAATGATTACTTGTAATTTTCCTCTTTGAATTTCTGTGAACAATCATTATCGCCAGTGCTAAGAATTAAGACCTAATACAGCGTATTCATTTATAAACACACGGGACAGCATCAGGGTTTGGTATGTGAAAGAAACTATGAAGAAGGGTATCGGTGCGTTCTAGATATGTAGGCAAGCCTGACTTAACACACTGTATGTGGCAAATATTACGGTTACTGACAAGCCAATTATTGGTCTTGTAGCACTGTTTATCTCACCCTAATTTATTGACATTCACATTTAAACTGTTCCACTTTACAAATGTATGACACCAAACGCAGCAGCACGACAGTTAAATATGATACTGAGCGACCCCGCTGCACCCCTAAATCTCATTATAAACTTCTTAATTTGAGCAGATATTAAAATGTCCAATCTGACTTAAAGCCTATTTTGCAACTGACACAGCAATTAAGGCATATTTGCTGAATTTGATTGAGTTTGCCCGCGAAGAGGATCACTCATGACGCCACTGATTTTAGCGATTTAATCTCCTCATGCGCTTCCATTACGAGATGTCTCACAGTGCCGGCGGATTGTATAATAATAATAATTGTCAAGGGCCATGATGAGATGGGAAAGTGTGTGAGTGCATATGCTGGCAGCCTCCCAGGCTAAGTATTTTGGACCAGGCATCTGAGCTATGCTGGGAGTGTCAGGTTAACTGTGGTCAGTCATGTTATGTGCATAACATTTGTACGGTCACAGAAAATGGACAAGTTGTTAAGCAAGTTTTGGGTGTACATTGACGGGAACCAATCCTACGCATTCCTACAGTACGCAATAAAAAGTAAAAGAAATCAACTGTACCCTGAAACCGGTTGGAGCATGATCGGAAACTGTAGGAGGCGCAGTGGAATGTCAGGGTGTGGAGTTTTGGGATGACTTGAATGGGTGAATCCATTCACCTTCCAGACCAGGGACTCCCAGATCGCATACTGACTCAACAGTTAACAGTTTGGTTTCTAGCTAGCTCAGACTTTATGAGACTCCTCTGACTAACCTCAACTCTAACAAAGAGAAGCAGTACGAGTTCCTCTTCCCCGTGGAGAAACTCCATTCCCCAGGGCTTGTAAGTCTGAGAAAATATTCCCACACAAACCACAACTTCAGTTTTCAGCGTTAAGGTCCTTGAACGTTTTCACAAGCTTTATTTTACCGGAGGAAATAAATCACAAAAGCAGGGTTACACCGATAACTCGGCACACAAGATATGACTAAAAAGCGGGCCCTTATCTAATTCCTAACCTTAAATTCACCTTTTCAAATAAAGACGCACTAAACCCTGTGACTAAAAATTTAAGCTCATTTTGCAGAATTTGTGCATCTGTGCTGGATTGGCCATGTTTCAGGCAGCGGAGTCGTGGCTGCAGACCAGCCAGCTATGCAAGCAACACGACAGCGAGTACACAGTGTGCTTCTCATTGTCCAACCCCTGGAATGTGCTGACGACGCAGGGTTCACACCGGTTCAGTCACAATGTTGCACTCTTCACTCTGGCCCTGTCAGGCTCTCATGTTTGCCCCGCTATTTTTACATGCTAGACTTTTGCAAGTTTGTCAGTTATGCAAAGTTTGTAGAGACCCCGCCAGCTGTGGTATTATCCAAAGGAAAAAAAGAAAAAAAAAAACTGAGGCGGAAGTACAGCCGCGCCTCAAACTGATGAATAAGTCAGTGTGAATGTAGCAAGTTAACATCCGTTTACCATAAGTTCTCCCAATTTCAGGGGGAACGGAAGTCAAGTCAGATGAAAAAAAAAGACTGTGGAAGGAGAAAGATATTTAAGAATGAAAAAAGCCTCTGTGTATCTCAGGCGAGCAGCCAAAACAGTATAAGTGCCAAGGAGGGAAGCCATTGTAGTCTGAGCCAGGGGGACTGAAAAAACTATTACTTCCCACCTTGTCTGTGAGTGAAAACACAGAGGGAAATTAAGAAAACGTGGGAGAATTTATCCCAACTGCTAGCTAGTGGGAGCCTCGTTGAGATAAGAAAAACTGAGAAAATGAGAACGATACCTGACTTGTGCACTGAAGTGGGAATGCCAATGTGCCACAAAAAAAAAGAAGACGTTTAAGAGTTTAAGAATTATTCATCAATTTAATTCAAGAGCCTTTCCCAACACCATGCTGGTTATCTAAATTCAAGGTGAAAATTATTTTCAACCTGGATTCATCTTCAGAGTTTTGGGCTTTTTGTTTGAACAGCATGAGGTGGGAACACTGGTGAAAATAATTCACCGAACACAGGAAATTGAGAAATGTTTTAATATTACACTGTGGTTATAAAAACGTCTCCTCCACGGCCAGTGAACTATGTCAAAGTGGGAGAGAATGAAATGTGCCACTCTCTTCCTGAAGTGATCATTCATTATGCAGAAAGCAGCAGAGTGTGGCTCCTTTCTGAGAGCCTGCAGTGTGTTCAGAACACTCGGAAAAATCTGATGGAAAATGGGAGAATTGGATCTGCAGATTTTTCAAACGGGAATCACAAATCCCGCAGAACTGCAACAAATCTCTCTACAATGAGTTGCATCATATACTCACTACCTCCCTAACAGGTTTCGGTACCGTTTCAAATCAAAACCCCAACCTACATAAAATGTCTCAATTCGACATGAAAAGAGGATGCAGAGCACGCAAAATACAGTGTTCCAAATCTCGTCTTCGGTGTTGAAGGAAGCAGGCAAATGGGGGAGAGAAAGACAAAAAAAGGGAGCAGACAGACAGAGGGAGCATTAATAAAACATGACTGCACGATTTTCCAACCTCAAAGAGGCGAACACAGGAAGGCGCACTCCCAGAGCAGTAGCTGAGGTTCAGCACAGGGTAAAGGGAGCAGTAATCTCTAACTAGCTCGACACTGCGGTGCACCAGTTTAAGCTGTGGGGCACAGCGGCGTCCTCTGATCACACTTGTACCAATTCGCCTCCTTCCACGAGCCTGACTGACACTGTCCTTTGTTATTTTTATTCACTCCTTTTCTAATTTTTTTTACGCCCTTTTTGTTCTTCTTGCTGCAGGCTGCAGGTGAGGGAAGCGTAGGCTCGACGGAGACACATGAGATTTTTCTTAGTAGTCTTGCAGAAGGTGCGGATGATGACAACCACGATGCCGCTCACCGCGTCTGCGGGGCTATTTAAGGAAACCCAAACCTTTGCATCACCACCTCTTCTAGCTCGCTCCTGCTGGCTTCTCGTCAACGTCACCCGAGCCTCCAAGCAGACATGGGTGGTAACACAGCTTGGCATGAAACTGCTCCATGCAGGCCAAGAGACACACAGGAGCACACACAGATTGACACACGAGGGATTGTAATACGCACGGCTCGCAACTCTATCTAGCTTGTCTTTCTTAGTGATGATTAGCCTTACAAACTGACTATTTTCCACTGTTGTAACCACCTGCTGACAGCTGAGGTGGACATTATAAAACACTGGCAAGTCTGACATCATGGCAGACTTGCAAAACCAAAATATCTTATTTGATTCGAACTGCAGACATTTAAAATATATGTGGTCTGGGTAGAAACCAGCGAGAGAGGGACAGGCAAGTGTTCCTGTGATTTTCCATTCTTCTGAGTCAAACTGCAGCGACAACGAGAGCCTGAAGATGAACAAAAATAAACCCAATAGCTTGCCTTTCCTTTTTCTTTTTTTCTCTGTTGCCTAGGTTGATTGTTTTTTCTCTGATGAGTTTAATTGGTGCCATCAGTCAAAAGAAACACATTCCCGGTGACCGTGGGGAACATTCAACGCTGTCGGTGAGTTTGAGCTCTGACCAAAACCATCGACCGTTGACTGTGCCCTTAGGCACCACAGCACATCTTCTGGAAGCCGTCTACAGTGTTTGCGGTGCAGTTCTGAATTTATTCAAAATCCGACGCACAACCACAATCCGCACCTGGACTCAAACCCGTGACGGTCGGTCGACGGGATACTGCAGCATCTCATCGGGCACCAGCTCAGCCACGACGCAGGAGGTGTTCAGTCTTAAGGCTGCAATAAACATTCATTGCTGTCGGTGGGTTTACACAAGAATAACTCACTGATCAATGAATGCAGACTGCGGTTCAAACACCCCAGTAACTGATAAGCTGAGGACAGGCAGCTGATGTGCTCACAAAGACCTGATGCTGCATGTGGAAATAAAGGTACATTTTGACACAACTCTACAGGCTGACCTAAGAACGCAACACAAACACATCTATAGTATGGGGTTTACTGAAATCACTGGACATCGTATCATCATGTGTGTTATGGTTGTGCCTACGTGGAAAAAATATGTATTTTCTTTCTACATATTCACTGTCATCCGTACACATTTTGAGGTATTTTGTCTCTGTGAATTTCAACATGCTGCTAATGAAAAGCATTTTACACTTGTGAAATATTCAGATATTTAAAAAAAATAAATAAATCTCCCCAGAAATAAAGACGGAGAAAATTCAAGGAGCGCTCTGCTAACAGACTATTCTTTCAGTAGAAGGTACAAACTGCAGTGTGGTGGATCATCAAGAGTTACAAGGATGAGGTCTGTGGTTGCATGAGTCCATTTAACTCGAATGTATTAGGTGGAGGCAGAAATTTCAGAGGCTGGTATCTCTAAACGGAATGAATAAAAAGCCATTCTCATCCCACTAGACCCCAGTATGGGCAAATTAGAAAGTATTATTTTGTTTATAAATTGGCTAAATTAAACCTTTAAGCTTTTTGGAGTACTACATTCCCACATCACAACAGTAAACAAAATGCAACTGAGCCTTTCAAATGCTTCAGTTTATGGCATCCCATACACTCTAAATATAAGGTTATATTCACATATAAGTATCTGGTAGTGTGAAAACTGCACCGTCTTTATGTTCTGATCTACACCAAAGAAAAGCATACCGTTTATGTGGGAGAATATTCCACCTTCCATACAATGACCAGTTACACCTCATTTATAGTGTGCGTGCAGCCATCAACCACAGTGAATGTCTGTTTTTGTTTGAATTTTTAATAACAGTCATTTTCTGCATTGTGGTCACACAGCTGTCGGTGCAGATTGACCTGAAACGTCTGCACCGAGCTGCCACAAAGCAATAACATATACTGTCTGACTTCAAACGGGCTTGCTGTGATGAGTTTGTTAATCTTGCCTCCGCACACTGTTTTCCACTCTGGATGAAAATCAACAACAGCGGTGAAAAGAAAAATGCATGTAAAATTCATCAAGACTGTGGTATTCTTAAGACTTAGGGAAACTGACAGCACTCGTGTAAGAAGCTGGGTGATGTTTGAAAATGTTCAATGCTGGTGCTGGTAAGATAACTCTTTGCTTTGGTACAGACATCGTCAAAATGATAGTGTTCTGATGAATTATGAAACAGTGGTAAATTGCCAGAAACTGTGATAAAAATAAATAAATAAATAAATAAAAAGGGATGAATATGATGAGACATTCAATGACATCTTTGACTTTGTTTTTTTTTGTTTGTTTTTTTTTAACCTATATGCTTGCAACAGGTTTCAAACTGAGAATTTTTAATATATGCTCAATATGTAATGTGCATCACTGTGATGTAAAGGAGACCTTCACATGTCATGTAAGTTGTCCATAAAAAGCCTAAAAAGCTGGAAGACAAATTCATATTGGACAGGCACTGAAGAGTGTAATTTGAATTACCTTTCATAATTTGTGAAACAATGACATAATTTACTGAAAGTAAATAATTTTTCTTTGTTGTTTTTGGGTTGTATTTTTATTATTATTTTTGTGTGAATTTATTAAATGCTGCCCCTGTGCAGTAACTGAGGATTGAACCTGGTATTATGGGCATTCATTTCATTTTGTGTTCTGTCGTAGCCTCGGTGTAGGCGTGTTAGCTGGCAGTCAGAACCAACAAAGCAGGTAGGGGGCTCAGCATGTTGCCTAAAGCAGGCTTCCCACAATGATCCAGATGTTAAATTTCACAACTTTTTTCCTCTGACTTTCCATTACTATGTGCAGCCCTCAACGTGGTTCCTGTTAGTCAATGTTCCGTGCGCTCCCGTTTTAAAAATCCTATATGGTGACAAAATTGTGAAACAAGCTAGAAAATCTTGTCAGCTGCTGTCCTTTTGCTATTTTGAGAACCCCTAACCAACAAGAACTCCCAAGGCCAGCGGAAACCTTGTCAAGGGCATTTCTAAAGACAGACATGGCTGCAGAGGGGTCTGAATGGGGATTTTCTAATTACAGGACAGTCATCTAAATATACTGTAACTAAAATCTAGCAGTGAGGAGAAACAGAGGTACACACTCGACTCTGCTTTAATCCAAACCAAACATCTCAAGCATGTATACTTTTTAAAAGTGAAACAATCTGTGCCCGCAGTTCTTGGAAAGTTAATCAGCCTCGTAACCTTGTTTCAGTATGTAATTGGAGGAGATATAGGCATATGGGAATAATCTCGCTGTAATTGCCCTGTAAGGTTACGTTAACATGCTGGGAAATTTCAAACACACTGACGTCTTCCACCCAGACCAAACGTGTGCTTCTTTAATTTATTTACAGTGGAAAAGTGTCGAAGGGAACAATGAGTAGCAGCCCGGGTCACTTCTAGTCTCTCAACTGCTATTAAAAAGGAGCAAACGCAATTTCTCCACCGTTACAGACGCATACAGGCAAGCCGGAGTGAAATGTGTGTATAAATAACTATTTCAATATTTTCTTTGGTAAATTTCAGAAATTCATTATTACAAAAGTGCACACTTTTGCACAGAACAGCTGGGGACTAAAATAGACACCAATATTTCATGGCGTATATTTAAATTGTATCCTCCCTTTTAAATAAATCCTCTTACCGAGTGTTTTGAGCCACCTTCAAACAACCTAGCCTGCTATGAAATGAAGCTCCTGCAGCTTTATTTGAAAGCTCTCTAGAAATTGTGATACAATATTGACTTGAAAGGCGGGGATTAATCTACAAGAGAATGTGTAAATGTAGTGTCAGCGGTGTAGCGTTGAGTAAAGCAGGATATCTACAGAGGCCTGGATGCAGTGAATGGATGCTGTTTGCTACATATATTAGGGCCACACAAAAGTCTGCTTGTTTATCCCTGTGGAGTTGGGTTTTGTCATCACACACTGTGAAGTTATAGGCACTGACACTGAGAACAGCGTGACCCACTTCTCCCTGACCTGGAAACACTCCGCGGGCTGACCCCAAGTCTAACGCCAACGCAAGTTGCATCAAGCGAGAGAAAAAGAGACGGTGAATCAAATCTAGGCTAATCATGAATTATTAAAGGCTAAAATGATAAGAAAGCACAGAGGTCAGCAGAGGCAGCAGCAGCAGCAGCCCCTAAAACAGTCTGCGGCACTCACGCCATGTTGGGAGTGCAAAAGGCTGGCGCACCCATGGGAGGAGAGGAAAAAGAAAATCAAGTGAAAGAAAATGGCTACTGGTCGCCTTTTGTCTCTTGATTTTTCATCCCCTCATCTATACATTCGCTTCAGTCAAACGCTGCCCTCAGGCCATCACTGAAATTCACTTTAAAGGTGGGAAACGCGCCACGAAAAGAACAAAGGCGATCTGAAGCAGCGTCAAGTGTTTGACTGCTCAGCTATGTAGCACGTAGGAAAATGAAAACCTGGTGATCTTGAATGACTTTTGGACACAGGCACAAGAAGTTAGTCCAGTTATGTGAGGACAAAAGAAAGGCATGTGCTGGGCTACAGCCAAGTAGTTCCATATGGGTGTTGAGTTCACTGGGTCCAGGTGGCACGTGGGAGCATACATGACATGGAGGTCTGACATGGATCTGCTGCCCCCTTATGGTCTGTGCTGTGCAGTGCTGCAGGAGGCCTGGATGTTCTCATGAGGTGGATTTAAGTCGATAAATGACAGATGCAACTAAAGGAAGCAAAACTCAAGCAAGAAAACACCTTTCTACAAATCAACAGTGGTTTTAACAGGGTACTATAAGTCCCACTGATCATCTAGTAAAGGGAGCGCAACAAAATCTATACTTAACATTACTTAACGTCCGTTTCTAAAAGCAGGAAAATAGTAAAGGTTTACTCGACTAAATTAGAAACAACACATAGTGATCTAGTCAGTCAGAGACCTCAGGGGCAAAGTTGAGAAGAGAAAGTCCCGTCCTCAGCTGGTAATGATTAACCACGGAACAGAGAATGTCACCAAAGAACACTGATAACCCCGCTGCAGCCCTTGGTCATTGTAGGGAGGGAGGAGGAGTCAGAAATAGTCGAAAGAGCTGGGTCAGCCTGGAGGTGACCGGAGGAAGGAGCAAAACATGAGTTTAATGTGAAAGACATGAAGACATGATTTCAAGAGATCAGAATAAAATGTTAGACCAGAAAGTAATCATTTTACATCCAAGAGATGAGGAAGACAGAGGAATAATTAATGGTAATGGATGCGTTAGTGATGAAGTGTGTAGCTCGGGCTTTTAATGGACCCCCGAAGAGCTACATCTGTGCCCAAGACACCACACACTCTCATAGGTTTATAACCCTGTGAACCACAAATCAATCCCCAATAAATGACCATCTGCAGCTTCATGAGGACGGTGATGCAAGTTCAGAGAGAAGAGTTTCAATGTAGGGTTCAGGTGACACAAATAAACGTGACTCCACGACTGAGAAATCTGAGTTTAAGGGATATTAGGACTTGATGTACATGGCTATGTTGAAAACAGCTGTTGCTAACTCAGCTATTTGGCCCCTGACCTGGGTTTTTTGGTCACTGAATGGGGGTCTCTGAATTCCCACCCCTGTCAGAGCATTTACAAGCCAGAGGAGCCCTGCTTCAGCCCCCCTTGACCTCAGCATCACCCTTGCCCAGTGCATGCACCGAGGCATCTTGGGGGGAGAATAGGGCCAGCAGAGAGAGAGCGAGTGGCCGAGGCAGCGAGCCCACCTCGTCAAGTTTACAACCCAATCAGGCTCTGCCTCATAAATCCATGCCTCTTCCCGCAGCAAGCTAACAATACCGCCCATTCAGTGTGTGTGCAGGTTTAATAGTTCCTCTCCAGCTTCCTTCCACTTCTTAGCAACAACCCCCTTCCCTTCCCCGCTCACAGGTTTGTAAAAGGGACGATGAGGGAGGACGAGGAGAGCTGCACACAATCAGGTCAGCGCAGAGTCACGGTGAGGTCACCAGTTTCTGAACTGTGTCCGACCTCTGACCCCCTCCTCGGTGCCACCTGGCGCTGCGATGGCAGCCAGGGGAGCCCTGAGTGAACTTCGCCTGAACCTGGACCTTAACATTGGACCACTGCCTCACCCCTGGCCCCTCCGCAACCAGCTTCCTCTGAGGCCAAGAGTCACACATTTCTGACATTTTTACACATCACATTTTAGCTCTGCGCATCCTCCGCCGTGCAGAGATGCCTCTGTTGATAACATTAAAATGATGGACTTTTATTTGCCAGCCATCCTCTGTGATGTCCTGGCCGAGACAAATCAACACAGACTGCGGCGGACCTTTTACCCGGTCATAATCTGAAGCTGTTTTCACACATTTCATTTTTATCTGCTGAATTTTAATTCACCCTTTCACCATCTTTTTTACAGCTAAAGGAGCTAAAGGAGTAGACAGGCAGCTGATCATGGAAGAGGCTGCTGTTATCGGTGAGTTTATACTCCCCCCTTGTGGATATGACTGGGAATTATTGCCCATTTAATAAACACAACCCTCCACTTGCCCACTAGATAGAGCTCTTCATCTAATGATTTTCTTTAATGGAAGGACATAAAAAGGAGACAGACTGTGATATGACAAGAGAAGTTTCTGTATCAGCGAGGGCTGTATAATTTTTCATAGTAAAATTTAAAAAAAATTAAATAACAGAGAAAGAAAGCTACAGACCAAGTAAAGTCAATTAAGATTTGTATGTCTGAGGAAATGCTTGTGAACTCACCCATGCTGTCGTTGTGTTCGGACTCCAGCGGGTGGTCACTGTAAAAACCTGGAGAGAAGGCACACACATATACAAAGGTTAGATATTATTCACAGAGAAAAAGATGGACAACACAAGCTTTATTACAATCAAAGTTCCCACTGTTTTCAATTAGTAAGTCCCTATGATGGTTGAAATAGAGCGTCACTGCAATAAATATTCAAGCCCAAATGGTGTACTCTTTTCAGTATATTTACCAATATGGATACGGCATTCAAATGAGAATACTTTGTTTTGTTTGTTTTTTATGTAATACTTGTAGAAAACTTTTTTTTTTGGTATTTGTCTTTGTAACACTGGATCACAAACATGTCGAGAAATAAATCAGACCAAACTGTTCCAGGAACTAAAGCAAAAAAATAATAATTTTTTAAATTTAAAAAAGGAAGAAAAGTTCCCTTTGTGGTTTGCTTTTCTATTTCCACCACACCCAAATGCAACCTTAATTCACAGCAGATTATTTTCACACACAAATAAATAAATACACACAGATATGGTCTTCATATGACTGTATTAATTATATCAGTCAATGTGATAAAAGAAAAGCTGACGTATTATTCAGATTTGGGCTGTCCAGTTTCTGTTCATCAAACACAGCTTCACTAACCCAGGCCAGCATACATTGACAGGGTTCATTTGTTCTATTCTGGGACCCTCAATGATCTCACACATGCATCACTGCTAAAGTAGATATTAACTGGGAACACAGCTTCACTTCAGGTGGTGCTGGTGCACAAATTCTGGGGATTATCCCCAATGTACTCCTATGAGACTTTTTCTTTTCCTTCTTTCTCTCTTTTTTTTAAAAAAACAAAAAACAAAAAACGTTTTAAATCTAGCTAATAACTCCATAAATAGACAATAATGTGTCACTGCTTATGACAAAGTCCCATTTCAGTATCAAGTGAATTACCACATGCATATTTTGGTATGTTGTGGCTTAATTTGTCTTTTAACACTGTTTTACTCTATTTTTACTCTAAGCAGAAGGACTTGTTGCTCTGACAGATGATCCAGATACATTTAAAACCAGCTTTGAAGAAGGAAAACCATGATGATTTGGGTCATATGGAAACAGTCAAACCTGGATGAAGGAGTAACCCTCCAATGAGGAATCACAACACACACTGTGCAATTTATGGTTTTGTACATGACTTAGAAAGTTGCAGCCCTGTGTTAACCAAAAATAAAACTGTATTCAGAACGACCACAGTCAACTGACTCGCAATTCATCCTTCTGTGCTGAAATGACACAGAGGCTCCTGTGTTAACACAGACCCTGCTGGGACCTAGGTCCATTACTGACGGGCACCTTCCCAGAAATGTAATCACCTGCTGCGGCGACACTTAGCTGTGATTGGTCCTGTTGGTAGTTGTGAATATCCGTTTTAGTAATTACGGCTGCTTCTCCATCTCTGATTTTGTAACTGATTTTTTGGAAGGCTAAAGAATTGGGGAGGTTACCTGGGATGGTTTAGAGATACAGACATGTATATGATTTTGTACATCACAGTCAAAAGTGAAGCAGGAAGTAGAAACAAAAATTACTCAAACACTAGATGACAACACCGCATCGTGGCGAGCCAGAATGAGGCACAAGTATAAATGTCTCACACTGGTGGAGGGTCCATGTTCGTAGCCCTGTGCAGTAATATATAAATTAGACTTATCTTTAGACTCATTTTCATCTAAGTGAAAGAAACCATGCCAGTAAAATAGTCTCCAGTTGAAGAAACTTTGCAATAACTGGCTAAAATGAGGAGCCAAGAGGGCAATAACTCACAAAACTCGATCACACTGTATTTCTCAACTACACAGTCAACAATCTAACTACATATTATGTAAACTCACCTGCCAAAACATTAGGTACACTAGTGAAAATGAACGAATGAACAAATCTTCAGATCATGTTAAAACGGCGTCAAAAAGGTGGTAGATCATTTTAGAGGATGTTGTTTGTGGTGCTGTTTCTGTTATTTAGAAAAGTCCACTGAGTACAATAGGGCTGTCAAAATAACAGGAACATGTGTCGGTACAACACAGTACAGCACAATAGTCCTGAAAACAGCCTCCAAAATTTATTTTAAATGAATGTTGAATACTATTGATATACCGTTATATCAGAATGCATTCATTTTCACTAGTGTACCTAATGAACTGGTGAGGGAGCGTATAAGAGACCACACTGTCCGGACCAAATCAAATTTTTAACGCACAGCCTGATATATCATCTGACACCCATAACCCTGAACAATCTGTTTGCTTCATATTGGTTACCCTCTTGCCGTCTGAGCTTTATTTTATACCCACTTTTTTCTCCATCTCTCCTCCGTCAGCAGGCCGGCCATCTGTGCGCTCACTGAGTGACCACTTCTCACTTACACAGCGCCCAGCGAGCTCCATCACTCACATCCAGACCGGTGCAGAGTGTGGGCTGTCGGTGCGTCAGATCAAACCCCCCTGCCCCCGACTCCCCCGATCTGTGTCAGTGTACCACCCTGCTATCAACAGCTGTAGACCCCTGACCCGACACACGCCAGCTGCCCCCCCCTCTCCTTACTCCACCCCAGCCCCACAGTCAACACTGGCATATGTTCTCCCTGGAGCATACACCAACACACACGTGCCTCGGTCGGCCTCCCACTGAACAGACATACGCTTATATTGATGTGCAACCCACACGCAACAAGGACAAATGTCTGTGAGCACCCCCCACCGTGACATTACCGGAACGCTGAGATGTGTTTTTGGTCAAGAAGTAGACAATCCAATTTAGTATTAAGGATGGCTTTTTTTCTTTACCTGGAGCTTTGTTGTGAAGAATAATCTGTCCTTTCAATTATCAGCAATGATATTGTTCTCACACATTCATTCTCACCAACTTGCTACTACAATATGCAGCTATGAGTCTAAAACAAAGTACGGCTTTCATCACATGATTACATGAGTTAGGTGACCAAAGTCACGCACACAAAAATATTAAATAAAATCACATTAGTGGTCTGTAGTCTTGTAGAGAGGTTTGGTTTCATTTGTCTAGGACATGAGATATCTGCCTTCACTCAAATACAGCACGGGTAAATTGAATGAAGAAAGTTTTTTTTTTTTGCAGACATTTGTCCATCAAGAAACTATTTGTTTTCTCCAGACATTCTGTATTCAGGTGGCAGTACAAGATTTACAGGGTGAATAAAACCAAAACTCCCTAGAATACATGGATACCCTAGCCTGGTTACAAAGCTCCAAATCAATGCACGCATCACACAAACACACACAACAATGGAGATGAATGGAATCTCATTTGTGCTGCTTGCAGCAAATAAGAGGACTTCAGCCATGCTAGCAGCCCTGTTGAGACCGCAACAATGCTAGCACAATGCCAATGGATGTGTCCTGTGGCTCATCCAGAGTAACAGAGACACCGTTTCTGAAAAGAAACTGTTGTATCTTTAAATAGCACTTTTCAATGCAGTGGAGCCCACAATAAAAGACCTATTTCCCTAGCACTGGCGTGAAAGCTCAAAGGACCAACACATCAAACACTGAAAATGGTATTTTAAAAACAAAAGAAGGAAACACCGCGCTTTCAATGTGTTTCCATGTGCTCGGACGAAGACGTAAAACTAGCTTGGCATCAGTAATCGCATCACAGTTGCCTAATGTCCGCTCTTATTTTTGTCATGTGGAGGAGCATGTCAAATCACCTTGTCCTCAAAACTGTAATGCCTAAAATAGAAGCAGACACAGATGGATTGCGCAGAACGAGCTGTTTTATGACGATGTTCAGTTGAATTATTGGAAAAGTTGACAGCCTTGAAGATATACATATAAAAAAAATACAATGACATGCTTCAGACTTCTGCTGAAATGATCTTTCAACTAAAGGCCAATGTCTGTACAAGGACACACCAAGAAGATAGTGGTCAATCAGTCCTCCCACGCATCATTTTCCAATTTTCTCTCAACAACTCTCCGGCCAGCTCTTAAGAGCTGCATTGCTGGGATCAGGACTAAGCCTCGTCTCCGTCCATACTCCAATGCTGCAGTTTTTGCTGATAATGGACCAGCAGCAGAGAAGAATGCAGCTCTCTAGTGTGTGGTCTCTGTTGCTAATCCTCATGACAGCTTATTGACCATTATAGCCTGAGGCTGGGAAGGCCTCCAGCAGCAGCCAATACAGCCGGAGCCTGCTCCGCTGTGGCCCATTGTGTGTTGACAAAGAAAGGCTGCATCTTTAACCTTTCACCTTTAAAACCTCTGCAACCTCCGGCGCAATCAGCTCCTCATCAAAATAACATACTGCCTCTTGTCCCCTCTGTCTCCCTTCGTATGGACGCTACGCATGCTCAATGTGGAGTTTTATAAAAATGACTCAACACTGTATCAGGCAGTCATCACACGCAGCTCTGACCTCCTACAAGGAGACTAGAGGAAAGTTGGCAGCAGCAAGTCGAATGTAGAGGTCATTTCATGGGATGTTTAAACCACTGGTTAGGGCAGGTTTTGAGTTGTTGATAGGAAATCTTCATCTTTTATGGGATGCCATGGTTCTTTTCATCTGTATCTGGTCAGATAATAGCTGTGTGTTGAATCCAGCTGTAGCCTTCACACCTCAAAAAAAGCGAACTAGGAATCTGATGCAGTTGTAATTGTAAGGGCCACTAGCTACAGCTACAAATGTTATGATGGCTGCAAGAATCGTTCGATTGTTTTTCACTGTTTTTCGATATTTTATATAGTCAAGCAAATATTTTTAGGTTTCAACTTTTAGCGAAAACAGGAACAATTACGATGTTGCCCTAATAGTGTCGCGCAGTACACAAAAGCTTCAGATGTTACCTGATGTTACAGGCAACACAAGCTAGATTTAACACTGCTTTTTCTTTGAAATGGGGTGTCAATACAAATGTCAGGAGGATTTGTTTTTAATAATATATTTTTTTTAAATGTCAGCATTTATGTATTACACTTTGTGATAATAAAATTTATGATAATAGTATTATGCATATACTGAATAAAAAGGAAATTCAGGCATGACGTTTCTAATTCGGCCTGATGCCAACTTTACAGGGACCAATATTTCTAACAGCAAATATACAACATTACAAAAAATAACATATGGCACAACAGTAGGGTCAATAAATATTCACCCCAGCACTGTACTTTATATCACCAAACACAAGCCACTTTCCCAGGACATACCATATGGCTGGACCTGTTTGTGCACGAGGCCACAATGTTGACACTTCAGCTAAGATGTACATGAAACAGATCCTCAACCTGGAGCCATTAGCACTGCACAGGAATCCCTCCCTGGTATTCAGCAGTCCCTGTATCAGTCCATCACTGTCCCTGCTCTTCTGTCCCAGATGGCTGGGGTTCCGCATGGCCAGTGGAGGGCATCGCCAGCCTGTTATCCGAGTAGGCTGGCCCCTACCTGCCAGCCTGCCGGCCCTGGACCAGTCCAAACTCAGAGCTGCAACCCACACAGCCACCATCTATCGCCTGCGACAATGGCATGGCCGGCATTACAAAACCAAGTAAAGCAGACGAGGGGTGACAGAGACGTAGTGAGAGGAGTCAGTGAGCTCGTTTAACAGCAGAATTTGAGGTCACAGCTTCATAGTTGTTGGTCCAACCACTATAGAAGTCAGGTCTCAGTGCGGTCAGAGCGTTTCTTTGAACCTCCGTTACCCCCGTGGAGCCTCCCTGTTACCATGAATAAGCCCATTAACAGGATATTCCTTGTCCTTCTTTGACTGAGCTGCAGCCTCCTGACAACTCAGACACAAGAACAGAACAGTTCTGCCTAAAAACAAACCAGCTTTCATGTGTAAATCACAATTTTTTTTTTTTTCATAACTTGTCAGTGAACTATGAACCTCCAGAGGTTTTATGCTTCTACATGAATAATTTATCATTAAACTGGTTTACAAAATAGATTTGCATGTTTACTGGTGTTTTTTTTTGTTTGTTTTTTTTTTTTTTTTAAAAACTTCAAACTAAAGGACTCCTCTGATACAACACATTAAAACTAAAGCGATGAAGTACATCTGCTCTGAGTGTACATACATATATACCGATAGATTTCCTGAACTGATTAAGTTGGTACTCACTATTAATAGACATCTGTTTAAGCTGGGCAGTTTCTTTCCAGCTGCTGGACTAACTACAGTGAATAAGTTAATCCATCACATTTGAATTATTTTACATAAGTCCAATATTATACAAACCTGCTGTGTAGAGATTAAAATGCCAGGAGGTTATTTACTGAAGCGTTACTGCTTAAAATCACAATAAAAATCGCAATTAATATTAATATTTTATCTAAAGTTAAAAACGGTTTTATCAGTAAATGAAAAATAGATTTGCCTTTCATTTAAATGACTGAATGACTTTTGTTTGTTAACATGGCCAACTATCAGTTAAATATTTTAATATTAGCAACCCTATACTAGAGTGAGAAGGTTTTTTCCCTCCAGATGTCTGAACTTCCATATTACGCAATATTTTACTACTTTAAATAAAATGTCAGTTGTCATCAATCATGACCGTAATTGGAATATGTTTGAAATGTTTATTTATTTATTCATTTATTTATTTTACTTTCATTGTTTCATTCATATTGAAGAAAAATCCAAATCAATCTAAACTGAAGTCCACTGACAAAATGTTTTGACAATCATTAAAGCCATCAAGACATTTTAAATGGTCTTGTGTGCCATCTTGAACACATAAATAATAGTTCTCTAAGTAATGAATCCATTGCCAGAGGAAAATACAAAAATGTAAAGATGTATAAATCAGCCTACCACAGTAGATGTGAGGACAGTATAGTTACTTGTACCCAGTATGGAAACAGCTAATCTGGTCTATTGCAGACAGCAAAGATGGGAAATTACACTTGAACAATACAGTTGTAGGTTGTGTGACGTCAGCTCTCTTCTTGCTCAGTCAATCAATCAATCCATCAATCAATCCATCACCCCTCACGACTACAAGATGAATGAGAGGAAGCAGCGGACACAGATAGATCATTGTTTTCACTCTGGAGCAGCAGGACATAATGAATCCTGTGCTTGCTGAGAGGTCAAAGTAGAGAGGGCTGCTTTACCCCTTGGGCACCACTTGATCCTCAACCCCCCCGCCGCAGCAGCAGAGACACCCATGCATGACAGTAAGGAGTTTCAGTTTGCCTCAGACAGCCTTGAAGGAGCAGATGGGGTTATAACCAAGTGGAGAAGGGAGATGCTGCTACTGTTAAAGGGCCACCTGTTCGGAGCTGCTGCTGCTCCTCCATCACTGTACCCAGGTGGCTGCCAGCAAAGCTCAACCGTATAAGGTCAGTGAATAGACTGCTGAAACCAACAGTTGTGCTGTACAACGACATATCTTTATGCTAGATTGTGAAAACCTTTTGTTTTGTTTTCTTCATAAGTAAAAAGAGGTAAATGTAACTCTGTAGCACAGACAAGAGAAGAAGCGTTCTTCAAATGTAACTGTACTTATTTTAGCTAAGTCATGTTCAGTATAACATTTTATACAACTATAAAGTCTCAGTATTTCTTTGACAAGTTGAATTGACTTCTTATGGCTTAAGGTCAAAGATCTACATATTCCTGGCTAATAAATTCTCCCTCTTCAAACCTTGTGGTAAGCAACACACCGACAGGCTCGCCCCGCTCTGAAGTCATCTGCTACATTCTGAGATGTTCAAATCATCCAGCTTCCCCAAGTCCACGGTTCAAAATGTGATGAAGGGAAGACAGTTAAGAGGAACAGTGGATGTCAAAACAGAATAATATGAGTCCACAGGTCTGCTGGCCAGAGGAGCTGCAGGAGGCTCCAAGTAACATCTGGATGTGCAGGAGTTTTATGGACAGATAGAGTTCAATTTGGGCCCTTTGAGGGGAAAGAACATCTCATCATGCGAGATATCCAGTGGATGCAAATGTGAAATCTGCTGGCTATTACAAGAAAACACAGTCCGCTGACATACAGGGATCAGAAACATGCTGTGCATGCAAGACAGCCTCAAAACACTTTCAAACCTCAAGTGTTCTGTAAGGAGGAGTCGCTGAAAATCATCAGCTAAGAGCAAACTCTTAATACATAATGTATCCAGGAGCTCCAAGAAAAAGGGGAGGGTTACTGAGTATTGACTACACAGTTCACATTCAGCAAACTTACGCCTACATCTGTTCTTGGTAAACGCTAAATAAAATAGCCGTTAACAGCCATTCAGTGCCAATGATATGTGCTCTCTCTTCAGCAGAGTCTGGGTTCTAACGTGCAGCCTGGCTTCAGCTCTCGTCGGGTTCGGAGCCCACTCTGCGCTCCACTCCGCAACATTACATCTGACAGATTGTGAAGGAACTCCAGTGCTGGCTTCCCAGGCTGCTCGGCGGTCATCCCTTTGGCCCCTTACACCTGACCCTTGACCTCATTGTGTAACACAGCGCAGCACAGCGTCTACCCTGTCCTCCCCGCTGCTCCTGGCTGAGAAAGCGCACGGCCCCGCGGTGCTGGCCTCTCACTGCCACTCAAGTTCACGGAGCTCTTCACATGGGTCCGCTTGTCAGGAAGTGACAGAGGCCTGGTTCTCAGATGCTTGAGTGAGACCGTTTTTATTATTATTATTTGTGATGCCAGATGTCTGAGCATTTAATATTTTGTCCGCACTCCACTTGTAGACACTCAGAACAGACACGCCCCAAAGAGACAAGTCAATAGTTGACTTAAACTGTAAATCATTGTTTTAATAGCACTGATGATGTCCAGATTAAACTGTCCTAGCCAGTCCGGACAAACTGCCAACACATCCTGAGTCTGGTTTTGTCAGATGTTTCTTTCTGTCTCAGGGGAGCCATGTCTGTAAGACATCTGTAAGATCTTGAATCTTCTATTACACGTTTAAGTCGCATGGATGACGACATTAAAATGGAAGGGAGGAGACACCTGCAGAAATGGATTTAGAATAAATACTGGGAAAACAGATTAAGCACTTTCACTTGCAAAAGGCACATTTTTCTTCTCATTATGGACCATTTATTTCTCCTTTTCCAAAAATATCAACAACATTTCATAAATGAGTTAACTTATTCATCCACTTCACGTAATAAGCCTTCAAACAACAAAGTGACTCCTCGATAGCGCAGTCATCAGTGCATATTATACCGAGCTAATCAACGCGTGCCTTTATCTGTGCTAATCCCGATGGGCGGCCGGTCTGAGGGTCACCCTGTGGTCACAGGGGTGGGAGGGGGGATGACTCTGTCACCGCCGCCTGACACGCTCAAAGGAGCAACTTCCCTTTCATCATACCAGGGGTCAGAGTTTTACTGCCTCGCAGAGCCAGCGAGCGTACTGCACTGTGCAAACTCAGGCCTATAGCAGCCATCTGATAATAATCATCTCACAAGACAGAGCAAAAACACTCCAGACCAGTTGGATCTGCCAGTGGAGCCATGAAGTGCTCCTGATACTTATATAATAGAATGAGTTTCTGCCTGTGATGTGAAGGAACATTTTTAAAATTAGGGTTTTATTTTCCCATCTATAACAAAATAATAATTATTTTTAATGTAAAGGTTGCCTTTGACAACTATATCTAATGAAGACAAATTTTGTTTTATTTTATTATTTGTTTTATTTTAGTCTATTAATTCTTAAATATTTGTTTAACCATAAAGACAAACAGCTGATGTGTCTCTGTGGGTGTTGCACTATTGATTGAATAAAATGAAATGAAGACATCATGTGGGGCTGTGAGAAACCTTTTTTTTTATTTTATTTTATTGTTTCATTGGTGAAGAAAATTATCAGCAGACTGGTTGAAAAAAATAATAATTCTGCAGTGTGTCATCATCATGTGTTTAAAATCAGATCATTACTGTTAAATTCCAAGACTTTCCAAGCAGATTTTGTTCTTTTTCGCGTTCCATGTGACATACGCCAAGATTAGAAACTGAGGAATTAAATCAAATGCTTTTTCTAATGTAAATAAATCTGATGGATAAAGATCACCAGAATCATAAAGAGTCATGACCATTAATTCATTTAAAAAGACAGGTTTTCAGTAGTCTGTGAATGGCACTAACATTTAAGAAACTTAAAAAAAATACACTCTTGGGTCTTGGTCACCAGTTTCATTGCACTGCAACCTCAAAACACAACCCTTCACTACACAAAAAGGAAATAAATATTCCACAGAAAGGAATTTGGGACTTTTTTATATATTTTTTTCTGCATAAAAGAAAAAAAAAATAAGATCATGATCTTCAGTCCTTTCATACCCATGCAACCTTAAACGATCAGACGATCAGGCAGTGTTTACTCACAGCCATCAGTGTATTTGTGTGTGTGCTGAGGTAATGAGAACAGTAACTGTTTAGCAGATTCTCGCTAAAAGAGTCAACATGGACAGTTCTGTGTGTTTTATCTGTTGATTGTGAAATGACCCCAGAGCCCTGGTGATCAGCTTCACAGCCCGGCACAAACACACGTCTCCAGTGCTGCGACTTGCTGAGACTTTAGCCTCACACACAACAGGCAGACCCCTCTGCGAGCTGGAGTGATTCTCAAATCCAAAGCGTCACCTATCCGCTGTGACTGCTAACAGGGGGCCCGTGTTTTGCCCTCCAACATGGAAATATCGTAACTCCTCAGCTGCTCTTTTATAACCCCCTAACAACTGCATCCTACAGCGCTGCAGCTTCACAGGAAAGCCATCCCTACTCTGCATACCAAGTTCAGAGCTTTACAGCTGCCTGTAAACTCATCCTCCACCCAAATTCAAACTCAAATTGAAGACATTTATGGCCTCTGGCTAGGCTATGTGTTGAATATCACAGAGGCCTGACAAAAGCATGGGCCACAGATTCAACATCGCCGTAACATGTGCTCCCCCACATTCACTTACTGTAATACCTTTCCCCTTTAAAACATGGCTGATAGCAGCGTGCCGCTTCCTCCCTCATCATCCTCCCCTTACAGCAGATTAGCAGCTGTTAGAGTCTCAGCCTGTGCCAGGATCAGCCCAACAAACCTCTCAGAGCAGCCTCAGCGCTGTCCCAAGCCCTGTAGCTCATGGATCAAGTGGAGGTTGTAAATACTTTCCTGGGTTACGCCGAGGTCAGCGGAGAGCAGGGCCATTAATGCTTCAAGAGCAACATCCCACTGACCCTGGTCACCGTTCCCATAGCACTAACACACCACATCCCCCACGTGTCCATCACAGCGCTCACACCACAACACAAACACAAGCAGAGCCTCGGCAGAAGGGCTGCGAGCCCGGCGTGGGTCAGCAGAAATGAAGTGACGGAAATGTTTGGGACGTTTAAATGGAAAAGCGCTTAGGATGTCGATGCGCGCAGTGAATAATATTCTCTTTAAGCTTTCAGGTACGGCTGATGTGAACGCCAATGGAAACAACTTGGAAAGTCACCTGATGATGATATATGAAACATCTGACAACAATAAAAATGCTGTGGTTTCAAATTAAAAAAAACACCAGTACATGTTATGTGGATAAACCAATAGTTTAGACATTTTTAGACAGAAACCACAACATTTTCTGCTGGAAAAATGACTTAACCACTTGTCAAGATAATATTCTTTTGATCGGCTAATTGAATAAATGACTAAGCTTGTCTAAAATCTATATACTGCTCATTTGATTTTCATTGTTGCATCATTTTCTGTTCATAATCATATTTAAACACAAATCAGATTAACTAGTAACGGCTCTGCTTCCTTCCATCATTTAAATAAACCTTTTGTGGCTACAGAAAGGTCATTTAGTCCATTCATTTCTTTTGTCTCGATCCCGTTTTTTTTTTTTTTAATTAAATGAAAATGAAATTGAAAAAAAATATATATGTTTTTGATTGATTCAAAAGCAAAAATGAAGTATCTGTGCCAACTGATCAGTAAAGCAACCTTTCTGATCAGCAGACTTGGACTCTATGCTAAACACGAACAAAAACACAGCAGATTGTGTGGTAATGTAAACGTCCTAACACTGCAGTGTGAATGCTGTACTGATAAGATAAGAGAGAAGAAGGACTTGAATGATTATCTCTAAAGCCTGCATTGGGGTCTGTGGCGGCGTTGCCTGGCTCTGCTGCTCTGCTGTTGCCATTACATCACCATGTGACCCTTATCATTCTGACCTGACACACGTGTGTTGCCTGGAAACAGCAGCATCAGGATGAAGGTCAGTCATTCTCCAGACCTCTGGAACAGATGAGGACCTTCCTCAACAACATCAGCCTCATACTCACACCTGGTCCATTATTTAAATATTGTTTTCATTTCGTCCTTCAGTGAATTTCTGTCTTCCTGCTAAAACCCTAATCAACAGGAGATTAATAGGTATTAATATTACAAAGCGTGTCCTTTTACATGTCGTACACACGCCATTTGACAAGGAGATTCCTGTTACTAATGTTTATTTTCTTCTCTCATTTTGCAATTTTATCTAATATAAAAACTAAGTTACTTTCTTTACATATATTTATTATAATATTGATGAGTTAATTGGAGCTATAGACTTAGGGAATTTAATATAGAGGATGTTGTTGCACAGCAAGTAATAAAAATAAAAAAAAACTAACTGCGTGCAGCCACGTTTTGATATAAACCTTGTTCACATTCAAATTCACATCACAGCTGACACAATAAATAGATCCATACCAGGGTCAGATTATCAAGCTTAAAACTTTAGTTTTCTTACAGTTTTCTTCATTTGATAATTTTTTTTGTCCCTGACAACACACCATAAAATCCCTTCATTTACATTTACAACAACAATTAAAATCCGTAAAACTGCAAAACCATCTGTCGTGGAGCTGCCAAATGCATCACTTTGTTTGATATGTTAATCTGCCTGAATGAAGACTTTTCCCCAATGCCATGGAATTATCTTTTCCCTTTTTGTTTCACAGAACGGGATAGTGAAACTACCTGAGATTATATCCACCACATGTCGTCGGATGAGATCTGTGCCCTGGCGCTGAAAGAACATGAAGGAAACGTGCCAGATTTCTGCTTCAGGCTTGAAAAATTTCAACTCTTTCGTTCACCGTTATTTTCTTCTCACGAATTAACACCCTGATAGATGAAATAGACCACTATTCAGGTACTCATTGAAGCAAAGCATCCTGTGCTTCAAGCTGCTGATTTTGAATCATTCTATGGCTTAAAATCGTTGAGCTGCCACAATAAGACTTCTGAAGATATCGGCTTGGTGTCTTTTTTCATTTCATTTCATTAAACAGCAATATAATCTACAGATTACAAAATTAATGTTTCTAAAAGTGTGGAACAATTTGAGTTTTCTGATCAAAAACATAAAATTTGTTTCTCATCCTTATCTGCCTATACTGATCATTTGGGATGACGGGGATTAAAACCCATGTAATCCCAAATTTTTCCCTGCAAAATAAATGCATGTCAAAAAATAAAGAGACCTAGTGATGTGACCATTAACACTAGTTACATGGTATTGATATAAGTTATAGGAGACACCGTATTTTTTCATTCTAAAGCTTTAATTAGCTACCCAAAGTCAAACTAACACTTCAAGAGTTTCCAAAAAGTGTGGAAGTAGCCAGTGGGATTAAACAGGTTAAGAAAATATATTTTGGTGATTGTTTTGCTCTCTTTACTGTAACAAAGCAACAAGGCCAGAGATCTGTTCCAACCATTTAAAACTCCTGGCTGTATAGGTGCTCCTCTCATTGTGCTGGCGACAGATCTCCTGATAACAGGAAGTTAAGTAGAAGCCCAAGAAAACAGAACATGATGAATTACATCTGCCTGCAAGCCCCCCCACCCACCTCCTCCCTCCACCCACCAGCAGGAGCAACAGCAGACACTCCTCCTCTACTGTACTCCTCCTGGCTCATCATTCAAACATCACAGCAGGAGGGGATGGGTGGGGGTCACATCCTGTCCCTGCCCCACCCTCTGCCAGCCGTCCCCTTCACCCTGCCCCGAGGGACAGGACGACCCCACCACTGTTGGAGCCGGAGCAGGGGCTGACAAAGCACTTTCTTTCAGCCTATCTGCCTGATCATGCCAGCAAGCAGAAACCCCCAAGACCAAAACACTGGTAACACAAATACTTAACCCCTCCACCCAACCTGGGTTCCTCCTTGCTTTCTTGTCCCTTGTTTTTCCACCGAGTTCAATTACATTTAAAAAAAAAAAAAAAGCACACTTGGTTGAGCAGGCAGTGGGAGGGGGAAAGACAAATTCCTGCTCAAATTAAATATCAATGGAAATTGAGTTTATTCTGCAAATGTGTTTATGTGGAGAAGCTGCCCGGAGCTTCGTGCTGATTTGTTTCTACACAACAAAGTGACATGATCGAAAGGCCTCAACAGTCGATTCTTGTGCACTTTTCTCCAGCCAGCAGCTGGACCTCCAACATCTGGCGCGTCTGTCTTTCTTGGCACAGTTATCGTCGTTATAATTAATTGTCCCTGACATTACAGGCAGGAAAATGTTGACAGGAAAAATTATTTTTGACGGTGATGTCATTCAATGTCTTGCTTCTGTCGATGGTTTAAAATCTAAAAATGCTCTTGGGTGTTGAATCCTACTTTAAAATGTCCACTACACAAAAAGCAAGGAAATAACTATTCTACAGAAAGATCACAGGAATTTTATATATATATATTTGCTGTAAAAAAAAATAAAAAAAATTAAGAGCACAATCTTTAGTCCTTTCACACCCTTAGATAATCACACAATCGGGCAATGTTTGTGCTGAGGTAACTGTGTTTTGAATGAAGTGATTTGAACATGAAATGAATGTAAAGAAAAGAGAGAAAAGCAGGAAAAACTCTGTCATGATCTGTCTTTAAAAAAAAAAATTCTTGCTGAGTTCACGTCGTAAAGTATTTAACTTGGAAAAAAATGAACCCAGTAAAACGTGTCTACAAGATATAATTTTCCATTGATTGAATTAGCAGAAGTGCAGTTTAAAAAAAGGGTCTTGATTCTGTGATTTTAAATCAACCTACATTGATTTTGAAATCAATATTTCAAAATAAATATTTATCGTTCTCTGGTGAATTATTTTCTGTCTGTTTATTTCTGTTGTTCTTTATGTAATCATTAAACGTTTTACAATCTGCCATAAAGATATATAATATCCCATTAGATTAAGATTAGCATGGAATTATTTTATTATTGATGAATCTGTAGTTTATCTGAAGTCATCAGTGAATTTTTATAAAATGTCAGAAAATATAAAAAGTCTTCAGCTCAATCTCCACAGCACAAACTGCATTTTATGAGAAAATCTATAATTATTTTTCATTTTAAAATATACTTTAAATGACATTTTGTTAATTTAACTGCTAACAATTTACTATGGATCGACAAATAAATTATCCATCTAACTACTGTAGGTGAAATTGCTTTATGTATTTTCTTCTATTTTTACTTCTTTTTAACAGCTTTGCATTATTTTATTTTATTTTGTTTTATTGCTGAAGCTTCACATTTCCAAGCGTTTGACTGTGTCCTCATATATAAAAAAGACAAATCTTTCCCATTTTCCTTCAAGGCCTTCTTATATCTTCATGATGAGGCTTATTAAGTGAATCATAACACACAGGCCACGTCGATGTCCACATCAGTCACAGCGAGTGGGCTCAGGGCGGCAGGGTTAAAGGAATTTTAATCTTGGAAATGTCAATAAATCTTCAGTCACCCGCATGGGGGCACGATATGGGACTGGCGCCTGGGACAGACTGCTGCAAGGCAAGGAGTCTTAACTTGGGCCTGGGACTGGTCGCTATCATAGACTATAGGAGAAACATTTTTGGCAAATTGAGTGACAAAATCAGGGAAAACCTCTCCTGCAACCATAGGTGCTATGCAAAAAAAGAAGAAAAAAAGGGGAAAAAAGGAAAAAAGAGAGAAAGAAAGAAACGTGTAGTGTTAAACCCAACCAGCTGATGAACCCATGTTGTCTTATCGCAGCGTCTCCCTCCCCCTTCATCTTTTCCATCCTGTGTGTGTAGCACATGCAACACCGGATTTTGGGGTCTAAAAAAGATAATGGCTTCAGGGCGCTCTCCAAGTTCAAAAGTTCACCTTTTACGATCTTCCCGAGCCTGACTGACCACCTCCAAATAAAAACATTCCGACCTCTGTTCCCAGCCAGCTCCACGCAGCTATCACACACACACACACACACACACACACACACACACACACACACACACACACACACACACAACTCAAGAGGCAGGCAAACACACCGGGATCATAAACAGAACTCATTTCCATCAAGACAAAATGCACTCAGTCACTTACTTTGTCATAGAACCTGAACGCATCCACAGACTTATAAGTTTGTTTGGAAGAAATAAAACGATTTCAAACTGTGCTGCGCTTTTCTTTCCTGAGTAAATTGCCACTTGCAGAAGGTGCTCAGAGAGCGGGCTAGTGTCTGTAAAATGCTCATGCAGCAGCACTGGTGATGAGGGGCTGATCCAAAATAACGCAGCCGTGCTCTCCTGTGGGGAGGTGAGCAGACACGTCCCGGACACCACAGTAAAGACACGGACACGTGTGTGTTCTGTGTCGTGTTTGCCTACCGTTTACGGACTTGGCGTTGTTTCTCTCCGGGTAGTCGAACCCATTCGTCCTCTTCTCTATCTCCATCCTCCTGCATGGGCTGATCCGGACTCAGCCCGATGTCGCCCCTTACCTCCACGAAAAAGAAAAAAAAATGCCACGCACACTGTGGATGTTGATGAAGGTGGGGTGATGGTGGAGGTGGAGGTGGTGGTGGTGCGGCCTTAGGTGACTCGAGCTGCGCTGCTTTCGTCCCTGTCCTCAGCTTGTCTGGCTCAGCTCTCGGACCGCCGTCCCATGCTTCCAGTCAGCGAGGAATAACTGGATCCACACCCCCCAGGGATGGTGCGTTCAAGGTCTGAGAGGAGGACGGAAGACAGCAGCTTCTCAACGATATCCAATTAGGGCACATAGTCTACTATAGCATAGCTACAATAAACTACCGTCCACGCCTCTTACTGAATTATACTGAAATGCTAAGGAAGACGATAGATTTTTGATGCGAAATGTTGCAGCCTACTTACCCCATAAACAAAGGTGCCCAGTTAGTTAGTAGGCTAACTAAATAACTTCAACAAAATAACTGAGATTGTGTTTTGCGAAGTATTCACAATTAATTTTTTTGCTCGTGTTTTGGGGGCATTTGCACATTCTTTTTGAAAACAAAAATAGTATTAATTTATTTTTTATCTAATTTGAAAAAGTATTACCGTATTTTTACTCACTGTTGTTCGTGTTTAATGTATAAAAATATATAGCCTATATGATACAGAGGCGATGAATAAACTAGTATTATGGATTTTGATCAGTCCGATATCATTGAAGGCAGCACCAACACACAACAGAGATTACGCAATTGAAGGGACTTCACTCAGAGTGCCTTATGGGACATGGAGTATACTGTCTGGACTCGCTGGCACACAAATGCTAATAACAATATTAATTGTGGTACTTGTGGAAAAAAGCAAGTATCTAACTGAAACGCTACATGTTTAGTGTTTTGAGAAAGAGCTATTTGATTTTTTTGTGAGAATATTTTTCAAGAAATTAAATAGTTGGGTGGGCCGTATAGCGTCATCTGGTGGACAAATTCTGATTTGCACTGAAGTGCCTCTGAACCATGTTCGGTAATATCTTAAACCTCTAACCACTGTTTTGTTTTGTTTTGTTTTGTTTTGTTTTGTTTTGTTTTGTTTTGTTTTGCTTCACCGCTATAGGCTACAGTACTGGTGATTTATTTTACCATGTTCATACATATGAAAGATGAGAATCCCTGCATACATCACTGTTGTCATACCTTGCATTAGAGTTTGTTTGTTCCATTTCTCTTATTTTAGTCTATTCTTTTTCACCACTCAAAAGGACTTTTGTGAACTGCTGAACAATTATTTTTCCCCTGTGAGCAATGAAAATGTGAATTAATGTTACGTGACATGTTATGACATCCCTTCCTCTCACAAGTCCGTTTGGCTTATGCAATTTCACAGCTTTTCTTGTCACCTTAATGTATGCTGAGACCAAAGCACAGAAGATATGTTTTTATCTGAGATCACTATATAACACATTTGTGTTCGAGAGTGCCTCCTCTCACATAACACATCTTTTAAGTTACATAAGTGTCTCTGAGGTACTTTACCACAGGGTGCTTGTACAGTTAAACTTTTTTTTGTTGAAATACACATTAAATACAATTAGGATAAGAGTTGGTTGAAATGTCTGGTGGACTGACTCAAGGGGACTCTTTTTTTTCCTAGGAAGTTCACAATCACGGTAATACTTTCAATATTTATTCTGTGTCATACAAAAAAACTAGTTTTAATCTTCTCCAGGATTTGCAGTTTCCATGGAACTTGACAACCCTGCTTCTCTTCTATCCCTTCAATCCTTACATTATTAATTTTTCTGATCAAATATCTACAGTTGTGCCTATTTTCTCACTATCTTACATTACACTGAATTCAAGGGGGAGGCTGTGCAGATGCAACACATAAGCAGTAAAGTTGACAAATCATTTTAAGCAGGATACTAGTCTGCATATAAACACATTCATTTCGGAACACGTAGTCCATCTATCTACAACCTTGATTTATATAAATTCAATTTAAAGTGTTTTCTCTTAATGTCCTGCAGATGTCTCCACTGTCTGTTCTGTCTCACAGCTCTTTCCCACATGTTTGAGGGCCAACCAGGAAATGTAGTTTAGCAGCCTTGGGCCCCTGAAGCCCCAGGGTTACTGTGTGTAAACTGTTTAGTTCTAATTTCATTGACGTTTCCCCCAACTAAATGACAGCTCGGGTTTCTAAGAATCATTCACCAAGAGGAACTCATCAGAAATGAAACCACTGCAAACATGATTTTTAATCATGAAACCAGTAGACTTGTCTGTTTCTACAGTTTCTGATGGCGACCTGAACACAGCAGTGCATACAGGACATTCACGTGCAGCTCCACATGATTCATCAGACAACATATTTGCACCAAACATTTGTTTTCTTAACACTGGGAAGTCTGGCTGAGCATTATAAATATTACACTGCAAACTGTAAATGTTTGATCAGCAAAATACGAAAGGATTTTACACAGGCAGTGTTTTTTTGTACTGGGGTCCTTAATGGGGTCAAGAGTCAATTTAATGTTTGAACAAAATCTGTTCAGATTGTGCTTAAACTAAGCATAAAAACCAATCGACCACGAAATGGAAATGTTTGAAGTGTTCCTACATGGCGCACTACAGATATATATATATATTTTTATTATTTAGCAAAAAACAAAACAAAACAAAAAAACGTTGGGCTTCAGCAATTTATTTTCCATGTTTGTCCCGCTGTCAGAAAATATCTCTCAGAAGTTTCGGTAGTAAGCAAGATGCAGGATAATATTTTTGCCAGATGGTGGCGCCAAACGCCCTTCAAATTTCTTATCAGTGCTGTGCTCTTCTAAAACTGTGTCTCTGTTCATTACCGGCCACACCAGAAAGTGATATCATTTGAACTGAATTACAAATGATGCTCATATAAATAAAACCCAGTGTTATAGTCGTCTTTCAGTGTATTGCATTTAACTAAAGTGATGTGATGTTTTTAACGCCAAACCTGGTTTCCTTGTCCACGCTGGGGAATGGTTGTTTGTATGCAAACCCCTCCCATCCGGAGGACAGCGGATGATGGATGATGCGCAATGTGCGCCTGGCTAAAGTCAGAGAGCGCGGTGCAGACAGGGCGAGCAGCACAGTGCTCACACTGACGTTCATCCATACTGTATATGAAGAGGCAGCAGACAGGCGGACACACACTGTAGGATCATCCTCTGCGTGAGGTGCAAATGGAGTTTAAATAGGTGCGCCACTTCACTTAATGGACTGATTGCAGTGACTGTCGCTTTGGATTTCAGAACTTCACGCCCAGACACACTTTGAGGAGAAAATGTGGAAATACACGAACTTGTTGGCCTGTCTGTTGGTTTTGTGTAAGGACGCGTCCTCTCACAGCAAGGTAAGACGCAACCATGCGTGCTCTTTTGATCGCAGCCAGAAATGTTTGCATGACAACCTGCAGCAAGTTCCATGGAAGTTCCAAATAAGCCATGGACCAATACTCAACATTTCCTCCCTCCTGACCTTTAAATGTGCTGTCTAAGAATGCCAGATGGTTCGGGTTATGTGTCATTTCTTGTTATTCGAGGTAATCCTCCTAATGAAGGCTTGTGTGTGACACCAATAAAACGTAGGTGTACATAATTACACCTCCAGTGTGCGCCGGACTGGTACCAACAGAGTGTGGGAGAGATGGCACTCAGTGGGGTTACGCTAATATCTGGCTGCCCTTGTTTGTACAGCTGCTGGACTACAGTAACCCTTCACTCTCCCTCAGTCTAATCCAGTCACACACGCACACACATGTATGGTGCAGATTACGTGAAGACCAGAGATATATTGTGTCCATGTCTTGCCATGTATGGTGTGTGACTGTAAAGAGCTGCCTGGTCTGGATACAGTCAGGGAGGCCAGATCACTTGGAGTGTAGGTCAGTGAAAGGTAAAGCTCCCCAGTCTGGGGTGCAATATTATCACTAGAGTATGACATTAGCTGTGGTAGTACTGTTAAAGTATCCCATAAGTAAAATCTCCATGCGCCACTAACTTTTTTTATCACAATCAGGTGTTGGTCATGTTTCTACTTATTGTTGTCATGTTGTATAAACTGAATATGTAGGCCAATGTGCCAAAACACAAAAAAGGTGATAAAAGGCAGATAATCAATACCCATCATAATAAAACTGTGAGGATTCATAGTATATTTGAAAGAGTAAAACTGGAAATATAAATGCATTATAATGTCAAAAAAATGTGTATTTTTTAGAAAATTTAAAAAAAAGTGAAAAACAAACAGCGAGCTGTGAAAGTCGTTTGGAAAAATATATTTTGATGCCCAACATCTGAGTTATTATAAAATTAAATAAAACCACTCAAACTAGTGTCAGTAAATGCTAACTAGTGTGGCTATAGTTTGACTGAACGGCTGCTGACTGACTGAATATATGGACTGACTGGACTTTAAACAATATATTTAAATGCATTTCATCTAAGGCGTGATTCTTATAACCGACTAATTGCTTCAAGTGAGTGAGAAACCTACAACAAGACCATTGTTTAATTTTGGAGATGCAGTGTTTTACTTTATTCACCACAATTGTAATATTGGTATCGTCTCTTTGGATTTTTAAAGAAGTCATAGCTGATATGAATATCCCCCTACTGATTCCCTAAGATTTACTTTAGGATTATTGAGGTTCGGTATGTTCCAATGATCAGTCCAAGAAGGTGATAGACTTCGCTATGGTTAGACAGCACGCACTGTTTTTTTTGGCTCTACATCGAAGTTATTATGTCACGTCTACAACAATGTCACAACGTCAGTCTCGTGGCCACAGGCGCCCCGTTACTGTTACTGTAGCCAGACTGGTGGCACTGGCTTTAATGAAGTACAAAGCCTGCTCAGAGGAGGGCACAGAGGGCACCAGATTGTGGCGTGGGAACCAGCGCGTGCACCTGCTTTATGTTTTGGTTGTCAACAAACCCGAGGACAATCAGTGCAAGGTCAGCTAGGGGGTAGGGAGAAGCAGACAGCCGACTGGGATGCTCAGTCTCCCTCAGAGGGACGGCATGGCACTCAGAGGGTGGCAAAGGCGAGGTCTAATTAAATATGTATGGACTTGCAGATGCTGCATGGTGCTTTATAGCCTTTGAGTGTGCATGAAATGACATTTTGTCATGTAATGTTGTGCCAACAAGACTTTAATTGGGGGTGTCACATGGGGCTTGATGAACAGTCAACATGGTCGGTCTGCAGAGAGTCAAGTCTCTGTGTTTGTGGTTAAAACAAAGTGGCAAGCTGTTGGAAATTAGAAAGACTAAAAATTATTTCACACTGAGGAAAAAACTGTTCTTAGCCTGGGTCAGGATTGCAGAGGGTTAGGGTTTTTATGAAGGGTTGACATCAACTAGTTTAGTTTAGTTTATTGGTTTAGCACAAATTACGTTACACATCTGTGCAAGGTGAGAACAAAGCCTTTACACGCTTGTACAGAGTTCCCCACCTAGCCATACACTAAACTATAGGATCCTTTACAAATTATGCATGACTATGCTCTGACATAGTTTCAAACCTTGTGTCATCTCAATCTGCACCATGTTTCCATGAACCTAGGTCTTGTACAGATCTGGGTACATTTAACATTTTTGTGCATACCGCCTAAATGAAGCAAATCAAGTCAAATCAAATCAGATTTTAGTTTGTAGCTATTTTTAGTCACCTTGGACTAATAGGTCACTTGACTCTTGTATGTCATAATTTTTCTTCCTGAATCTATTTCCATTGCTCTTTGGCAAACTTTCCTTTCCAACTGTACTTAATTTATTTTCATTTTTTTTAGTATTTCCTTTTTTCGTTTCCAGCATTTTAGCAATCCTTTTTATATTTAGAACTCCGGGCTTCCGTCATATGGATCCAGTAGGTTTTGGATAAAACAGTTTGGGATATTTACATACAAATCAAATCAAATTCGATACTGCCTAAATGTATAGTCTTAAATTCAGTCATCAAAGTCATCTCCCTTGGTCCTTTTTTCTTTGCCCTAAATTATAAATGATACATTTCAATAAATGTATCATCATTTATCATGGCACACACTGTCTGCGTCAAGGAGCAGTGATAAAATCTGCAGATTTAACACATGTGTCGTAAGACACCATCTGGGGAAAAGGCATTGGCAAAACATTGATCATTCCATTCATTGCTGAGGGAACAAAACACACACACTAATAATTAGGGACATATCTCTTTGTGCTGAAGAGTTATAGTGTGTGGGTTTTATTAGGGAGCCACAATGACAGCTTGATTTGTATCTGTGTTTACAGAGGGTTGTCACTCTCACTACTGATGATTAAACTGGGAGACTTGGAAAACAACCATGTTTGAAAATGTGTAAAAATCCTGTAAAATGTTTTCCTGTTTAAAATTACCATTTCTAGGGATGAACTTTTGCAGAAGTCATTTATGAAGTAATCCAGTATAAAAATACAGGCCCTCATGTGTCAGCCTTTCTCTTATATTTGAACCATTACATGATGCAAGAACTCAAAGTTCAGAGGGTATCTAGACACATAAGCAGACCCAGCAGGAATGTCGATGTGTACCCCCAAAAGCAGCGAGTGCTTGATAAGACTTTGTCCTCGGCTAATTAACATCCCCACGTTAACGCCAGTGGTTTTGTCCGAGTCACTGACCCCGCGGTTCATCTCCAGACAAAAAAGTTTTAATAAAATTCCACCAAGCTTATCTTTACAGTGGCACAGTAAGCCTGTTTATCATAAGCACCTCTAATTAGATTAAGAATCAGGCAGACTCTTTGGACTGGAATGCGGGCCCCGCTTTTGGTCTTGAGTGCCCTCGACAGGAGATGATGAGGATTTTAAAGGGGTAGTCCTTCCCTTAAAATCACAATCCTTGCAGGCTTTAGACTGATTAGAATAAATGGGGGCTTTAATGTCAACAGCTCAAAACAAAGCAAATGAACTGCAGGTCAGAGTTAAACTATGCACTCGGACATGCTGTACCTGCCTGCTTCATTACAGAGTTGTGACAGTAGAAGCAGATATTACCAGCTGCAGAGCGGGAAAAAAGTTGAGGATATCTTTGTTTATACGGAGGCAGCTGCAGATACACCAGGCCGGTGCTACCAAAACACTGACTTTAATTCCGTGCTTGTGAATGGAGCCTTTTATGTGGCACGTCATGTGTTTTTAACAACTTTCACTTCATCACTGTCAGGGTGTGTTAGCTGTTAAAGACTGCAGCAGTTGATCTAATATCTCTCTGCAGCATGCAGGCTCTTTTCCTCCCATTGTGCAGACGTGGGTTCACATTTGAGCCGTGTTCTTTTTGACCTGAAACTTGACTGCACTTGACAGGTCAACGCCAAAGTCTCAAAGCTCAAAGCATGCGTTAAGTTCTCAGTACTCTTAATTATTTGCAGTCTTAATTGTGTTGCCTGTTATCATGCTGATAGGCCAGCTTGGCATGAGATGCTGGATGGTCAGTTAGGCATAGCAGCGTATAGGATTTGACAGGAGTAGGAAGCAGCTGCTCTGACTGGCAGAAAGATTCAGATATTTCATGATAAGCTACTGCCAAATCTTTCTCCTGCCTTGAACTGTCATGCCGCAGTTCTTCTTGTCCACACATGAAGTACCGAAGTAAATCAGGCTGGAATTCCTCTGACTTCTCCAACTTGTGGCAGCCTAAGCTGATTTTGCTTTCCAGTGGTTGGTGTTTGGCTGGGGCTGAACAATAAGGCTCAGCAGGGCCGTAGGCATAGCCCCTGCTAAAGAAGTTTAATCTGCTAATCCACCCTGTTTTCATGTGGCTGTAGCATTTGTCAACCTGCTGCCTTTTCACTTGACATGGGTCAGGATTGGCTTAGCTCCGCACACAGGAGTCCTGCCTTGTATCAGACCCCCTCTCTGTATATCTGCTGTAATGGAGGGGAAAGCACTCCCCCCACCTCCAAGCCTTTCCCATCACTCAGCCTGCATTCCTTCGCTAATGAGCTCCCACCACCACCATCAGTGCCCCCCCTTACCTTCACTAAGCCTGCAGCTGCACTGACAAAAGGCATCCAAAACTGTGTTAAAATCATAACTATGGAAACCGGTAACATCAGCTCCAACATGCAGAAGGCCACTAAGCACCTGCTGTACTTTGTTCTCTGCCATGTACTGTAAGTTACTTTAGTATTCCCCCTATTGTGAATCTTGAATGCCATTTAGCTCATGTTTAAAGTTGGTAGTCAAACAGCTTAGTGTTACCTGTCATAGCAGGCAGATTTTAAAAGGGATGCTCAAAACAGAAGCAGCAGAGGTAGAGGACCCTCACCTTTAGCCCCCATGTTAAGGCTTATTTTATAAATTTTCAGACTAGGATAAGACAAGACTTGACATGTGATTAATATGACTATTGTATGACTAGTACTTGTTTGTCTTGTACTGTATTATATGTCGGACCCCAGGAAGAAGAGCTGCAGTTCTGCTGCAGCTAATGGGGATCCAAATAAAACAATAAACAATGAACTCCACATAACTGATAAACTGAGCCCTTTAATTTGAGAACAGACAACACAATGCAAAGCAGTGACACAGCACTAACCGCTGTGTTACTGAAAAGACTAATCTCATATTTGGTTTTCTTAAATTTGCCGGCGAGACAGTCAAAATGGGGATGGCCTTGTGCTGTCTCATACAGATGAGGTCATATGAGATGTCTGTTTGCTCTAAAATCGCTAAACTGCAAAGACAAACCGGTTCGTAGAATCCTACGTCTGAACTTCAGTCACACAAGGACAGGATCACAGCTCATTAATAAAGAATCTCCGTGAAGTGATACCACATGTGCGTCTGTCCTGCGGTTTATAGACGTCCCTAAATCTCACCACAGAGAGATGACAGCCCAACCTTCCACCAACACATGATCCAACGGTCATGATCCAGCAGTCAGGGTTAACACCAAGAGACAAACACATGCAGGTAAAGGTACCGCCATGATATTAGAAGGAAGAGGGATGGAGGAGGGATGTTGACTAACTTTCATGGTCAACCTCGAATTATGTTTATTAACTTGGTGTTCCTATCAATAGCCAAAGGTGATAGAAGTCTGAACTATTAAGATGTTATTAGACTGTGCAGACTCAGATCTAATATTAATCTTGCATTATTTGCGCAAATGATACCACTTTAGTTGCTTCAGCAACATCAGACACTTAGGATAGACTGTGTCTGTTTGCAAGGTGTTCCTGCTGTTTGCGTGGCAGCTCTGACTGATTTCCAAGTCTATCAGACACAACTTCAGTTCTCTCCTCTGTGTCCCTCTGTCTTTCTCTTCCTCTCCTTTTGCCTTTGAGATTTAAGAGCTTTACATTTTTCCATCTAATTGCATCTGTGTATTGACTTCGACATTGTACTACTTACTCCATAAATATTGCATTCAATCCGAACATTCTTTTGTTACGATCAACTAACAACAGGACAGGTATGTGTGGTAATTTCTCATTAACAAGGACACACTTTACTGGCGTGATGGAGTTTAATTGACAGAGTGGAAGAACTGAAGCTCAGTCTGCCAACTCACCATAACCACTTGAACATTTCATCAAACATGTCGTAAATCTTTGTAGCTGAATTTTGTTGTGAAAGTTATCCCCGTCTTGTGTCAGGTTGCACTTGTGCCATAAGGGAAAAGCAGGGAACGTATGCTCAAGCTGCCATGCATCGCCTCTTGTTTATTAAGTAAGCCCCTGTCATCATACATTGCAGCCAAAAGCCAGCTGCTCAGTTAAATGAGTAATATTTGTCTCTGAGGCTTTCCTCTGAGTCACACCAACTGACACTTAAAAGAAGGGAAGCATGTGGTTATTTTTCAAGATTGCTTTCCTTCCCTTACTTTTGTTTCCTTGCAATAAAAAATGGATTCAGTATTTATAGAAGTCCAGTAGGGATTAGACTAATGGAATAGATGACTACAAAGACTTCAGGATTCAGTGGTGGAGGAAGAGACAGCTTAAAACAACCATCACATTTAATGGCTTTGGATAATAACATGGTGCATTTAAGGTCTTTGAAGTCCATGTTTTGTGTTCCACATTTTCCCACCTCTCCTGGTTCACAGTAGGACCATAATGAAGACATATTCCCTTATCATTCATGCAAGAGGTCAAAAACACAATATTATACAGAGCATTTTCTTTTGATTTGAAAACGGCACATGTTCTGTCTTCCAGATCTTTGGGGAAACTGAGCCTGTCCGGATGACTTCAGAAGGCTCTGACTGCCGCTGTAAGTGCATCATGCGCCCTCTTAGCAAGGACGCCTGCCTGCGGCTGCGGAGTGGCAGTGTACGTGTGGAGGACTTCTACACAGTGGAGACAGTCAGCTCTGGGTCAGACTGTAAGTGCTCCTGCACAGCCCCGCCATCCTCCCTTAACCCATGTGAGAATGAGTGGAAGATGGAGAAGCTGAAGAAACAGGCCCCTGAGTTACTCAAGGTGAGGAGATGGATGCTTTTTACTCATTTGCCTGGTAGGAGTCATTCATTTCAGAAAAAAAATAGATTTTGTCTTAACTTTTTTAGTTCACTTTCATTGCTTTCATATTTGAAAACAGAGCTAAAAGAGAGCGAATGTTGGACTTGTTTTGGGCCAAGTGGGACAAATTCCTCGTCCCAAAACATGACTCAAAATACACAGCTGGTTCAGCTGCCTTTTTAACAGTAGACTAAATACCTATGGTTTTGGAATCAGTACAATCAATTTGTAAACATTTACTTAAGTTTTAGGAATTTTTTCACTATTTTTCAGCATTTATTGGCAAAATAAATGTTTAATCGTACATGGCAAGTGATCAGTTATATATATAAAAAAAGTCTTATTTTTAGTGAAGTCATTTAGATTAGAACAAATAAAATGGACTAAACAGTGGTCAAATAGCAGTGGTTAAATAATCAGTGGTTAAATAGCACTGGTATTTGCAAAACTACCAGAAAAGCATTCAGCCAAATAAAGAGGTCTTTCCATTTTAAGGTAAAATTCTTCATCATTCTTTAATTCCCTTTAACATGTCACATCAACACACATGCCTACTACACATGCCAAAAGCTCAAGTACATGTTTCAGAAGCATGGAGCATGCTATGTGCAATATGGCATAAAAGGTAGTTCCAGATGTTTGATCAGACTTCACTTTAACCTGTAGATTAACCCAGTAAATCATGGCTGAAGGCAGTGATCACACTGAAAACGAAAGGTCCAAAATAGCTCAGATGCTCTCAGAATGAACCTTTAACTGAATGCATTTGACTGTCTGTTGGGCTGAGTGTGGATGTCAATAACGGCAATCAGAGTAAATGTTTGGGCAGGGTACTTAAGGTATTACTACAGCTCAACAGAGGCACATAAAACTGTCAGTTTCTGTTTAGGAGATGGTGAATAATGTTAGTTTTTCTCCTTTTATGGCATGAATGACTAGCTCCAATCTATGGTGGACCTCCTTGAGGGAACACTTTACAGCATGGATCTAATGAAAGTCCATTCCTACATCAACAAGGTGGTGTCTCAGATGAACACCCTTGAGGAGGTAGGAAAAAGCCATACTCACCTCCTCAAATGAATATAAAGAAAGATTTGGTAGGAGATGAGCTACTGGGAGGAGGTTAATTTGAATGTGTTATTTCATCTTGTAGACGATCAAGACAAATCTTACAAGGGACAATGAGTTTGTCCGTGACAGCATGGTGAGCCTCACCAACCAGTTTAAGAGATATGAGAACTACTCCAACATTATGATGAGCATCAAGAAGGAGATCTCCAGCCTCAGCCTGCAGCTGCTACAGAAAGACTCATCTGAGAACAAAGCACAGGTCAGGAGAACATCAGCACATAAACATTTTCTAGCATATGCAATCTGCAAGCTGACATTGACAAGTGTTCTGACATAATCTGAATGCATTTACAGGACACAAATGATGAGAAAACTAAGGAGGCTGGAAAAATACCTAACAAAAAGACCCCTGCAGCCAAACCCCCTCCTAAATCGCAGAAAGAAAAAGTTGTCAAGCCCAAGAAAGAGGTCGTTAAACCTGGGAAACCAGCCAAGCCTGACGCTACGGCCAGACCCAAGGTAGCTGGCCACCAGCCTGGCGTTGTGAGGGGCATCACATACTACAAGGCTTCCAAAACCGACGATGATGAGCACAGAGGAGGTGAGAGTTTCAGCCTGTATATTTTCCCAGCATAGTGGTGTGTTCATAGATGACCACCCTCCGTGACCTAAAGCAAACAATATTCTCACATTTTAGCTGAGTTTGCACTCCCATCTGTGTGCGTTCATCTGTGTTTCATCCATTGGGGATGTTAAAAGTGATCAAAAGTAGTTTCTTCCTCAATCTAATCTGACCCCACATGGAACTTTGCTGGATCAGGATCAGCCATGAGCACAGAACACGAGTCTTTATTAGGTGGATATAGTTTCCAGTAGAGGACATGGTTTTTCAGGTTTTTTTCAGGTTTTTCAAAGAATTTTGTTTTACACAAGTGTGAGATAAGGCTGTGATTGTATTGCAAACTTTACACTTAAGTGCAAGGCAATAAAACAGGGAATCTGTTGCTGTGTGGCACACAATACAAAATTGATTCTGGTGTTGTTTTTGGAAAAGCTGGTTTAGTGAGCACACAATTGGATTGCTGATGCATTCATCGAGCAGGAAACCCAAATCTTTTATTGGCAAATTACATGGAGCCGATGGAATTCCGTTTCAATGCAACACCGCCATGTCCATGACATGCCTCAGCTTCACTCTTCACAATAAAGAGTGGGGACCCTCATCAATGCAGAAAAAACATCTCCTGACTCCTTCCAATCCTCTTTAAGTCTAGTTGAGTGAATAGGTATGCTACGTTTGCACAGGGCACACGCAGCATAATGCTGTCAGACCATGTGTTCTGCCATGTACGTGAATCTGAGAGCCTAGCCATCCTTGTCAAATCACTGAAACTGTTTGGCTGCATTTCCATAATCTCTAGCAAAGAGCAGGATGCCGGGACCATTTACTCAGGAGAGGAGGGTGCACCTGCATGCTTTGAAGCACTAAACCGTGGATCAGCTGCAAAAACCAAGATTGCATATGAACAAATTGCACTTACATACTATAATCAGAGGTATAAAAACATCACAGTAAAGTCTGTGCTTAAATGAACAAAAGAAACAAAGGAAAACATTTTGTGTGCAACCACTTAACATGAGCGGTGCAAAGAAAATAACTTACTGTACTTGGATGGCACATGCACAGTTTACACACTCAAAACCCAAACCTTGAGCTTCACACAGAAGTCAGCAGAAAGTCAAAAATGGCAGAATTTCCTTCTGGCAGACGCTTTGAACCATTTCAGAAATATAGAAACTATACCTTTGGCATAAGGCAGTGATAACTAGTGTACCATGTAATTACTGTGTTCCCAGGTGAGGTACAAGGTACCACTGTGAAGAATGTGGTGGAAAAAAAACTTACCACAACATTAGGTGAATTGGAGAAATAGAAACAGTGGCCTCCAACCTCTCAAATAATAAATGTGTATGAGTGTACTCATGTCTGTATTTAACATGGAGACCTTCAATTCCATCGCCAATTGTCCTATTAATTCACAACTTCAACTCCATAGAAAACTTACAAAGTTTTCTTAAACTACTTGTAACAATTGACTGATCTAGCCTCCTTTACAGTTCATGTCCCTGTACTGGCAGATTCATCCCATCCTGGTTAACAATATATCTTAATCCTATCTTGAGGAAAATTCTTCAAATTTGGCACAAATGTTATATTGGACCTCTGGGGGAAATGATTGGAACTGGGTGGTCAAAGGTCACTGTTCCTTCTCAAAATATATTTTTGTCTGTAACACAAGAATTGCAAATACTTCTAAATTCTATGTAAATGTGTAATAAAGGATAAATAAAATGTCAATGTTACTTTTACGTCATAACAATCTGCAAAACCCTTTTAAATTAAATTCCTCCAAATTCTTCTCTTCATCTGTTATATTACAGACAAAGATAGGAACTGCAACTTGACTCGCGTTTAGCATTTGCCTTTAATTTTATTGTACTCCATCGTGTTCAGATGACTATGTCGGTGTAACTCTTTTATCCACTACTACGTAAACCCCTCCCAAACAATTTATTTGACCACCTTTGGTAAGGTGTGCGTGATCCAGATTAAAAAAAAAAAAGAAACAGCCTTCACAAGAAGGATTAGGAGTTAAACACAAAAACCTCTGACAGCCAGGACAAAGTGGACCACTGGGGCTTTTGTTTGTTAAAGACTGTTAAAAAAGTAGAGGGACTGAGGGACTCCAGATATACATTAGACAAGCGTATGCAAAACGTTTTAACAAAGAAAACCAAAGCCCAAAAGAGTTGATAACTCTACAATCAGGGAATGAACTGGAACTTCCTAACATACAAGCAATAAGAGAAGATTGAGCTCAGCCAAGAGTAGCACAATGTTCCTTTTGTGAACACCAAACATTTGACCCGCAAAACTATCAGAAGTAATATCAAGCATTAAAGAGGGGACAAACAAGGCCCTTTGAAATTGCTTGAAAATCTTCAGCATATAATCAAAATGATTCAAACGTGTCTTTGATCCGTGCAGGCTAAAAGTAGTACAATCTGTGTCCCATCTGCTTTACAAAACCGGAGAGGACACCCCAACTGGTGACAATTAGCTGATGTCCTCTTTCAAGCACCCTCCACTCACCGGGCAATACAATGTTTGTAACCACTGCATATTTCTAGTTTGTGTCGAGAACTTCACATCAAATTCCAGGAACAATTTTAAACTCCTTAAAATGATTAATGGCTTTCTAAAAACCAAGAGCTGTCAACTGTATAAAATCCTCTCTACTATTTTTCTTTCTATAAGCCCACATCAGGTCCATGTGTTCAAAGTATGAGGGTTAAGAAGATGCTCGCTTGTGTAGCAGTGCTGCAATGTCTTCCACATGTGTCTGACATCTGTGCTGCCAGACAGATGAGGACCAGAGGAAGCAGGCCTTTGATACAACCTCATACAGAGTTATTTTACCGTAGGATCTCAAGTGCAATACAGAACACTGGATCTACAAAGAAAAAAGTGCTTATTTTTAAAAATTAAAATAAGGAACTAGTAAAATGTATCCAAAGCTTCTCAGACAAGATTTAGACAGAGACCATTCAGAAAAATTAGGTGCACAATGTGCTGTCCAAAATAAGTTTTATCATTAGATACAGTCACAGTAAGTACAAAAGGACACTTAAATTAATATCTTGGATTTAGTTCAGCAGTAATGAAGTACATCACTTGTGTCTGCATATTAAGAGGAGCGCAGAATAGTGTTTCACAGCCTGTGTGTGATTCCGCAGACAGTTGCAGTTTATTGCTAAACGGTAGGACATATTCACTTGATTTTATTAATGAAACAAAACTTTAAGAGTAGTTGTTGTGGACAAACTAAAAAAGAAAAAGAAAAAAGTTAGTGAACATTTATGGTTATATTTTTATAGAGAAAAATGAATGCTGGCTGCTGTACAATGTGAACGCCTTCTAATTTCAAACATGCAGACTTGAACACTATCAACTGAAAACCGTGGTGGGAGCTGTAAAAACATTCTGAAAAGCATTTGGCACACATATCTGTTGACAGCTAAGTGCTGCCTGAATAAACTTGATTAAGAAATAAGCTGTTACACAGCTGAGGATTAGGAAGGAATGAGGAGAAAGAAAAGGATAGAGGAGAGAAGTTGGTTTCATGTGGGTGTTGCACTGCTAATGTGCCATCTTTGATGAAAGATTCTGCAACACAGCAGGGTATTAAATGTCTCTCCTTCGAGGAGCTACACACTGAATACATAGGGAGCAAAGGAGAGTCAAGAGAAATTGTCCCTACCCATTCCTGCGTCATTCCAGTACCTACCACTAACAAGGACAAGGGGCTGTTTGTGTGCAGCTATAAAAAGTTGACAGTGTTACCCTATCTCACCACTCAGCTCAGGGTTTTCGGCCCTTATTTGGAAATATGGTGTGTTTGTAATGAGAACTATCTCTCTAGAGTAATAGATTTCTATTTCTTACATCCCCTCTACACCTTCTCAGACCACTCTGCCAAAACGTACACAGTCCATCACGTCACAGAAAAGC